>NC_053489.1:398045706-398411022 GCF_905171775.1 Rana temporaria | reverse complement strand
TTGTGCATCATCTGAGGCTGTTCACTTCACTGGGTGTATGGGGGGTTTACATCCACTTTAATGACAAATCGTGTGACTCGCATTTGAGATTCCATTAATTTGAATGGCACCTAAAAATCGCTGTGCGGGTCTGCCGCAAAAAATCGCGACAGACCCGCACTGCGATTTAAGGGGTCATTGAAATTAATTTTATCTCAAATGCGAGTCCCGCTATTTGTCATTCACACATCGGTGCTTTCAAATCGCAGGCAGAATCATGACATTTTTTGTTATCGGATACAATTTAAGATTAAAAGTGCCACTAAACCCAATTAAAAAAAAATCATATTGCATTCCGTTCATGGTTGGCTATCTGTATTATAGTGAAGAACAGAAACATCAGCCTGTAGTTACTAAGTGAAGAACAAGCACCAATGGAAAAAAAAAAGGGGGGGGGGAATTGTAGTGCATGCGACAGTATATAGAGTATCTTACAAAAGAGAGTACACCCCTCACATTTTTGTAAATATTTTATTACATCTTAATGTGTCTAAATGAAACTTTGCTACAATGTAAAAGTAGTGAGTGTACAGCTTGTACAACAGTGTCAATTTGCTGTCCCCTCAAAATAACTCACACAGCCATTAATGTCTAAACCGCTGGCAACAAAGCGGAGTACACCACTAAGTGAAAATGTCCAAATTGGGAGAAAAGTGTCAATATTTTGTGTGGCATGGCCACCATTATATTTCAACACTGCCTTATCCCTCGTGGGCATGGAGTTCACCAGAGCTTCACAGGTTGCCACTGGAGTCCTTTTCCACGCCTCCATGACATCACAGAGCTAGTGGATGCTAAAAACCTTGCACCACTCCACCTTCCGTTTGAGGATGCCCCACAGATGCTCAATAGGGTTTAGGTCTGGAGACATGCTAGGCCAGTCCATCACCTTTACCCTCAGCTTCTTTAGCAAGGCAGTCGTCGCCTTGGAGGAGTGTTTGAGGTTGTTATAATGGAATACTGCCCTGCAGCCCAGTCTCCGAGGGGAGGGGATCATACTCTGCTTCAGTGTGTCACAGTAAATCTTGGCATTCATGGTTCCCTCAATGAACTGTAGCTCCCCAGTGTCATCAGCACTCATGCAGCCCCAGACCAAGACACTCCCACCACCATTTTTGACTGTAGGCAAGATACACTTGTCTTTGTACTCTTCAAGTGGTTGCCGCCACACACGCTTGACACCATCTGAACCAAATAAGTTTATCTTGGTCCCATCAGACCACAGGACATTATTCCAGTAATCCATGTGCTTAGTCTGCTTGTCTCCAGCAAACTGTTTGTAGGCTTTGTGCATCATCTTTAGAAGAAGCATCTTTGTGGGACAGCAGTCATGCAGACCAATTTGATGCAGTGTGCAGTGTATGGTCTGAGCACTGACAGGCTGACCTCCAACCCCTTCGACCTCTGCAGCAATGCTGGGAGCACTCATACGTCCATTTCCCAAAGCCAACCTCTGGATATGACACAGAGCATGTGCACTCAACTTCTTTGGTCGACCATAGCGAGGCGTGTTCTGAGTGGAACCTGGCCTGTTAAACCATTATATGGTCTTGGCCACCGGGCTGCAGCTCAGTTTCAGGGTCTTGGCAATCTTCTTAAAGCCTAGGCCATCTTTATGTAGAACAATTCATTTTTTTCAGTTCCTCAGAGTTCTTTGCCATGTTGAACTTCCAGTGACCAGTATGAGAGCATGAGAGCGATAACACCAAAATTTAACACACCTGCTCCCCATTCACACCTGAGACCTTGTAACACTTACCATGACACTGGGGAGGGAAAACGACCAACTGGGCCAAATTTGTTAAATTTATCACTTATGGGGTGTACCAACTTTTGTTGCCAGCAGTTTAGACATTAATAGCTAAGGTTGAGTTATTTTGAGGGGACAACAGATTTACACTGTTATACAAGCTGTACACTCTACATTATAGCAAAGTGTCATTTCTTCAGTGTTGTCACATGAAAAACTATAAAAAAAATATTTACAAAAATGTGAGGGGTGTACTCATTTTTGTGAGCTACTGTACGTGCTAAAGACACACTAGCAAACCGAAAGTGAAGAAAAAAGGATTGAGTGGTGGCTCGAGGAGGGAAGGTGAATTACAAATAAAAAGAAATGTGAACAGATTTTAATATCTGGCAGTGTAGTATTGCCGATTGTCTTATCAAGGGTTTAGTGACACTGCCACAATCCAACAATAAGCCCCACCCTCCCATCATTTAAATATCAATGGCAGAAACCTATTTTGGCAACAAAGGGTCTAACAGTTAAATAACAAAAGGACGAAATTTAGATCTGGTTCATATGCAATATTGGTGTGACGAAAATAAAAAAAGACCTTACAAATTTTCCATAGTGTCTATACCAAGAAAATATATTACCGTTTCTTACACAGGTTATTTAAAAGTGTTGCATGGTTGCAAAAACTTTTAGCTGATAAATCTGATGTGGAAGATGTAGGATTTTTGTACAAAGGATATACTTAAAGCATAATGAGAACAGCAAACCTAAACAATTTGTTTAATTAGGAAAAAAGCCATGCCCACAACTTTTTATTTTTACTTCACAATTTATTTGCAATTACCACCACCAACATTCAACCCCAAAAAGTTGTTCAGTGTCTAGAAGTCCTTAAAATGGGAACTAAACTCCCTCAATCAACATTCACTTTTTAAAACCTCTGTGTTGCTAGCATTAGTAAATACATAGGAAGGCATAGTAGATTTACTTGTTTAACCTCTTGACCACCGCCCCATGTCAAAAAGACGTCCTCTTTTTAAAGTTGAATATCTCGATAACGGCAGCAGCTGCTGCCACAACCGAGATATTCATCTTTTCAGGGGGCGGTGGTGTACACGATAACGGCGGTCTCCGCGGCGGATTCGCCGCGAGATCGCCGTTATCGGTGGCGGGAGAGGGGCCCCCCCCTCCCGCCGCTCTCCCGCGCCCTCCGCCGCTTACCGGAGCCGTCGGTAGCGGCGGAGGGGATCGGATGTGTCCGGCAGCTGAGCGGGGACGGGACTGAAGGAGAAATCTCCTTCACCCGTCCTCATAGCTCTGCTGGGCGGAAGTGACGTCAAAACGTCAGTCCCGCCCAGCCTCTTAAAGAAACATTTTTTTTTTGTCATTTGAAAAAAATTACATTTTTTTTTTTTTTGCATTTAAGTCTAATTATGAGATCTGAGGTCTTTTTGACCCCAGATCTCATATTGAAGAGTACCTGTCATGCTTTTTTCTATTACAAGGGATGTTTACATTCCTTGTAATAGGAATAAAAGTGATCAATTTTTTTTTTTTTTTTTTTCAGTGTAAAAAATTATAAAACTAAATAAAAATAAATAAGAAAAGCAAAAAAAATTTTTTTAAAGCGCCCCGTCCCGACGAGCTCGCTCGCAGAAGCAAACGCATACGCGAGTAGCGCCCGCATATGAAAACGGTATTCAAACCACACAAGTGAGGCATCGCCGCGATCGTTAGAGTGAGAGCAATAATTCTAGCCCTAGACCTACTCTGCAACTCAAAAAATGCAACCTGTAGAATTTTTTAAACGTCGCCTATTGAGATTAAGGGTAAAAGTTTGACGCCATGCCACGAGCGGGCGCAATTTTTAAGCGTGACATGTTGGGTATCATTTTACTCGGCGTAACATTATCTTTCACAATATATAAAAAAATTGGGCAAAATGTATTGTTGTCTTATTTTTTAATTCAAAAAAGTGATTTTTATCAAAAAAAAGTGCGCTTGTAAGACCGCTGCGCAAATACGGTGTGACAAAAAGTATTGCAATGACTGCCATTTTATTCCCTAGGATGTCTGCTAAAAAAAATATATAATGTTTGGGGGTTCTGATTAATTTTCTAGCAAAAAAATTGTGATTTTCACATGAAGGAGAGAAGTGCCAGAATTAACCCGGTGGGCAAGTGGTTAAAAAAAAAAAAATTCTTACAATTCTTCAGTGGCTTCCTGGTTTCTAGGCCAAAATGGTGCTATACATCCCAGGAGTCTTTCTAGGTATTTGTTTTCTTTCATCTAGGGGAGTCGCAGAGGGGCTTTCTTAGCTTATCCTCTTGCCTGCATTTCTGAGGTAAGGGCAGAGGGTTCATAAAGCATTTACTTTCTGGACTCCATCTGCCCTTACTGAAGATGGATGTGACCAGAAAAGCAAGTAGACATGGATAGATGGGGGAGTTTACTTTGACACTTTAAAATGAATTAAATGATGCTTTCAGTTTGTAGTGCTCAGATACAGTTGAGTTCTGCTTGAAGATGCAATGTATTTAATAGTTTAGGGTGTGTGACAGATTCACCTTTAAAAATAAGCATTCATATTTTATTTTGGGGTTTACATTTTTCATTAAAAGTTGTTCAAACCCTTGACAGAGGAATCCCTTGTGTACCACAATTTAAATATACTAGGGACTATGGTGTTCTGCAAAGTTCTACTGCCAAGTTAGCAATGCCAGACTGAACTAAAAAAAAAAAAAAAAAAAAAAAAAAAAAAAAAAAGGCACTTTTTCTCCCCAGAATACCTGTACGAGCAAATTACTCCCATCCGCAACTCAAGTACTTCACAGGATTGCAACTTGCTCAAGTTGACAACACACTTGAGACCGCATGTTGTACTTAAAAGCATGATTCAACACATTTTAAATGGAGAAATCGTTTTAACAAAAATTGGCTTTTTCATCTTTGTATATTACGCTAAGGCCCCGTACACACGACAGAGGAACTCGACGTGCTTGGCACGTCGAGTTCCTCGTCGAGTTTTGGGATGAAGCCGCCGAGGAGCTCGGCGGGCCGCCTTCTCCCATAGAACAACGCGGACAACGAGAAAATAGAAAACATGTTCTCTATTTTCTCGTCGAGTTCCTCGGCGGCTCCATCGAGCCAAAACTGTACAGACAGAGTTTCTCCGCAGAATCCGGGTTTTGACCGAGTTTCTCGGTGAATTCTGCCGAGAAACTCTGTCGTGTGTACGAGGCCTTACAGGATTATTTTATAGAAACACATACAAAGTATTAAAACACTAGGTGCTTTTAAAACAGCATGAAGATTGTAGTGTTGTCCGGCTGTCTAATTTCTTATACCAACATGAAAAAGGTGATTAACCACTTCCAGTCCGGGACAAAATTCCTACATTTTTAAGCAGAGGCCCTAGAGAATATAATGGAGGATGTTGATTTTTTTTATGTTGCATTATATTTGTGCAGCAGTTTTCAAACCCCATTTGTTTGGAACACGCTTTAATGAATTTTAATGCACAAAAAACAAAATATACACACACACACACACACAGGTGCATCTCAGAAACGGTGAATATCAAAAATGTAATTTATTTCAGTAATTAAATGATTAATTGATGCATTACACACAGAGTGATACATTTCAAGCATATTTTAATTTTGAGGATTATGGCTTACAGCTAGTGAAAAGCCAAACTTCAGTAGCTCAAAAAATTTGAATATTACATAAGACCAATAACAAAAAAAGGATTTTTAATACAGAAATGTTGGCTTACTGAAAAGTATGTCCAAGTACAGTATAGTATGCACTCAAAACTTGGTCGGGGCTCCTTTTGCATGAAATACTTCATCAATGTGGCGTTGCATAGGGGTGATCAGTCTGTGTGGTGGCTCTTGAAGCACTGACACCAGCCATGGTCCAGTCCTTGAGCATTCCTCCCAAATTCTTGACTGGTCTTTGCTACGCAATCCCCTCAAGGCTGCGGTTGAACCTATTTGCATGTGCACCTTTTTCTACCACACTTTTTCCTTCCACTCAACTTTCCGTTAACATGTTTGGATACAGCATTTTGCGAAAAGCCAGCTTCTTTAGTAATGATCTTTTGCGACTTACCCTCCTTGTGGAGGGCATCTTCTATACCACTGTCAAGTCCACAGTCTTCCCCATGATTGGGTAACCTACTGAACTAGACTGAGAGGCCATTTAAAGGCTAAGGAAACCTTTGTTTTGAGTTAATTAGCTGAATGGAGTGCGACACCATGAGTTTACAATTGTGACAAACCCTTGTCCTCAAAACAGGACTATGTCCGCCGTCAATGCTTCCTCTGTCCAGAACAAGCACTATCCAAGACTCTTTAGCCCACCCAGTCACCAGCCACAACACAGTGTAGAGTTGCAAACCGATTTACTTTCACACATGGACACAACCGCTAAAATAACTCAGACTCTTTCCACCCACCCTTGGAAAACAAGGCAGGTTAAACTGTCCAATGACAATAGACACACAGGTCAGGTGTGTTCAAACTTCTCATCAGTAAAAAGTCTCAGCAGGGGGGCTGCTGGATCAGTCCCCCTCCCTCTTTCCTCACAGCAAACATACTTACACATTCCATAGTATTTGAGGCAGACAGCCACAATAGAATACATTCACACCCAAACGATCACAGCAAATGGTACACAACAGCATGAGACAACAAACAATACATATATACAACATTGAGTCTGACTAGCACAGATAGTGGGGTTCTCATTCACCTTGTGCCCCTATTAGAGACACAGGGTGATTTTTCACATAAGAGGGGTTGGGTAAGCTGGACACAGTTTCCAGAGCTCTCCAAGGTAAGCCAAGTTGCATAAACCCCCCAGCCAACGTGATCCCTGTCACAACAATATTGAACTTTCACAACATTCTAATTGTCTTAGATACAGCATTTTGAGTTTTCGTAGATGTAAGCCATGATTGTTAAAATTAAAAGAAAGAAAAGCTTGAAATATATCACACTGTGTGTAATGAATCTATATAATATAGGCGTTTCACTTTTAGAGTTGAATTACTAAAATAAATAAACCATTAAAACGATATTTACATTTTGAGATGCACTTGTAATAACTTGAATTTTATAAAAAAAATTGGGAATTAGTAAATCAGGGCTAGACAAATCCCAGTCGCCGGGGCGACTAGAAATAGCATCCTGGCGACTTGGCTTTTTTTTTGTGAAGTCCCCAGCTCTTCCTTGTGTGAGCTGGTGCCATCTGGTGGTGGCCGTTGGTATTACAAGTTAAACAGCAATTCGAATGTAATTTTTCACTATTTTCACTGCCATCTTCTTCCCTCTAATTAGAACCCCCAAACATTATATATATTTTTTATCCTAACACCCTAGAGCAGGGGTGTCAAACTGGCGGCCCTCCAGCTGTTCCGAAACGACAAGTCCCATCATGCCTCTGCCTGTGAGAGTCATGCTTGTAACTGTTAGCCTTGCAATGCCTCATGGGCAACAGCTGGAGTGCCGCCAGTTTGACACCCCTGCCCAAGAGAATAAAATGGCGATCGTTGCAATACTTTAAATACAGTAAAGTTATCCCCATTTTTTTTTTTTATATCAAGAAAGATAATGTTACGCCGAGTAAATTCATACCCAACATGTCACGCTTCAAAATTGCGTCCGCTCGTGGAATGCCGACAAACTTTTACCCTTTAAAATCTTCATAGGCAACGTTTAAAAAAAATCTACAGGTTGCATGTTTTGAGTTACAGAGGAGGTCTAGGGCTAGAATTATTGCTCTCGCTCTACCAATCACGGCGATACCTCACATGTGTTGTTTGAACACCGTTTACATATGTGGGCGCTGCTCACGTATGTGTTCGCTTCTGCGCGCAAGCTCGTCGGGACGGGGTGCGTTTTCTGGCTCCTAACTTTTTTAGCTGTCTCCTAGATTCCAAGCAAATTTGTCAAACCCTGTAGTAAATGGATACCAAACATGCTTTAAAAATGGTGTACGCCTGTGGAACTGCGCCAAATTACAGTACCTACAAATTTTCACAGGCGACACTTTAAAAGCCTTTACAAGTTACCAGTTTGGAGTTAGATTTATTGCTCTCGTGGTGATACCTCCCGTGTGGTGCAATTACCATTAACATATGCGTGCGGGACGATGTGTGAATTCACAAGTGCGTGCAAACAAGAGGGCGCTTTGATTGATTTTTCAATATTTAATTTTAAACGCATTTTTATTTCATTTTTTTTACACAGTTTTTTTAAAATCAACTTTATGGTTATTAAAAGGGCTGAACAACATCAGTCGTGATAGCATGGGCTGTGACAGGTTCTCTCTTTGGAGAAATCTGGGGACTATTAGATACCTTTCTTGGTCTGATCAGCTGCTTCAATGGCCAGAAATAGGCAGGTAAACCAAGAACCGAAAGTGACAAAATGATCAATGTTTTCTGACATCACACAGTGGGAGAAACACAAGTTCTGTCCCAGGAACCGGATGCCGCTGGTCACATTCTTACAGCTATAGGTGACACTACACTAAGCTATACTCCCTAAACACTTGTATAAGGATGACCATTACAGTACATTGTTTTTGACACAATTGGTTGATTTGTGTCATACACAAGGCACAATGTCTGCTATATTATCAGTCCAGACACTTAAAAAGTATCACAAGTAGTATCCCATACTTGCGAGGAGTGGCAGAATTCTTTGGGGTGCAATTCCAAGTATGCAGATGCTGCACGTGAGAAATCTGTTAAATTGACAGCTCATTTTCTTTCCTGCATTTGTGGCAAAAAGATTACGGTATTTAATTGGCGTATAACACACCCTTTTCCCCCCTTAAAATAGGTGGTAAATTGTGTGCACGTTCTACTGCGATACAGGCTGCTTCGGAGGGGGAAGAGGGGGGCGAATGCCACCAGATCAGAGAGCCAGATCTCCTGTGTATTCTGCTTGGCTCGCAGTCTCGCTCTCCTGGACAGCTCCTAGCATTGACGTCAGTGTTATGTCCATCATAGGAGCCGGGCCAAGTCCACGGGAGATCCGGCTCTAATTCGTCACTGAGCAGGCTTTATTAATGGGCCCTGGTGAGGCTGCAGATGGGCACCGAGAAGGCTGCACTGATAGGCAATATGAGGCTGCAGATGGGCACTGATCAGGCTGAAATGGACAAATGGTGAAGCTACAGATGGGCAATGATCAGGCTTCATTAATGGGCAATGCTGAGGCTGCATTGATAGGCACTGACCCTTATTTTGCTTCAAAGTTCTTTAGAAAATTTGAAGGTGTTTTCCTGAAAAATTCTCTCTTAAAATTAAAGAGGAAGTAAACACTCTTAAAATAATCCAGAAAAAAAACCCACCTGCAAGAGAAAGGCATAATGAGCTAGTATGCATAGCATACTAGCTCATTATGTGGCACTTACCTGAAATCGAAGCCCACAAAGTGCTCCTCGTTCCCCTCCGCCGCAACGTCCCCTCGGAGGTTCTTCCTGGTATCGCCGCTCCGGTGCTGTGATTGGCCGGATCGGCGATGACGCAACTCCCGTGCATGCACGCGGGACTGGCACGATCCCATTCATTATGCCGGGACGCTCAGTGCACCTGCGCCATAGACATCGGTGCAGTGTTTTCTGCAAAAATCTCCTTAACCGTGTAGGTTAAGGAGATATTTATTGCACCCACAAGTAAGCCTTAATCTAGGCTTACCTGTAGGTGCAAATTGTCAAAGTGGGTTTACACCCACTTTAAGGAGCATGTTATATGCCGATAAATACAGTACATTTTCAAAAGGCTAACTATGCTTTTCAGAAAATACCTTGGAGTGTTTGCTTTCTAAATCGGGTTCTTTTGTGACCGTTTCCACTGTCCTGGTGCCTCCAAATACATGAAAGGTAGCCAAGAAACAAGTGTAATGTATGCTCCTTGAAAGCCCAAAGGTACATCTTAAATTGTGAAAAAAAAAAAAAAAAAAAAAAATTTACGCAGGCCTCTTAGTCCCATCATGCTCCGGGTGGCAACGACATAATTACCCCGCCCCTTATACAATTACCACACCACATACACCCCCCCCCCATGTTGAGGGCATGCGGCTTGGTACGGCTCAGGAGGGGCGCTTGCTCATCCCCACCCCCTTTCCTGACCGGCCGTGCTGCGTGCTCAGATAAGGGTCTGCTATGGATTTTGGGGGAACCCATGCCGTGTTTTTATTTAAAATTTGGCGTGGAGTTCACCCTCATGATTCATACCAAACAGTGCCTGGGATTGCCCGGAATCCAAGTCGGTTGATTGTAAGTTGGACGACTACAACACATTTTTCCCTGACCGGTGAGCCAGGTGGTCAATCTCGCCAATAAAAGCAGCGAGATTGACACAATATCACGCTCACCCACTTAAAAACTCTTCTCAACCCGAGTTTGGTGGGGGGGGGGGGGTTATACCTGTAAGAGCATATGCCTAAAAATAGCCATAGTGTACATTGACCAACATTTAGGGGAGTTTACAGGCAGAATTTTTTTAAAAAATAAGCGTTCAAAAGCCCGTAGGAGCAGCTTCTTTGACCTGCATTGTGCATGAGCCCTAAATGTCATACGTCTGGGCACAGGTGCAGTTTAAACCAGCCATTTAAAACCATTCAAGTTTATTGCACGTATGCCAATATATTTTTGCAGGCCTAAATAAATGCATGGGGTGACAGTACGTATAGTTTTAATTTTTTTACAGAATGAGGGAAAGTCAGAACCAAAAAAAAAATGTAAATCCAACAGCACAATTGTAAACTGCAAGCAAATAAACCTACCGTCTCCAGCTAGTATCAGGTGGAGGCGACAAATATACCGATCCATATGGGCAGCTGTCTACGTGGCGCATAAGTTAAGGAATAACCTAATATAAACGATCTATACAAACAGTGTAAAAACATTGCTTATAAGCTTATAAAATGCAAATAATAATGTACCAACAACATTCCTGTTAGGCCTGAGGAAACGCAATACTTAAGGTGACTAGTAGTCTGTGCTCTTTCGTGAATGATACAGTTCTGGTTTCAGCTAAGTGGACCCACTCTCATAGATTGTCCCGATGATCATTAAAGAAAATTAGATTGCAGATAGTGGGCCTAAAAGGACACTACTCTTGCTCCATCTTGAAACCCCACAGTGCTCTGAGCCGTCTGTCATTGAACTACCCTTCATTAAGGGTTTATTTGTAAAACAAAACATTGCATGTGTGCGTATACATAAAATATACAGTATATGAATTCGTCCAGTGTTTTAAAATAGAGATTTAAAATCTTTATCAGTTTATATATTCGCTATATGTTGCTTTTAAGATGTAACAGTTTCTTAGGCTGCAGCCGCTAAGCAACAAAAGTTTTCCAGCATGTCCCCTTGGCAGAAGTTGAACAATAAGGGCCACAGAGTGAAATTCAGCCAACACCTGCAAAAATAGTCAAATTTTGATGAGTCTAGTCCCAGCATTAATGAATCATTGGTTTAAAAACTAAATTGTCAAGAAAAAACATAACTCCTGCCAGGACTCAAAATTAACACATATGAACGTACCATAATGAGGAAAGCCATTAACATAAGCAGTTAACCACTTGCCGACCATCCGTCGTCGTTTTACGGCAGCAGGTCGGCTCCCCTGCGCGAGAGCACGTAGTATAACATTGGCCGGGCACACGCGATCGCTCGTTACAGAGCGAGGACCGGGTGCTGTGTGTGTAAACACACAGCTCCCGGTCCTGTCAGGGAGAGAAATGCTGATCTTCTGTTCATACAATGTAATTTCCCCTAGTGAGGCCAGCCCCTCCCCTACAGTTAGAACACACCCAGGGAACATACTTAACCCCTTCCCCGCCCCCTAGAGTTAACCCCTTCACTGCCAGTGGCATTTTTATAGCACTGACAACTATAAAAATGTCAATGGTCCCAAAAATGTGTCAAAAGTGTCCGAAGTGTCCATCGTAATGTCGCAGTACCGAAAAAAAAACCGCTGATAGCCGCCATTACTAGTAAAAAAAAAAAATAATAAAAATGCCATAAAAATACCCTCTATTTTGTAAACGCTATAACTTTTGTGCAAACCAAACGCTTACTGCGATTTGTTTTTTACGAAAAATATGTAGAAGAATGCGTATCGGCCTAAAGGGAAAAAAAATGTGTTTTTTTAATATATTTTTGGGGGATATTTATTATAGCAAAAAGTAAAAAATATTCATTTTTTTGAAATTGTCGCTCTATTTTTGTTTATAGCGCAAAAACTAAAAACCGCAGAGGTGATCAAATACCACCAAAAGGAAAGCTCTATTTGTGGGGAAAAAAGGATGCCAATTTTGTTTGGGAGCCACATCGCACGATTGTCAGTTAAAGCGACGCAGTGCCGAATCGCAAAAAGTGCTCTGGTCTGACCAGCAATATGGTCCGGGGGTTAAGTGGTTAAGAGTGTAGTTTTACAATTTTAAAATGTCCTGTAAATACACACATTTGGAACATGTTGTAGTAACTGGTGTTGACAATGAACAAAGAGGTAGAAAATTATGTCCCCAATATTACCTGTCATAGCAAAATAAAAAAAGTCATAGGCAAAACTAATCTTTATAATTTGAATCAAGCCAGAAAAGTCACGTCCAATCTGAGTGAACCACATAATTAAAAAAAATTTGATAAAATCCAGCTAAAATACAACCACACCTATTAAAGCTTAAAACTTTAAAAAAACAATACAAAAAATAAATAAAAAAAACACATAGAACACCACTCCCCAGAGCACATAGAAAGAGCACCAGATCCACATGCTAACACACACACACACACACACACACACACACACAGCGGGTAAAGTATTGAACACGTCACCATTTTTCTAGGTAAATAGATTTCTAAAGGCTGTGGGCATGAAATTTCACATGTCGGTAACAACCCATGCAATACATCCATCCATACCAAAAAAAACAAACAAACACAGAAATTAAGTTCTGTATAATGAAATGGACCGGCACTAGGGCTGCAACTAACAATTATTTTCATAAATCGATTAGTTGGCCGATTATTGTTTCGATTAAATCTGATAATAGCCTTAAAAAAAAAAAAAAATGCATTTAAAAAAAAAATTGGGGCAAATTTGTTGTTGGGCAGATACAAAACATTACATGCTTTTCTGCAGCTTCTCTATCGAAGTATATTGAACCAAAAAATAAATAAAAAATAGCACCTTTTGCGTTAAAAAGTCATTGCCCTTTCCAAATACGCAGCAGCTTAAAAAAATTATGGATGTGAATGTGTCCCATAGAAAAACATGTAAATGAACTGTAGTGTGTTTCTGCAAAAAGCAACAAAAAACAGAGGTGTGAACCCAGGCCTAAAATGTTTAGTAACATAATGGGGTTAAAAAAACAAAAATAAGTACAAAAAGAGCAAATAATCGCTACTGTAAGGGGTTCATTTTTTTTTACTGTGGGACAGTGAAAGTAATATTTACAGGAGCGATTTGCTTTTTTTGTACTATAAAGGCCTAAATTTTAGTTTTTTTAACCCCATTATGTTACTGGCCGATTAATCGATTATGAAAATTGTAATTGATTATTTTTAATAATCGATTAGTTGTTTCGGCCCTAAATAGCACCGTGAAAAAATAGGATTTTTGTACTCACCATAAAATCCATTTATCTGAGTTCATGGACGGACACAGCAACAATTGACCTTAGGGTTATCTACCTTCCTTTTAGGAGATGACTAGGCAGAAAAAACAGCACTTCAAGTGTTAAAAACACTTCAGTATAGCACCTCCCAGGGGGCGGGTCCCCCGGGTACATCCCTCTCTCTGCATCATGCAGCCCCAGTTTGTAAACAAGCAGTACAAAGGAGGGGCGGTGCTGTGTCCGTCCATGAACTCAGAGAAATGGATTTTACGGTGAGTACAAAAATCCTATTTTCTCTTCCGTTCATGGACGGACACAGCAGCAATTGACCTTAGGGACGTCCCCAAGCAGTGTCAAAAAATTTCGAGGGGTGGGATAAACACAACAAACCAAACTTCACCACAAACAAACCAGAGTTCCTCAATGAGGGAACTTCAACCTTAAACAGCCACCTGTAAAACCTTGCGGCCAAAGGAGGCATCAGAAGATGCACTCACATCCACCTTGTAAAACTTTGAGAAGGTGTGGACAGACGACCAGGTCGCTGCCTTACACACCTGTAAAACAGACGCTTGATGGCAGAAAGCCCAAGAGGCACCAATCGCCCTGGTCGAATACGCCGTAACCTGAAAGGGAGGCGCCCGACCCTTTAGGGCATAGGCCTGAAGCACAACCTGTCTGATCCACCTAGAAATGGTGGCCGACGAGACCGCCAGACACCGACACCAGACACCGACACAAACCGTGAATCCGACCTCCGAAACGGAGCCGTAGCAGACAAGTACACCCGTAGGGTTCGAACCACGTCCAAGGAATGCAACGTGGCCTCCTTTGGGTTCTTCGGTCGAGGACATAAGGATGGTAAAACACTGTCCTCAATGTGAAAAGCCAAAACAACCTTTGGAAGGAATGACTGCTGCGGCCGCAGCACCACCTTGTCCTTGTGGATGACCAATAAAGGAGCCTTGCAAGACAAGGCCGCCAGTTCAGAAACCCGTCTGACCGAAGTAATTGCCACCAGAAAAACCACCTTCTGGTGTTCAACAAGGGAATCTTTCGAATCACCTTCTGGTGGTCAACAAGGGAATCTTTCGAATGTCCTCAAACAGAGACTCTTGAAGCACCGAGAGGACCAAGTTCAATTCTCATGGAGGCAGTGGAGGACGCACAGGAGGGGCCACATGCCGAACCCCCTGTACAAAAGTACGCACCAGGGAGTGCGCCGCCAATGGTCGCTGAAAGTAAACAGCCAAGGCCGAAATCTGACCCTTAACTGTACTTAAGGCAAGAGCCTGATCCACTCCACGCTGTAAGAACAGCAGAATCCGGGACATCACGTATGTACGGGGGTGCCAATTCATGTCCTCACACAGAGATGCAAGCCTTCCACGTACGATGGTAAATCCTCCGTGAAGTAGATGTCCGTGCACGTAGCATGGTAGAAATCACTGAGTCCGACAGACCTCGATCCTGGCTCTCAACAGCCACGCCGTTAAATCCAACGACTGTAAAGCAGGGGGAAAGATAGGACCCTGCAACAGAAGATCTTCTCTCAGGGGTAGACGCCAAGGGACGTCTGCCACCAGACGCACCAGGTCCGCGTACCAGGGACGGCATGGCCAATCCAGGGCGATCAGGATTGTTGGTATCCCCTCGGCTTCCACTCTGCGCAGCAGGCGGGGAAGAAGCTTCAGAGGTCGGAAGGCGTAGATTAGGCGATAGTGACAACATGGCGCCACCAACGCGTCCGCCAAGGAGTCTCTTGACCTGGCCACGAACCGTGACACCTTCCGATTGAGACGGGACGCCAGAAGATCCACATCTGGAGTGCCCCATTTTTGGCACAGACTCTGAAACACTTCCGGGTGTAGCGACCATTCTCCTTGGTCTAGCGTTTGGCGACTTAGGTAGTCGGCCTGCCAGTTCTGCACCCCCGGAATGTACACGGCCGACAGAGCCGGAACGTATCTTTCGGCCCACCGGAGAATGTGCCCGACTTCCGTCGCTGCGGCCGAGCTCCCTGTGCCCCCCTAATGATTGACATACGCCCCGGCCATGGTGTTGTCGGACTGGATCCTGACTGGTCGGTCCTGCAGATCCCGAGACCACTTGGAGAGGCACAGCCGGATCGCTCGGCGCTCCAGGACATTGATCGGCAGGCGGGACTCCTCCTGAGTCCAGCGCCCTGGGCTGACTGGACACCCCAGACACCCCCCCCAGGAGGAGAGGCTGGCATCCATCGTGACCACTGTCCAACGGCACGGCAGAAACAATTTTCTGGTCCGAAGTACCGGAGATGTCAGCCACCAGGGAGGACCTGACCAGGCGACTCACCCAAATCTGGTAATCCAGAGACGAAGGGAGCTTGTCCCAACGTGACAGAATCTCTTTCGGTAACACTCGAGTGTGGAATTGAGCATACGGAGCTGCCTCGAACGAGGCCACCATCAGACCCAGAACTCGCATGCAAAAGCGAAGCGACGACCACTCCTGGGTTCGCCAACCGCTGCACCTCAGATTGCAGCATCTGTAATTTTTCCGTTCGGAGGAAAACCCTTGCCTCTGAGAAATCCAGGACCAACCCCAGGTATTCCAACCGCTGAGACGGTACCAGTACCGACTTCTGGACATTCAATAGCCAACCGAACTCTCGGAGGGCCCGACAGGTGATAGACACATCCTCTTCCAACTCTGAGCTTGAGGAAGCTCTCAGAAGAAGGTTGTCCAGGTATCCCATGATAGCGATCCTGCGCTGCCTCAGCAGGGCCAGAATCGGATCGAGCACCTTGGTGAAAACCCGTGGTGCCGAGGCCAGGCCGAACTGGAGGGCCACAAATTGAAAGTGGTCCTCTCCGACTGCCAAAAAAAACGCAGAAATATCTGGTGTTTTGCGCATATGGGGATATGCAGGTACGCGTCCTTGATATCCAAGGACGCCAGAAAATCCCCCTGATGGAGCGCCGCCACTACCGAGCGAATCAATTCCATCCTGAACTTTTGCACTTTGACAAAACAATTGAGGGCCTTGAGGTCCAGGATTGGACGGACCCCTTCCGTCTTGGGGAACTACAGATTGGATTAAAACCCCTGGAACCGTTCCGCTGAGGGAACCGGTACAATCACTCCCCTGACCAGCAGGTCCTGAACAGCCCCTGACAGGGCAACCCGGCGTTCCGGAGGTTGGAAGGAAATAATCTGTTTGGTGTACAAGAGAGAAACTATCTTGTACCCCGAGGAAACTACTTCGCAAACCCATCGGTCGGAAAGAAGAGACCTCCAATGAGCCGCAAATTCGCTAAGCCGGCCCCCCACCCGAGATATGGGCGGGAGCAGACCTTCATGCAGAAGCAGGCTTGTTGGGCTTGCAGTACCAGGTGCGCTTTTGTCCTTCAGCGGGCGCCTTAGCACCCTGGAAAAGTTTTCCTGCCGCACCCGGCGGGCGAAAAAAATGCTTGGGGCAGTAAAGGAGGGCCCTTGCTTACGGCGAGGCTCCTTACCCTTCCCAGATTCTGGCACGCTTGGGGTAGAAGCCTCCGGATCGGACGCCATGCTGACCCACCGTAAATGCCACCCTTGTACTGCAAGGCAAGACCGACAGGCCACCCTCCCGGCCGTAACAGAACAGAGAGCAGGGGACCCCCCAGAGAACTCACCACCCGACCAGCTGCAGTGCTGCTGAGAAGCTAGAAACGCTGCCCGTGCTGTGCCGTCCCTCAGGAAGTGTGCTGGGAGTATTCGCGCCGTTATTCTGGTCACTAGAGGCCAAAATCCCTTCCAAGATGGCCACCGACATACAAAAAACAGCATGCGGGTTACAAGAAAATGGCCGCCGATCGTCAATAAGAGCGGCCGTCACCGGCAAAATGGTGGCCAAACACGTTTTTAAAACAGATAGTGACAAAAACCAGCAAAAAAAAAAAACCACGGCAACGTACCAGACCCAGAGGTCCCCCCCACCCCGCATAAAAAGACATACAGCACCCCACAGCAGCAGGAGAGGAAGGGAGAGAGGAAATTAGGGCGGACCCCTGATCGACCTCCCCAGGAATGCACCAGCCAAACCACCATGCCAAGGCAAGGGGATACTACTTTCCCATCCTGCGACTACCAGCTGGAGGCATTCCAGACAGACCCAACGTCTGCTTACGGCATGGCTGTCGGCCCGGCACACTGACTCGGCCATAGAGACCGGTCATATGTGTGCCCTGGAGCGTATAGCTCACCGGTCACCCCTGGAGCAACGGGGCATGTCGTGGGCGGCCCAGCGTGTAGCTAAAGGCCGGCACACGCTCGGTGGCCGAACATGGGTGGACTACAAGGATCGAGGATTTAGCCTGTCACCCAGTCGGCAGTTGATTGTAAATCCCAGGATCCAAAAATGCAGGGGAAAAAAAACGCAAAAATTCTCAAAAATTCACCAGAGCACATGGGCCCAGAGAAGCCATGTCTTCTCCTTACACTAGGCAGTAAAAACTGGGACTGCATGATGCAGAGAGAGGGATGTACCCGGGGGACCCGCCCCCTGGGAGGTGCTATACTCAGAGAAGTGTTTAACACTTGAAGTGCTGTTTTTTTTCTGCCTAGTAATCTCCTAAAAGGAAGGTAGATAACCCTAAGGTCAATTGCTGCCGTGTCCGTCCATGAACGGAAGAGAAAAGTATTGAACATATGAAGAAAAGGGAGGTGCAAAAAAAGGCACAGAAAGCCAAGACAGCAGCTTAAATCTATTAGTAATTCAAAAGCAATCCTGCCCCTTTTGTCAGTGCAAATTAATATCAGCTGGTTCAGTCTTAACTGATGGCCTAAAAAAGGGGTCTTACAAGAAACATCTCAAGATGGGTTAAATCAAAGAGCTCTCTCAAGACATTTGTGAAAATTGTTTCAAAACATACTGATGGCATTGGTTACAGAAGGATTCCTAAACTCTTTGGCCATAATTCCAAAAGATATACGTTTGGTGCTAAAACAACACTGCACATCACCAAAAGAACACTATACCCACAGTGAAGCATGGTGGTGGCAGCATCATGCTTTTGGGGCTCTCACAGTTCTTAATACCAGTCAATATTGGCACAAAACCTTCAGGCTTTTGCTAGAAAGTGGAACATGGTGAGGAACTTCATCTTTCAGCATGACAACGATCCAAATCTACAAAGAAATGGCGTCACCAAAACAAATTATTGAATATCAGTGGGGTGATCTGAAGAGGGCTGTGCACAGGAGATTCCTTCGCAATCTGACAGATTTGGAGTGTTTTTGCAAAGAGTGGGCAAATATTGCCACGTTCAGACATGCCATGCTGATAGACTCATACCCAAAAAGACAGTGCTGTAAAAAATAGGGTGCTTCAACAAAGTATTACTTTAAGGGTGTGCACACTAATGCAATCATATTTACATTTTTTTTTCCTTTTTACTTCCCTCCACCTAAAAGATTTTAGTTTGTTGTTCAACTGAGTTGTACAGTTTATAGGTCACATTAAAAAGGTGGAAAAAGTTCTAAAATTAATCATCTTTGTTTCTTTTTTTACATCACAGAGAAACTGACATTTTAACAGGGGTGTAGACTTTATATCCACTCTAGAACATAATTTCACAATAAACCGGCCACTACCAGGTGCTCCTCGCAAGATTTGACAGATTAATAATAATAAGAGTTGTCCAAGAGCCAAGGACCACTTGTGGAGAGCTTTAGAAAGACCTGGAATTAGCCGGTACAATTGTTTCAAAGAAAACCATAAGTAATGCACACAACTGCCATGGCCTGTATGCACGTTCACCACACAAGAGTCCACTGTGTGACTGGAAAGCATGTTGAAGGTCGTTTAAAATTTGTTGCACAACATTTAGACAAGCCTGTGAAATACTGGAATATAGTCTGATCAGATGAAATAAAAATAAACTCTTTGGATGCCATAATACACACCATGTTTGGAGGTCAAAAGACACTGAACATCACCCCAAAAACACCTCCATGCCAACAGTGAAGTTTGGAGATGGGAACATCATGGTGTTGGGGCTGTTTTTCAGCATACAGTACTGGCAAACTTTATGTCATTGAAGGAAGGATGAATGGAAAAAATGTACCAAGACATTCTTGATAAAAACCTGCTGCCATCTACCAGGATGATAAAGATGCAACAAGGGTGGACAATTTCAGCAAACAATGGGGGTTATTTACGAAAGGCTCAAACAAAACAGATCCCAAACAAAGCCAAGGAAACTCTCCATTGGAAGAAAATAAAGCTGCTAGAATGGCCCAGCCAATCCCCTGACGTGAATCAAAAACAAAATCTATGTAAAGAACTAAAAAGAGGAAAGAGTTCAGAGAAGAGGCCAAGTGAATCTTAAAGATTTGAAGACTGTTTGCGTGAAAGAATGTGCCAAAAATCACACCTGAGCAATGCATGCGACTAGTTTCTCCACACAAGATCCATACTTGAAGCCGTCATTTACCAACAAAGGAATTTGTACCAAGTATTAAATACATTTCAGTTGGCGTGTTCAATACTTTTTTCCTGTGTCAGTCTATTGTATTACACATTACACTTTTTTGTTTTGGTTTCTTTGATCAAAATTCCTATTGCACACGTTCCGGGCAAAAATGGCGGATGCTGCAACGATTAACAGTTGGGTTCTGGAAACATCAAACAAGCGTACATATTTCGCCAGCACACCATGGAGCGTCAACTTCCGTCCAAAAAGTTTTTAATGAAAAAGATCTCCTCACCTGACGAATGGACCCTGCGTGGCTCTGAAACGTTGCACTATCCCTTGTGATGTGATCTTTTTCATTAAAAAAATATGTACAGTTCTTTGCATACATTGACTGCATGGGTTGTTACCGACATGTGATGAAAATTGTATGCCAATATCACCTTTAGAAATATATTTATCTATCCATCCCTTCCAAATAAATATTGACATAATAATTTAACAAAAAGAATGAATAAGGATATCTGCCGTCCATGTTTGTCTACTGACAAAGGCCTTCTATGGGGGGATCCAAGCCGATTTCGATCTCGATACACCCTGTCCACTAGACCATGATGTCGAGTTGATCTACTGGTATCTAATCCAGAAGACTGAAAAGGAGTCTGTAAGAATAAGAAATTTTGGTAAACATTAAATGTTTCAAATGCATATTTACAAAAGCAAAAAAAAACACAATTCTAACCCACTTTTTTTCTCAATTAGAATGAATTATAAAAATGAACTTGTAAGGGTGAAAAAAAAAAAAAAAAAAAAAAAAAAAACTTTACCATGGTTATTTTACCCCCACATAAGGATATAAACTTCCAAACACATCTCTTCTACAACTTCACATTTTAAAACGCAAGCACTGTTAAAACACATTCTTGGCCCAGCAACCCAACTAAAGATGGAGGGTTCTCAAACATACCTTTTTTTGCACGCTAGAAAAGGATTTTTTACTTGTATAGCTGCACGATTCAGTATGACATTTATTCTCTAGGGTCTTTGCTAAAATAAAACTGATAACGATTTTAACTTGAAACCAACAAGTGTCAAAAAAAGGTTTAGTCTTTAAGTGGTTTAACTTCCCTCATTTACAGACCGATGTTCATTTCTTTGAATGTAAAAAAAAAAAAAAAAAAAAATCGACTGAAAAATATCGTGCCATGCAGGCTTCAATGTGAAAGCCCTAAGGCTTTCACACTGAAGCGGTGTGCTAGTAGGACCGCTCCAAAAGGCCTGCTAGCCGCATCTTTGGAGCGATATAGGAGCGGGGCGTTTACCGCTCTTATGCCACTCCTTCCCATTGAAATCAATGGGAAACCGCGGTAATACCATTAACCCCTTTTTCGGCCGCTAGCAGGGGTTAAAACCGCACCGCTAGCGGCCGAATATCGCGGTAAATACGACGGTATAGCGGCGCTAAAAATCGTGCCGCTATACCGTAACCGCACCTCCACTGCCCCGTGTGAAAGGGGCCTTACAGTTCGCACAGGCTGAGGAATGTTGTGAAACTTGGCAGACAGGACACAAGATCTTAGTCTCAACCATGGGTTATTATAAGAAGCAACAGTCTAGTGATTAAAAAAAAAATTGTTCCTGCATTTTTTTTTCAAACTCCCTTCACTCTCAGCTCGCCTCAATTTTGTAGCCAGCAATATCAAAGTACACAGGGAAGAGACCGCAAGTAAAAAAAAAAACATTTTCTTACTTACAGTAATCAGTCTTATGGATTGGTGGGCAACATAGGTAGGCCCTCCAGCATTGGTTTACCAAACAGTTTAAGGAAGGGCTCAACAGAATTCAATAAGTTTGCAGCACTTTATGCCTAAAACAGACTCCAGCTCCAAGCTGAAAATCCACCTTGCCAGGGAGAAACTGGTCTTGTACACAAGGCAGTGTAAGAAAAGAGCCACTCATCCCGCACTTCCAGAGTGTTGAGTTATACTGGGTTTCATGCAGACCAGACCATTACATGGTACTGCCTAAAAAAAGGCTACCATCACACCAGAGACCCTTGTGCAGGCATGGGCCAAGGGCTTCCCCTGGGACCAAAGGGAAAGATTTTTTTTTTCCAGGGAAGCAAGATCCTGGTGGATCCAATATCAGACCTGGATATGGGTACACCAAGTCCCTGACATTACGTTCCAGCCAGCTGGTGTGAACCACGGCTGGTTTTGAAAATTATTTTCCTATGGATGTCATACCTAATGAAGTTCGTGCAAATCAACGTATTTGTAAGAAGAAATACTGCACCATGAGGATTCTTTTCTTTTTCCTTTCATTAATTGCTGACCTTGGGATGCCAAATTTGTGCCGATATTGGGTGGAATGCGAGTTATTATAACTGCCAATTCACCTTACTGCATGTGAAGCATCACAGAGTTGTCCGCAGTATTTGAGATCCAGCGTTAACAGTGTCAGACATTGGAGTCTAAGATCGATCCATGTGTGGGGAGTACTGTGGACAGATTGCCTAAAGGCAGGTCGGCCTAGTCCAGAGCTCAATACTACTTCTATCTGGTAAGCAGCCATTATCCTATCAGTAGCCCATTGGATATAAGATTTATGATAACTCATCTGCCCAGCATGTGTTCTGCCACATTATTGGTGTTTATCACATTTGAAACTATTTATTCATCTACAGATCCACATCATATGGACTTTTTTCACTAGAGTCATTAATTTGTCAAGGTTGTTTCATTTGCACTTTATGACTTATTAATTTTATTTTATTCATATTGTGTCGATATCCCATATGGGATATTGGGATCAATATTTAACCTTTTTTTATTCTAAATTTTTCATTAACATTTTGATTAATTGGGTTGCGCACTTTTTGATTTCCTTTTTTCACTGCTAAACTCCCCTGCCACCTGTTAATGCCTATAGTGACATTATTATATTATTTAAAAAATGACATGGTCATGTCAATTTAGATTGTTGTACATGACCCAGAACTGGCCTCTCTGTTCTCAATCGCAATCACAGGATGGGCCCAGTATCTGTGTCCCCGCCTCTTTCTTTCCTCTTCTTCTATTTGGAAATATGACATTACTGCGGCTATGCACGGTGCCATTTCATCAGTCATTGTTTGGAGAGCAGAAAGCATCACATGACAGTAAAAACCAGGAGTAAGATGAAAATAACCCAGGAAGCAGAAGAATGGCAGAACTACAACTACCATCATACATTACAGCTGGTAGTTCTCAATGAACTACCAGGGTGCAATTGAGCCTTTTAGGTAGTTCACCTATTCTTCTCGTCATTCAGTAACTGCCTGCTCATACGAAGTATAGGCAGACAGCTACAATGACAATCTGCAGGAGCCTTGCACTACCTCATCTGCTGATCGTGGGTGCAATACTTTACAAAGGTGAACTTGGCTTTTAAAAGCTGCCGACACATCCCGAAGTGCAACCAGATGTACAATACCTGAATGCGTTAATGAGCAATCATTAAACACAGGTTCAACCGAGTCTGTCAAATGTGCAGGATTTTAGGTTTCCAATTCAGCCTAAAAAGGTGGGCTATTGCCCAAAATCAAGCATTGAAAAACGAATGCCCAGCAGATGCCCATAAAGCGCCACCTTGCCATGCTGCAAAAAAGGTGTGTGTAGTCGATTGCAAAAATAGAGTAAGCAGGCACCAGTAGCCATGCAACTGCACAAAGGTAATAAATGCAAAAAAGAGTTAACAGGTTGCAGGTTCTTGCTTTACTCTCAGCTGCTGGCACTCTGCAGCTTCTGACTCCAACTTGCCATACCCAGAGCGAAAAGGAACACAAAGCACATTAACCCTGAGCTTTTAAGAGGAACGCAAAAGCCCATAGCAACCAACACCCAAAGAGAAGACCTCCTTCCAAGGTTACACCACACTGCGTCTCCCCACGGTATGGGTATAGTAAAAAAAACTCCAACAAACCTACCTTGAAGCCATCTTCACGGATTGGTAACAGCTGTCATGGCAGAATCAGACTGCATGGTGTAGCATTGCCGACAGGAGGAAGTCTGTTGTAATCACTCCTGGGAAGATCCAGGTCCACCAACTTCTCCATCCCCCACCCACATGTGCTGGCATCCATAGACACCAGGATGGGCACACCAGAGTATACTCACATACCCACCATATTGCTGTCCATTCAGGGGGGCCTGCGACGGAGCAGCATATGTTCTAAATGAACACAGGGGAAGACTTGGTGCCTGACCAAATGTGAGCGAGGGCTCCATTAGCACGCCTCTGCAACCACAGGGATATTTACTTCACCAGCAGATATCTAACCCCAGGGAACACACAAAAAAGTTGCAAATGGGAGGGTAGGTCCCACAACTAGGATACCAACAAAACTAGCCTAGGAAAAAAAAATATGATATACAACCCAAGTCCACTGTCCATGGAATCACAGGGGAGCACATACTAGGAGGTACCTGCAACTATCAAGGCAGCCTGAAGCAGAAATAAAATAATCCCTGCGATTGCAGAGAGAGGACTTGGAGGGGTTGCATATTATGTTTTTTTCTAGGCTACTTTTTAAAAAAAAAAAAACACGCAACTAGTAATGCTGCCGTTTGGCGTAGAGGAAACAAATAACCGAGGTTCAGGAGTATTTTGCTTTTTTTTTATGGTGGATGACGCATGTCCCATTTCCAGGTTTCAATTCTGCCCTGGAGAATAACTTGAGAAAATATGGAATGTACCTTTCCTTTTCAGTCTGCTTTTTGCTATAATAGTCTATAAAATTGAATGCAATACTGCAACCTGGAGGAGTTCTGTACACTGTTGTATAGAATGCCCCCAGATGTATGGTTTCCTACTTGAATTGTTGGCTCACCGATTTTCCCAGAAGTCCTGCAATGTACAATAATTGATCAGCGGGATTTATTTTTCTTTAAAAAAGCGGAGTGACTCTATAAATATGGCATTACATTTATTTTTTCAATCTGAAAACACCTCTTGATTTTGTCAGAAATGTAGTGTGATGGTCACTTCCTGTGAGCTAAACTGAAACCAACGCCCCATGTAAAGGAGAAGAATGAACGCAGACATGTTTGAATACTAGGTAAAAGTAATGGCGAAAAAGTCTGAAAAAGAAAAAGAAAATGCAGGTACCTAATTTAAGGAGTGGTAAGATGCAATATACAGATTTTATTTCTGCTTTCAGGTTTAGATACACTTCTAAATAGGTTCTGATTAAACAGACCAGAATTCTGTAGCATCATGCTAGAACACCACATCACCAAGAGTTAGTAACTGGCAGTCTCTGGGATAGTATGGATGTTTTTAGATATGCTGTGTACAGCTGTGCTCAAATTATTGACTTAAATTTTTAAAATATTTTATGTTCAAATAAGCCGTCACAGCCAATCAAAATAAGTTCTCGCAAATTTTAGATTTTAGGAATTTGAAAAAAAAATTATGAACATTCTTTGTACAATACATAAAAGGGTGCACATTTTGTACTTGGCCTTTTACATATTTTCTTTTACTTCTCTCAACCTTTTCTTTGGTAGATTTTAACCGCTCCCTTTAGGGTCCTTTCACACTAGCGGACCGTTCGTCCGCTCATTACAAGTCCGTTAACGGACTTGTAATAAATCCCTATGGGAACGCGTCCGTTAGCGGATGGAGCTGGTCCGTCTGCATCAGGTTCCCCATAGGGCGGAGCAGAGACAGGGCGGTCCCTGCACTGTGTGCGGGGACCGCCCTATCCGCCGACAGCTGAGCGGGGACCCCCGCTGAGCCGACGGAGACACACGGAGCGGACCCGGAAACGGTCCGCTCCGTGTGAAAGAGCCCTTATTCTCATTTTCTCGCCTTTCTCGTTCACATGCTGGTTTAAATTCTAAGTCATTTGTTGTCCTGTGAGACTTCTTTACTGTATAAAATCGGTGAAGAGCCAATGGAAGTGCACAGAATCAAATAGGTTGCTGTTAATTACTTGACACCACTTGAACAGACATGGTTTAGTCTTTTTTCCCCTAGTTTTTCTTTCTTCTGATGAAGGTGTCCATGCTACTCATACACTATTTAGGTCTTATGTTACCTATGGCTCAGCTACCCGACTAAATAATAGGAAGTTACTTATAGGTTGCATGTTATTTGCCGATATTTGTCTGTAAACAGTACTGTATGCAAAGACAGACCAAAGAGGTTGTTTTGTACTTTCATGTTTTAGAAAACTTTTATAAAGAAAAAACATTGGAAGAAAGAAAAGGACAATGAATCAAATCAATGAAATAATTAGGCATATTCACTTAAAGCGCAACTCCACTTTTGTTGAGAAAAAAACATTAACCTCTGGATGATCTATGTACATTGCAAGGATTCTAACAACTGTTGCTGTAGATTCCTACCTTTTGTTATTCTGAAGAAATCCATGTGTGTTTATATGTGCCTCTGTTCTAAGTGGGTCTAATGGGAGTGGTTCCATAATCAGTCGGCTGTGGCAGCTACAGGGCACCAATGAGGAAAGCTGCTGGGCCTGCATCCCTGTAGAGGCCTTTCTATTGGAAATATCTCTCCAAAAATTACCTGTTGCAGGGGATGCCTGAAATCTGACTTGTTTCTTAGGCAGACTTCTGGGAAAATTGGTGAGACAATCAAGATAAACAGGAAATTATGTTTCTGGGAAGTGGTCAGTACAGAAAACCTCCAGATAGCCATATTGCTTTCCTTTTTTTTTTTTTTTTATTACAGCAGCTGCAGATTAAAAAGGAAAGGTAATGTTTAATGACACTCAAATCATAATATGACTTGTATTGCAATTGTACATGGTATTTTGTTTCTTCATTTGCTTTTTTTTCCCCCGCTATAAAAAGGTGGAGTTACCTTTTAATATTTCTCCCTCTTTTTTTAGGTTTACTTTATCTGAGCTTCACTCTCTGCTCAGGACCAGGGAGGTCTCTTTAAAGTGGAACTGTACTTGTCTTTCTCCAGGAATGATGGACCAAAGTGGACTCTCGAAGCTCCATTTGCCAGTGCCACCATAGTGTGCTATGTCTTCTATGACCTACATCACTCATCTCCTCCTACTGGACGGCCGCTTCTGAAGCAACTCCTGTGTGCATGCATTACATTGCCCCCAACACACTGCTGACATCTTAGAGATGCTGTGGATGAGCCAGGGTGTACACTGCATTGCCCACGGGCCACACCATACATGGAGTGCTCGCTTCCAGCATCACAGGCCGACTGTAGAGATGTCTGACTTAGGACAGAATAAGATGGGACCTTTGGAAAGAGACCACTGCATCCATACAGGAAGCAAAGGCCCTCTCTGCATTATTAATTTAAGATTTATTATTTCAGGATTTGGGTGCTTTCTAAAGAAAATAAGTGTGTGAAATTTATCAGATTTAAACTGAACATTAAATAAAATATCTGCAGCAAAATAAAAAACGCAGTAACATTGTGTTGAAAGCAAGTCGATTTTACCACAGCTTTATAGACAAGACCCTCAAGTGGCATAGTGTTTAGTATAGGAAAACAGCTTGCATAAAGAAATAGTGTGTTAGACAAACTAGTTTCCTTAGAAACAAGGAAAGAAAAACATAAAAACTATTTGCAAGTAACATTAACACTTCCGTCCCCACTACCTTGTATATCGATGTCAGAAAGGCATACTAGTTTACAAGGTCTTCTACTGCATTTGCCTTTTTTCTAAATCCCAGCTCCCCTGTCTACCAATATACCATTAATGTACCTCTGTTGCAAACAAATAAAAGCTCTCTTTGATTTTTAGAACAAGGCTTTACTTTAGCTCCTGGTGTGTTCCATAGAAAAGTTCATGACTTCCTGGTATGTAGATTTGGGACATGATCAGTAAAGCCCAGGTTCACACTGGGCTGTGGGAATGAAATGAAGATTTCACTCCCGCTTGTCAAGTCTCGATTTCCGCCACGATTAGAGACATCTGTGCAGTTTGTGCACAGATATCAATGTAAATAGCGGCCTGAAATCGCAAAAAGTAGTACAGAAACTTTTTGAAGTCGGTCCAGGGCCGCAGATGCGGAGTAGCACCGATTAGGATGGTGCCATCGACGGCAAATGCTGCCGAATTGACATGTCAAATCGCATGTCAAAACAAACCAGTGTGAACCAGGGCCAAGACACAGAAAGCAGTTCACCAGCTGACCTCATCAGCACACACCCTGCACTCATACACTATGTTTGCATGGCATCCCTCCAGACAGGCCTGGGCCGCATGCAGCCGTTGTGCAAGACACCCCTGATGTAGTGCAAGTGAATAGATGGTGGGTCCCTCCTATTCTATTTTGGTAAAACTAAAGGAAGGATTGTACAAACGGATTGTATAGTGCATTGCCACCTTTATACAAGTAAAATGAACTAGTCAGGCTTGCAGTGCCATTAATTGTTAATGGCACCCCAAGCACGGAAGCAAACACATTTAACTGTTAAAAAACGGACAACCACAGCAAAAAAAACAACTTGCAAAATGGCAACATGCCAAAATGTCCCATGAGCTACTTTGCTGGATGAATGGTGTGCACTTTGCATGTCACAGGAAAAAAATTAGCAAAAAAAAAAAACATATGGTCCCACTACGTTAGGTGTGAATGGGGTCTGAAAGTGAAATTGCTGTTTGAACAAGAATAAAATGAGGCTCTATTCACATGCGATATTGATATTAAGGTCAGGAGACCGAGATGGCCAGTACAGAACCTTCACTTTATTCTGCTGTAGACAATGACAGGTTGACTTGGCCTTGTGTTTTGGACAGGCTGCAATGCCGTCATGCCAGTGTGCCGCTGGATGGGACCCTTTTGCATAGCAATTATGGATGGCGGCGCATGCATCTCATCTAAAGTCCCAAATGTTCCTTTTTTTTCTGATTGTTATGTTGGAATTAGAGGTCGACCGATATATCGGTCGGCCGATATATCGGCCGATATTTGGCCGTTTTTATGAAATCGGCATCGGCCGATTATTGTGAAAAAATCGGCCGATTCGCGGCATTCGCGGCTATTACAATAAACGGCATGCCAGTACTGACAAGTGCTCTAGCAGCGTGTGTCCCTGAATCCTCCATCCGCACGCCCACTATTGAAGTAAAGGAAAGATTTTACTGGCCTTGCATCGTAGCGCCCCGCCCCCGCTCCGCCCCCTCCCTTGGCGCGCTGTATTGCATAAACAATCACAAGCTAAGGAGAGATTTCACTGGCATTCATCGTACCGCCCCGCCCCGCCCCCTCCCTCGGCGTGTTGTAATAGATACTTGTAAAGTGCCAATAATTGTTTCTCTAATACAGCACGCCGGTACGATGAATGCCAGTGAAATCTCTCCTTAGCTTCTCTATAGTGGCCGTGCGGGTGTATGAATCAAGAATACATTGCTTGAAGAGCACTGGTCAGTACTGCAAGTCAGGTGGCAGAGAAACAATCATTGGCCCTTTACAAGTATCTGCCACCTGACTTGCAGTACTGACCAGTGCTCTTCAAGCAATGTATTCTTGATTCATACACCCGCACGGCCACTATAGAGAAGCCAAGGAGAGATTTCACTGCCATTCATCGTACTGCCCAGCTCCCTCCCTCGGCGTGCTGTATTAGAGAAAAAATCAGCTTCCACCTGACATGGTAACTCCCCCCAGCAGGAGATCGTGGACAGCACTAGCTCTGTCTTCCTTTCCTGCTGAGGGGGGAGCCTGCTGGCTGCTTGTATTACACTTGTTCAATGATTTGCTGATCATCTCATCAGCATGCACCTAGCCTATCAGGTGCATGCAGATAGATACCTGCAGACTTAATTTTATGTCTTTTTAAAGTGAAATCTGGCTGAGGCTGGCATTGAGAAAATGGATGAGGATGACTCTGGGTGCATATCAGAGTTACATTGTGGAGATCCTCTTCACAATGTAACTTTCATCCTCATTCATTTTCACAATGCATTGCAAATCAATCATCTTCATTGCCACAACGCAGCACCACCCCCCCCCCACAACGCAGCACCACCCATCCCTCCCCACAACGCAGCACCACCCATCCCTCCCCACAACGCAGCACCACCCATCCCTCCCCACAACGCAGCACCACCCATCCCTCCCCACAACGCAGCACCACCCATCCCCCACCACAACGCAGCACCACCCATCCCTCTCCACAACGCAGCACCACCCATCCCTCTCCACAACGCAGCATCACCCATCCCTCCCCACAACGCAGCACCACCCATCCCTCTCCACAACGCAGCACCACCCATCCCTCTCCACAACGCAGCACCACCCATCCCTCTCCACAACGCAGCACCACCCATCCCTCTCCACAACGCAGCACCACCCATCCCTCTCCACAACGCAGCACCACCCATCCCTCTCCACAACGCAGCACCACCCATCCCTCTCCACAACGCAGCACCACCCATCCCTCTCCACAACGCAGCACCACCCATCCCTCCCCACAACGCAGCACCACCCGCGCCTAGCAAAAAATAAAAAAATCGGCCCAAAATATCGGCATTATATATCGGCCATCGGCCGCCCTGATTTCTAAATATCGGCATCGGCCATAGAAAAACCCATATCGGTCGACCTCTTGTTGGAATGTCCAGATATGTCCCGTGCGCAGCTTCCTGGCTGATGAATGCAAATGTTCCTCCAGTATTTTTTGATAATATACTGCATTCATCTTGCCTCAATTTTGACCAAATTTCCTGTGCCTTTGTAGCTCACACATCCCCAAAACATCAGCGATCCACCTACGTGTTTCACATTAGGAATGGTGTACCTTTCATCATAGGTCTTGTTGACTCCTCTCCAAATGTAGCGTTTATGGTTGTGGCCAAAAAGCAAAATTTTGGTCTCATCACTCCAAATGACTTCGTGCCAGAAGGTTTGAGGCTTGTCTGTGCCTTTTGGCGTATTGTAAGCGGGATACTTTGTAGCATATGCGTAGTAATAGTATTCTTCTGACGACTCAACCATGCAGCCCATCTTTCTCCTTGTTGTGCATTTTGAAACAGCCACGCCACATGTTTTCAGAGTCCTGTATTTCACCTGAAGTTATTTGTGGTTTTTTCTTTGCATCCCAAACCATTTTCTTGGCAGTTCTGGCTGAAATTTTAGTTGGTCTACCTGACCGTGGTTTGGTTTCAACAGAACCCCTCATTTTCCACTTCTTGATTATAGAGTTTGAACATTGCCGATTGGTATTCTCAGTTCCTTGAATATCTTTTTATATCCCTTTCCTGTTTTATACAGTTCAACTACCTTTTCCGCATATCCTTTGACGATTCTTTTGCTTTCCCCATGACTCAGAATACAGAGACGTAAGTGCAGCACTGGATGAAAGATGCAAGGGTCTGACAGGAGTCCAGAAACTCATTGACCTTTTATACACATACACACCAATTAAAAGAAAACAGATCACAGGTGAGGGCGGTTACCTTTAATAGCCATTCAAACCCCTTTGTGTCAACTTGTGTGCATGTTATGACAAGCCTGGGTTCAAACAGGAGCGTGTGATTCGGGCAAGAATCGCAACACATTCCTGATCAAATCGCATTCAATTAATTTGCAGTGCGATTTGCGCCCATTTATTTTGGAATTAGCAAATAAACCCATCTACCTCATCATGAAGAAACCAAAAGTCCAGTGCATTTTATAATTCATGAGATAAAAACAGTACCACCAGGATAAAAGGACATATTTACCCAGATCAATTATTTAGCAGCATTTTAAGCCCAAACTCCATTTTAGAAAATACAAGAGATGAATTGAAAACATTACCTCTCTAAGAGGAAATGGCTATTAGATATCTGTCATTTCAAAGCCACTGTATCAAATTTTTAGGAACTCAATGACAGGATTAGTACCACTAAATTGGCGCAGGGCCAATGTAGTGCCCATATTTAAAAAGGGAACAAAGTCTTTACAAAGTAACTATAGACCTGTTAGTTTAACTTCTATAGCTGGGAAGATAATGGAGAGATTAATAAAAGACCACATAGAAGAGTTCTTTCTGGGGAAAAAAAACTATTTAAAGCGGGAGTTTACCCGAAAAAAATTTTTTTTACATTAGATTGATGCTCATTTTGTCAAGGGGAATCGGGTAGTTTTTTTAAAATCGAAGCAGTACTTACCGTTTTAGAGAGCGATCTTCTCCGCCGCTTTCGGGTATGGTCTTCGGGACTGGGCATTCCTATTTGATTGACAGGCTTCCGACGGTCACATACATCGCGTCACGAGTAGCCGAAAGAAGCCGAACGTCGGTGCGGCTCTATACAGCGCCTGCGCACCGACGTTCGGCTACTTTCGGAAAATCGTGACGCGATGTGTGCGACTGTCGGAAGCCTGTCAATCAAATAGGAACGCCCAGTCCCGCAGCCCATACCCGGAAGCGGAGAAGATCGCTCTCTAAAACGGTAAGTACTGCTTCGATTTTAAAAAAACTACCCGATTTCCCCTCGACAAAATGAGCATCAATCTAATGTTAAAAATTTAGTTTTCAGGTGAACCTCCACTTTAAGCAACAGACAGCATGGATTCATGAAAGACAGAAGTTGTCAGACAAACCCGATTTCTTTTTATGACGAGGCAAGTAAAACCTTGGACAGAGGCGTGGCTGCGTTCGATACAGTTCCCCACACACGGCTCATGTGTAAGGTAAAGTCTTCAGGATTGGAAATATCAGTTTGTAAATGGATAGAAAAACTTGCTAAAAGACAGAGTTGTGGTTAATGATTCTTACTCTGAATGGTCCAAGGTTATCAGTGATGTACCCCAAGGTTCAGTGTTGGGACCCTTACTTTTTAATATCTTTATAAATGATATAGGGTCCGAGATCAAAAGTAACATTTCTGTCTTTGCAGATGACACCAAGCTATGCAATGGAATAACGTCTTTACAGAATGTCGCCAATTTACAAGCCAACCTCAATGCTCTGTCTAATTGGGCGACTAAGTGGCAGATGAGGTTTAATGTTGATAAATGTAAAGTTATGCACTTGGGGGGCTAAGAATCTGTGTGCATCATACATACTAGGGGGGAGTACAACTGGAGGGACCAGTAATGAAGGATCTGGGGATTTTGGAAAATCATAAGCTCAATAATGGCATGCAATGCCAAGCTGCAGTTTCCAAAGCGCGCACGCGCGCGAGAGAGAGAGAATTTTGCCCCTGTACAAATTAGTAAGACCTCATCTGGAAAATGCAGCTCAGTTTTGGGCTCCAGTTCTCAAGAAAGATATTGGGGAACTGGAGAAAGTGCAGAGAAGGACAACCACACTGATAAGAGGCATGGAGGAGCTCAGCTATGAGGAGAGATTAGAGGAACTGAATTTATTCACTCTTGAGAAGGAGATTAAGGAGGGATATAATCAACATGTACAAATATATAAGGGGTCCATATAGTGAACTTGGTGTTGAGTTATTCACTTTACGGTCAACACTGAGGACAAGGGGGCACTCTTTACGTCTAGAGGTAAAAAAGAGATTTCACCTCCAAATACGGAAAGGTTTCTTCACAGTAAGAGCTGTGAAAATTTGAAATAGACTCCCTGCAGAGGTGGTCCAGCTAGACTAGTACGAATGGATGCGCACAATAATCTCGCCTACACTCGTTGCATGAGAGATCGTGGTAATTTTATTCACATGCCCAAAACTGCATGTTTACTGAAAGAAGAAATAAATAGATCTTATTTACTGGGATTTTAGGTTCAGCTTGGAGAGGACCCTAAACAATGTTTGTTAGGAATCCTAGATGTCCCTATGGAATAGCCCCCCCAAACAAGCTATAGCCCCTTTTCAGGCTAGAAAATTATATTTTGAGGCATTGGAAGTCTACAGAACCCCCCGCTGTAAAGGAGTGGATAACCCTAAAGGTTGGCAAAATATATTTACCAGCACAGTGGTAGCTGTAGGAAATTTGACAAGCACCCTGGTTGGATGTCCTTGGTTAAGCCCCGGTAGATCTCATTATGGATCGGCTATTAGAATTGTGGTGCGGTAGAATTGACATCTGTATTGTGGATTTCGCTTACTGTGATTTTACGTACCTGATTATTTATATTTTGTAGGGCTGTTACTGATTAAAATCTTCGTGTTCGATCAATTTTTTTTTAAATCGATCAAATCGACAAATTTAGATTATAACTGCAATATCCACGACACCCCCCCCCCCCCACTGCAATATCCACCCCCCCCCCCCCCCCACTGCAATATCCACATCTCCCCCACTGTAATATCCACATCTCCCCCCACTGTAATATACACATCTGCCCCACTGTAAAATACACATCTCCCCCACTGTAATATACACATCTCCCCCACTGTAATATACACATCTCCCCCACTGTAACATCATTGTCTGCCTTCTTACCACTACACAAGCAGGCAGATCCACGAGCAGTTGAGGCGGATGATGATGTCAGCGCGCCGTTCACCTAGGCCACCACCGGGTGTACCAAGATGGCTGCCGCTCCGGAGCTAGGCCGCGGCCTTTCCCATGGGCTCAACCTGCAGATCGGCACACCACGCGATCCGCGGATTAAGAGGTGAGTATCGATCAAAAAAAATGTACGATTAATCGAGGAATTAATCGTTAATTTCTACAGACCTAATATTTTGGTGTATGATGTTGGAGCTTATGCTCTGAGTAGATGTTATGCGACTATGCAGTGACAATGTTCCTGTGTTTTTTTTTTTTTTTTTTAAACAAAAAGAAATGTGAATGTAGCAGATCTGTGTTGCTCTGGAATCCAACGTTTCTTTAATGCCTGTTGAATAAAGTTTTTCATGAGATTACAGTGAATGATCCCTGTGATGGCCAATCCGAAGCGATCGCAACAATCAAGAACCAGGCTTTATAAAATTCCCATTAGTATGCGACCTGGGGCTCTTGCTGTGTGCACGCTGTGCAGCACGCTCCCAGCATAAAGACATATGCATATATGCAGTCTCAGAAGACGACCCAGTTCAGTGAGGCCACGTGTTTACATGAGGCGGCAAAAGGGTTAAACATGACAAGTTCAACCTATACTTCCTATAGGTGCATTACCATTATCTGTTGGCACTGTCTAAATAAAGATCTAATATTTGCATGTTCAAATATGTGGACGATTATTTATTAACCACTTAAGGACCGGACCAATATGCTGCTAAATGACCCAAGGGGTTTTTACAATTCGGCACTGCGTCGCTTTAACAGACAATTGCGCGGTCGTGCGACGTGGCTCCCAAACAAAATTGGCGTCTATTTTCCCCCACAAATAGAGCTTTCTTTTGGCGGTATTTGATCACCTCTGCGGTTTATATTTTTTGCGCTATAAACAAAAATAGAGCGACAATTTTGAAAAAAATTCTATATTTTTTACTTTTTGCTATAATAAATAACCCCCAAAAACATAAAAAAAAATTTTCCTCAGTTAAGGCCGATACGTATTCTACCTATTTTTGAAAAAAAAAAAAAAAAAAACGCAATAAGCGTTTATCGATTGGTTTGCGCAAAATGTATAGCGTTTACAAAATAGGGGATAGTTTTATTTATTTATTTTTTACTACTAATGGCGGCGATCAGCGATTTTTTTCGTGACTGCGACATTATGGACACTTCGGACAATTTTGACACATTTTTGGGACCATTGTCATTTTCACAGCAAAAAATGCATTTAAATTGCATTGTTTATTGTGAAAATGACAGTTGCAGTTTGTAAGTTAACCACAGGGGGCGCTGTAGGAGTTAGGGTTCACCTAGTGTGTGTTTACAACTGTAGGGGGGTGTGGCTGTAGGTCTGACGTCATCGATCGAGTCTCCCTATAAAAGGGATCACTCGATCGATGCAGCCGCCACAGTGAAGCACGGGGAAGCCGTGTTTACATACGGCTCTCCCCGTTCTTCAGCTCCGGGGAGCGATCGCGACGGAGCGGCTATAAACGAATAGCCGCGCCGTCGTCCCGGATAGCTCGCTTTTGGGACACACACAGGTCCCAGAAGGCAACTGAGGGGAAGGAGGCGGGCCGGATAAAGCTGCGGAAGCTGCATACCTTGCCGTTGCAACATGTGACAGAAGTCCATAAGAAATCATGTCAAAAAAGGGACCAAAGAAGGGAAAAAAAATCCAAAAAATGGAGGTGGGGTGTTCAATTGCTTGAGACTGAGTTCTCATTTTGCCTGGAACTTTAACAACTTGCTGACGGTTGGCCATAATATGACGTCTTCGGCTTTGTGGGAGTATATCTAAATGAAGCCTGCAGCTACAGGCATCATTCAGATATCTGCTTTTTCACCCGGACGATTCTCTGCACCATAAGATCACATCGGCTGTTCCGCCGCTTGATCGTTCTTATGGCTGCGAGAGAGATGTCCCGTCCCCCGGTACTTCTGCCGCCTCACTTCTGCAATCAGCGAGTCGGAGAACGGACTAGCCGGCCCCGCATGTTTACCATAGAGATTTCCGGCTAACCAGATGCTCTTTTTTTTTTTTTTTTTTTTTAAGCATAAGGCGTTTTCCCCCCCAAAAAAACGTGTTTGAAAAATTGCTACGCAAATACCATGCGAGATAAAAAGTTGCAATGACCGCCATTATATTCTTACACGTAGGAGACAAATGACAGAATTGGCCTGGTTGGTAGGTGGTTAAGTACCCGGACTCTTCTACTACAAAGCCATGCTGTTGTCCCAGACCTAGATGCAGTATGCGGTCTAGAATTCTCCTGCTGAAATAAGCAAGGCCTTCACCAAAAAAGACAGTCTGGATGGGAGAAAGAGCTGCTCTAAAACCTGTACATATGAGGTGCATCTCATAAAATTAGAATATCAAAAAGTTACAATTTCAGTAATTCAATTCAAAAAGTGAAACTCATTTTATATAGATGCCTTACACAGAGTGACACATTTCAAGCATAAATGTTTTATTGTTAGAGTTATGGCTTACAGCTAATGAAAAGCCAAAATTCAGTATCTAAAATTCAGATTACATAAGACCAATAATAAACAAAAATTGTTTTTAATATAGAAATGTTGGCTTACTGAAAAGTATGTTCATGTACAGTAGTATGCACCAATACTTGGTCGGGGCTCCTTTGCATTACTGCTGCAATGCGGCATGGCATGAAGGCGATCATCGTGTGGTACTTTGAGGTGTTATGGAAGCCCAGGTTGCTTTGATAGCAGCCTTAAGCTTGTCTGCATGGTTGGGTCTGGTGTTCATCTTCCTTTTAACAATACCCCCACAGATTCTCTATGAGGTTTTAGGTCAGGCAATCCAGCACAGTGATATCGTGATCAAAAATAAACCAGGTATGGTACTTTTGCAGCGATGGGCAGGTGTCAAGTCCTGCTGGAAAATGAATCAGCGTCTCCGTAAAGCTGGTCAGCAGAGGGAAGCATGAAGTGCTTTAGAATTTCGTGGTAGAGGGCTGCACCGTCTTTGGACTTGAATAAAACACAGTGGACCAACACCAGCAGATGACATGGCTAGAGGTCAGCCGATTCTCCAAACGCTGGCTGATATTTAACACATATCTGCATCTGTGTCAGCAGAGTGTGGAGAAGGGAGGAGGAAGTGGGGTTCCTTCTCCACTTGTCTGCAGAGCAGCGCCGTGTGTGTGAAACATTAGGGAGAGAGACGCGAGGTCTGATGTTGGGGTGAGCAGGACCAGCTATCCAACACCAGCCAATGGGATGAGGTCTGGCCGCTACACGTATGTGGCCCGCCCCTTTCTTTAACGGCCGATCATTGGCTGGATAGCTGCTGGGGCCCGCCCACCCCGGGTCCCGCCCACCTCCGACATCACACTGAATCTGAGCTCCTCTCTCTCTCTCTCTACAGTTTCATGTGGTGCTGCAGAGACCAGTTTCACACAGCTACATTATCGGCTGTGAAACCTGCCAGTGACATCCGCTAATGCCATCCAGTGCCACCTGCCATCAGTGCCAGCCAGTGCCACCTGCCAATCAGCGCCACCTGCCAATCAGTACCAGCCAGTGCCACCTGCCAACTCAGTAACCAGCCAGTGCCACCTGCCAATCAGTACCAGCCAGTGCCACTGCCAAATCAGTACCAGCCAGTGCCAAACTATTGCCATCCAGTGCCACCTGCCAATCAGTACAACCAGTGCCACCTGCTAGTGCCACCTGTTGGTGCCTGACAGTGCCACCTGCCAATCAGTGCCAATTAGTTTCATCCAGTGCAACCTGTCAGTGCCAATTAGTGCCACCTGCCAATCAGTACCACTTGCCAGTGCCACGAGCCAGTGGCCACCTGGCAAAAAAAAAATCTGCCTAAAATATCGGCGCAAAAATCGGCATAATATATCGGCCCATCGGTCGCCCCAATTTCTAAATATCGGCATCGGCCAGAGAAAAACCCAATTGGTCGACCTCCTAAACTGGCTCCCCAAAATCACAGACTGTGGGAAACATCACACTGAACCTCATTGCTTGATTTGATTTCCAAATTAAAGGTGTTGTAAAGGTTTGTTATTTTATAATTAGGTTCCTTTAACCACTTCCCGCCCGGCTCTTGATTGCCGGGAGGCCGTCTATATACGGCCTCCAGCCACTAGGGGGCGCGTGTGCAGGCCCAGCAATATAACGGCCTAAACTGAGAAAAAAAAATTTTTTCTTTTTTTTAACACTTGACCACTGGGCACTTAAACACCCTTCCTAACAGACCAATTTTCAGCTTTCGGTGCTCTCAGATTTTGAATGACAATAACTCAGTCATACAACACTATAACCAAATTCAATTTTTGTCCTTTTTTTCCACACAAATAGAGCTTTCTTTTGGTGGTATTTGATCACCTCTGCGTTTTTTATTTTTTTTCGCTATTAATGAAAAAAATAACGAAAATTTTGTAAAAAAAAATGAATTTTTCTTCATTTCTATCATAACATTTGCAAAAAAAGTAATTTTTCCTCATAAATTTGGCCCTAAAATGTATACTGCTACATATTTTTGGTAAAAAAAAAAAAAAAAAATGGATATTTAGTCTGGGTGAAAGTTATAGGGTCTACAAGCTATGGTACCAATTTCTGAAAAATTGAACAATTCGATCACACCTGAAGTACTGACAGCTTCTCTCATTTCTTAAGACCCTAACAAGCCAGTAAAGTACAAATACCCCCCAAATGACCCCTTTTTGGAAAGTAGACTTCCAAGGTAGTAAGTAAAGGCATAGTTAGTTTTTTGAAGTTGTCATTTGTTCACACAATTCTTTGCAATATTAGGATTTTTTTTTTATTTTTTTTTCACACCATATTGTCATTATAACAGGTTATTTCTCTCACATGGCATGTATATTCCACAAATGACACCACAAAATATATTCTGCTGCTCCTCCTGAGTATGGCGATACCACACGTGTGAGAATTTTACACAGCGTGGCCACATACAGAGGCCCAACACCGAGTAGCAACTTCAAGCATTCTAGGAGCAAAATTACACATCTAATCTCTCTCACCCACCTATTACACTTTTGAAGGCCCTGGAGCACCAGGACCAATGGAAACGCCCACAAAGTGACCCCATTTTGGAAAGCCAACACCCCAACGTATAATCTATTATGGCATAATGAGTCTTTTGAACAGTTCATTTTTTTGCCAATGTTTTTGGAAAATGTGGAAAAAAATGAAAACGCCATTTTTTTTTTTTTTTTTACACAAGTTGTCCATTTATAGGATATTTCCAACACAGCATGTACATAGCAAAAATTACACCCCAAATATATTCTGCTGCTCTCCTGAGTATGGCGATACCACATGTGTGAGACTTTTACATAGCTTGGCCACATAGAGACCCAACATCCAAGAAGCACCATCAGGTGTTTGAAGGGACACAAATTACACATCCAATTTCCTTACAATCTATCACATTTTTGAAAGGCCCTTCACCCATTTCCTAACACAGCATGTACATACCAGAATTCCACACTAAAATACATTCTGCTGAGTAATGGGTAAAAAAAAAAAAGGATTACCTGTGGTTTTAGTAGTGCAATTGTCCACAGGAGGAGAGCCCTGATCCAGGCAACAGGCAGGGACGTGGGTCAGCGACAGTGAATGGAATGTCCAGGCAGCAGGCAGGAATATTGTCCATAGTCGGTACAGGCAGGGATACTGTCCATATATAGTCCAGGGCCAGTGCAAGTAGAAACATTGCCAGCAGTGCCAAAATATTGGTCTGGTAGCAAGCAGGAACATGGTCCAAGTAGAGGCCAGGAAAGAATGGGGACAGGGGTAGAGGCTTCTCCCACCCAATCTCTTTGAAGCTCCGGGCAACCAGACCCTAATCTGGGAATGAGAAAACTAAAAATTTAGTTTTTTCATCCGGAAAAAAACTATTCTGGAGCCCCTCACATATGCGAGACCCCCTGTGTTCCCACTAGCATAGCAGGGTAAAAGAATCAATCCAAGGGCAGGCAAAAAGCGTGGTCAAACAGTCCAGGGTCAGTTCCAGAGCGGGCAGAAGTAGGTACAGTTTAGCATTAGCAGAAGCGTAGTCGTATAACAGGCCAGGGTCAGTTCCATAGGCAGGCAGAGTAGGTATAGTTTAGCGTTGGGCAGAAGCGTAGTCGTATAACAGGCCAGGGTCAGTTCAGGAGCAGGCAAGCGGTATGTACAGTGGCATAAGAGGTGTGGCCGTAAATGACAATTACGTTTACCATACTTTTCCTAATAATCTAGTAAAGTATGGTAACGGCCGGAAACATTGACTCAAACAAAGGCCTGGTTGGGAAGGACAATCAGGGCAATAATATGTAGTGTCTTTTCTAGTTCCTCCTTTGAGTGCACACCGGCAACTCTGACGTTTTCGGCCTGATTCATGGGGGGGGGGGGGATTTTCTCAATAAAGTGTCGTTCATGGGTGTCTGCTCACGCAATCAGAGCGAATGCCATCTGGTGAGTCTTCAGGGTACAAAAGGCAGGAGATAATTTCTTCTTGGTAATAAAGATAAGATAAGGGGGTCCTTGTAGATTTACGGTAAATGACATAAGTGTTGTAAATGGCCAAACTGAAAAGATATATGGCGACTTTTTTATACCAATGGCGGCTTTTTCTTGTGGAAAGATAGGGTTCGAGCATCTGATCATTGAAATCGACTCCCCCCCATGAACAAATTATAGTCTTGAACACATTCTGGTTTTGGACAGGGCCGTTTCTTCTGAGGATTTCCACGTGGGTGTCATGTATCGTTGAGAGCATGTGGACGTTTCGTTGTCCCTCTCACCGGATATCCAATACTTCTTCATTCTGCAAAGACGCCGTCTCCCCCTTTTCGCAGTTCTTTCCATAATGAGCCGTTTTCGTAAAGGCACAGGGAAACCCTTCCTATTGGGTCGCACTGTACCACCACGCTGGAGTGCCCATCCGGTGAAGGTTGCGGAAGAGGGGCAAGCTTGTATAGAATTATCCACATAAAGGTGGTAACCCTTTCCAAGAGTGGATATACAAGCTCCCCAAACAATCTTTCCGCTGGCTCCAATATATTCTGGACATTCAGGGGGATGCAGTTTGGGTGTCCCTTCCCTTCGTACACCCGGAAGGCGTAGACGTACCCCGTGACCCGGTCACACTTAGCTTGTAGAGCTTAACCCCATATCGGGGACCTTTTGTTTGGGATATACTGCTTGATGCCAAGCCTGCCTGTGAAGTGGACAATGACTCATCCACGGAAATATTTGGTCGGGGACAAATAACTGGGGACATTTCTGAGAGAAATAATTTAGAAGTGGCCCGAATTTTAAATAATTTGTCATGTGATGGGTCATTTTCGGGGAGGGCACTGGGGTGTTGTCGTTGTAATGGAGGAAAACGCATTATCATGTGGTATCTGGTTCTTGACATAGTGGATGAAAAGATTGCATGTGGTGGATGGGTTTTTTTGATCCAATATGAGTATGATTCATTTTTTTTTTTAGATCCCCATGTTAAACGTTAGGGCCTAAAAATAATTTAAATTCCTCCCTGTCAATGCTCTCCATTTATAGGGACGGCGTAACTTGAATCAGGTTGTCTCTTATGAATTGCTGTGCATAGAGGTTGCACTGGGCCACGATGGAGGATAATAGGTCTTGGGTAAAAAACTAAATGAAAAAAATCAATAGGGGCAAAGTTCTCTAACAATATAGATGGCACTCACTTGAAAAAATCGCTTCTCTCCTCACACGCTGTATCGGTTGTGTGACGGAGGAGAAGAGAAGAAGACACCAGGATGACCTTTTTTTGTTTACATTAATCTGCTCCCTCATTTGGAGGGAGCGATCAGTTGGTGAAGAGCACGCCATCATTGGCTCTTCACCGTGATCCGTGTCTGCGTCGGATCCCCTGAACCCCGGCAAGCATGGACACTTCCGCGACGCGGTCTCAGGGGACGCGCAAACGAGGAAGTGCAACAGGACGTCCTGTCAAACAACTCGACCGCGCTGTAGCAGTATTTTTGCTATAGCGCGGTCGGCAAGTGCTAAGAATGGGATATTTATTATAGCAAAAAGTTAAAAAATAGTGTTTTTTTTTTCAAAATTGTCGATCTTTTTTTGTTTATAGCGCAAAAATAACACCGTAAGAGGTGATCAAATACCACCAAAAGAAAAGCTCTATTTGTGAAAAAAAAAAAAAGGTCAATTTTGTTTGGGAGCCACGTCGCACGACCGCGCAATTTTAATTTAAAGCGACGCAGTGCGGAAAGCTTGAAATTTTGCCTGGGCAGGAAAGGGGTATATGTGCCCAGTAAGCAAGTGGTTAAGCTAAGTGCATTGTCGGTTCACTTGTTGGCAAACTTTGCCAACAAGCCCACAAACAAAACAAGTGTATAAGACCCCAACTACACAGCTGCTTAAAGCACCGTATGGCAGAAGCTGGCATCTGCAGTGGCTTGTACAGCCACCCAGTAAAACCTAGCAAAAAAACATGTTAACAGGACCATGTGGTAGCCTTACAATTTTCAAAACAGATGCTCGATACTGAAAGGTCCAGGAAAACTTCCACAGACCTAGCAGAGTGGGCCTTAACATGAAAGTTAAGAAAAAATAAATAGGCTTGATCTGACGAATCCACCTAGTGACAGCGAAACGAGAAGCAGAACGACCCCTGAGAAAGCCCTCAGGAAAAATGTAATTAAATTTGAAAGTCCAAGGGAGGCCATAGCTGACAGGTAAACTCATACAGAATGAACCACATCTAAGCAGTGAAGTGTGGAAGCAGTAAGTGAAGAGAGCCCTCTGAAAGATGCTTAGGAGCCAGAAAGAAAGATGGCAGGATGACAACCTGGTTAAGGTGAAAGGAGACAACCTTGGGCACAAAGGAAGATTTAGGTCTCGGTAACCTTAAAGTGGTTGTAAAGGCTAAAGCCCCCCCCCAAACACTAACCCGAGCTTCCTCTTGATCCAGTGATGTGCGCAAGAGCCTCTGCTGTCCCAGGACTACCTCTCCCAATCGGCTGTGACAGCAGCGGGAGCCAATGGCTCCCACTGTTATCAATCACAGCCAGTGGGCCAATGAGGGGAGTGTGGGCGTGGGGCCTGACTCGCAGTTTTGTGTGTGTCTTATGGACACAGAGCAGTGCTCAGGAGCAAGCACGCACTAGTGCCCCCATAGCAAATGGCTTGCCATTTGGGGCACTGGTCAAGGGGAAGGAGCACCAGCAGGGGACCCGAGAAGAAGAGGATCAGGGCTGCTCTGTGCAAAACCACTGCACAGAGCAGGTATGCAACTTATTTATATTTTTTACAGCTGAACCTTTAATACCACTTAATACTTTGTGCAATACCACGACAAGAAAAAACACCTTGTGAGTTAGCTCAGCCAAGAATATTTTGAAAAGGTTTGAATGGAGACTTCAGAAAAGCAGTAAGTACCAGACTGAGGCCCCACAGCATCACCAGAGAGCATCTAGGTACATCTAAATGAATAACTCCCTGTCCAAAGGCCTTCACCAAAGAATAAGAAGCTAAAAAATACTGGAAGAGGATGATAAAGCCAAAATTGGCTCCTTGAGGGTACTCAAGGCCAGATGCTGATCTAGAACCAAATGCGAGTATAGTCTACGATGAAACTTTCTCTGCAAGGTAAGCCTTCAAGTTGTGATTTTATATATTCTGCAAGAAGCAGATTTCCTAGCATGTAAAGGTATTGGGATACCCAAATCAGATAAGTCTCTATCCCTCAGGACCTAGGCTTTCACGGCCAGGTCGTTAAAGACAACTAACAAAAAGCAGGATGATAGAGCGAGCCCCGAGACAGAAGGTCCTTGCAATCCGAAGAGGCTAATAAAGATTTGAGAAGCTGGAGTATGTTCAAGTACCAAATCCTCGTTTGGTGCCACAAAAATCACTAATGCCCTGTGACTGGATCCTGCGAAGCAATCATGGAAGAAGCTTCAGTGGAGGAAGAGAATAGATCAGGTGAAACTAAACCCACCAGGTCACAGAAGTGTCTACTTTAAAAAGTAAAGGTTCTCTGGACCTGGTGACAAACTTGTTCAATTTCTTGAACCATTCTGCTAAAAAGGATACATCAAGGGTCGCGTACCTCTGACAAAAAGGTCCTGAAAAAATACTTGGGAAAGGAACCACCCAGCCTCAATCCAGACACTTAAGACTGACAGAGTCGGCCTGACAATTTTCTACACTTGGAATGTGTACTGCGGTCAGGTACATTGTGCTCTGCCCAGGTCAGACTGGTCAACTTTCTGTGCTTTTTTGATGGTTGATTTAAAAGCATGGTTATGGTGTTGTCTGACCCATGTCAGAATTCGCTAAAGCCGAGATGTCCAGTGTCTCGTCTCAGTAATCCAGAGTTTAAACAAAACAAAAAAAAAAAACCTTGTTTACTGGCAGTTTAGATTTCTATGCTGACCGGGTTCCCCTTAACTCAACTTCCGTGGACTCCACCCATGCCGACAGACTGGCATCCGTCATGAGAACCTCCTAAATTATTGGGATATATTACTTTGACTCCAACGTTGGATTGGAAATTCACCAAATCAAGGCGTGGCAAGCCAGGGGAGGCAGGCGCATTGGATTGTCCAGAGACTGCATTCCACTTGTCCCACAGACAGGATGAGGAGTTGCAGTAGCCTGGAGTGGAATTAGGCATAAGTAATGCTTTAAATGAGGTGGCCATTTGATACAGAACCCTCATGCTAAAGTGTACCAAGTGGTGACGTCTTGATAGCTAGAACTGCGCTTGAGAGTGCAGTGTTCTTAAATATTCTGAGGGAAGAAAGAAGTGTCCAGGATCAATTCCAAAAATTAGACTACAAAAATTGGACCCAGTGCAGATTTCTGAGGAGTGATAATCTACCCAAAATACCTCAGTCTCCACACAGTCCACTGCATGCTGGCATTCATAGACTGGATAGAACAATCCTTCAATAGGACCCCCGATTCCCCATGAGAGCAAAAAAAAGACCAAAACAGGAACCAAAACTTTTGTGAAGACATGGGGAGCAGTGTATAGGCCAAATAAGGCTACAAACTGAAAATAAGTCTCCCACAACAAAACCTAAAATGCTGGTGCAGAGGATAAACAGGAATGTGCTAGCAGCTATAGCCGTTGGCAATAATTGCATGAAAGATCCAACAGGCTGGTTGTACTCATGTTGATTGATGAATCAATTTGAATTAAAAACCCTGAAACCTTTCCCCTGCAGGCACAAGAAGAGTTCCTCGTGAGATGAGCAACTGCAGAAGAGAAGCATCAAGAACCACCAGCCTCTGGGGGAACTAGGCAGATTTGAAGGCAGGAGGCGAGTGCAAAATGCCAGCCTGTACATCCTGAAGACCTGGCCGAAGCATTAGAATTCAGTCATCCAAAAAAGCAAACAGACATCACCCACTTTAGCACACACACACACACAGGTCACCCATAACTTTATGACCACCGACAGTGAATAAATGATTAGCTAATCATTTATTCACTGTCGGTGGTCATAAAGTTATGGGTGACCTGTGTGTGAGCTCATTACAATGGTATCTGAAAGATGATGGGATACAATAGGCAGCAAACAAACATGTTGTCCCTGAAGTTAATGTGTTCAAATTAGAAACAAAAGGACATCACAGTTGGTTGGGCATGGGACTGCGTAGCCACAGACTGGCGAGGGTGCACGTGAGCATCCAAACTGTACCATGGAACAATAAAAGAAGATGACCTGGTCTGCTGAATCAGGTTTTCTTTAAATCATATTGTAGCTACACTTTTGTTGAGGAAACAATAAATAAAACCACCCCCCCCCCCGGGTGTTCTATGTACATTGTAAGGATTATAACAACCTTTGTTGCAGATTCCTACCTTTTGTTATGCTGAAGAAATCCATGTGTGTTTATCTGTGCCACTGTTCTGAGTGGGTCTCTAATGGGAGTATTTTCATAAATTTCAGTCAGCTGTGGCAGCTGCAGGTCAGTAATGAGGAAAGTTGCTGGGCCTGCATCCCTTTACACAAGTTCCTATTGGAAATAGTTCACCAAAAATAAAAATTTTGTTGCAGGGGATGCCTGAAATCCGACTTGTATCTTAGGCAGACTTCTGAGAAAATTGGTGAACCAATTACACAAGCAGGAAATTATGTTTTTGGGGAGTGGTCAGTACACATTCTGTGTACAGAACAACTCCAGGTAGCCATGTTGCATTGCATTTATAGAAAATTACAGTGGCTGCAGATTGAAAAAGGTAATTTTTAATAACATTCAATTACATTATGACTTGTATCGCAATTGTATACGCTATATTTTTTATTTGCCTTTTATTCCCCCCCTGAAAGTGAAGTTACCCTTTAACACCATTGTGTGGAAGGCTGTGTGCATATGCATTACTTACCTGGGAAAAGGCCTAGTTAGACCTTACCGGTGACGGTATTTCTAAGAGCCTTTCAGGACAACCTTGGAGAGAGCGCAGCTCCGCCTCTTCTGTAGGAAACACCCACAGGCTTTAAATCCCTCCTCTTCCACCATGGCTTCAGTTATTGTGTGGCCTCCGGCACTGGGAAAACAAAGCACAGAGAACCACAACACCATGATAGAATATATACTTTACTTTTTATATACACATTTAGGGAGGGAAATAGCGGTTGTCCCTGAAAGGCTCTTAGAAATACCGTCACCGGTAAGTCTAACTAGGCCTTTCTCAAATCGCCTTTCAGGACAACCTTGGAGAGGATAACCAAGTAACTTACCCTAGGGTGGGACTACTGCCTGCAGTACCTTTCCTGCCGAAGGCCTTGATCTGGCGGCCGCACAGCAAGTCCAACCTGTAGTGCCGAATAAAGTTGAGAAACTGGACCAAGTAGCAGCCTTACAGATCTGATCAGGCGTAGCACCGGCCCTTTCGGCCCAGGAAACTGCGGTTGACCTTGTAGAGTGAGCAGCGATCCCAGAAGGAGGAACTTCTCCTTTTGCTTGATAGGCTTCAGAAATTGGTTGTCTAAGCCATCTACCGAGCGTACTCTTAGAAGCTTTTTCCCCTTTACGGGAACCAGAGAATACCACAAAAAGAGCGTTTGATTTCCTGAACTCCTTGGTGACGGAAAGGAACTGTAACAGACACTCCTTTACATCCATGTATGGAAAGCTTCTTCTCCTGCATTAGCCGGAACTGAGGAAAATGTTGGTAGAATTATTTCTTGCGACCGATGGAAAGTTGAGGCCACTTTCGGTAGGAAGGCTGGATCCGTTGAAGGACCACTCGGTCTGGCAAAACTCTAGGAAGGGTTCCTTAATTGCTAGAGCTTGGAGCTCACTGATTCTCCTTGCTGATGTAATGGCAACTAAAAATTGTTTTGAGAACTAAACTTTTTAACGATGCACTCTGTAAAGGTTCAAACGGAGCTCCCCGTGAGACCTTGCAAAACAATAGATAAGTCCCCAACAGGGAAAACTTTGAGGGCTATTGGCCTATTTCGAGCCAGAGCCCTAAAAAATCTAGAAATTAAAGTTTCTTTGGATAAGATCTCTCAAGATAAACTGAGGAGCCGCTACCTGTGTTTTCAGGGTGCTGGCGGCTAGACCTTTCTCCATTCCTTCATGGAGAAATTCCAGAACTGAAATAGTACTCTTGATTTCGAAACTTTTGGAAGAACACCAAGAGTTAAATTTCTTCCATACCTTGAGGTAGATGGACCTAGTTACCTCTTTTCTACTTGATAGTAGAGTTTTAACTACTTTATCAGAAAGTCCTTTAGATTTTAGAAGGTCTTCTTCAGAAACCAAGCAGTTAGATGTAGCCTGCTTGCTTCCGGATGGCACACAGAGCCCTGTGTCAATAGATCCTTCCTGTATGGTAATCTCCAGGGAGGTTTGAGGCCAGGTTCAAAAGTGTTGCAAACCAAGGCCTTTTTGGCCAAAAAGGAGCGATCAGGAGCAAGTTGGTGTTCTCCTCCCTGAATTTCCTTAGGACCAGAGGATTAGTGGAAAGGGGGAAAGGCGTAACACAGCCGGTAATTCCATGGGTGTGCCAGGGCATCTATCCCCACTGCCTGAATCCATTCTGTGAATTGAAAAGAATTCCTGGACCTTCGCATTTTGTTGACTTGAAAATAGGTCCACTTGGGGATGTCCCCATTCCTCCGATATTATATCGAACACCTCCTGGTTCAGACTCCATTCTGCTTCCACCACTCTTTTTCTGCTTAGCAGATCTGCTAGGAGATTTTGTGATCCCTTCAGGTGGACTGCCGATAGGGAGGCCACATTTATTTCCGCCCATGACAGAAGTTGATTGGCTAAGTCCATGAGCCCTTGGCTCCTGGTTCCCCCTTGCTTTAAACATAGATCACTGCTGTCGTATTGTCTGACAGAATCTGTACATGATGTCCTTTGACCTCCTGTTGAAAAGCTATCAGACCCAAATGAATGGCTTTCAATTCTCGCCAGTTTGACGATTTTCTTGCCTCTATTTTTGACCACTTGCCTTGAGCGGTTTGACCCTCCAGGTGGGCTCCCCAACCCCAGGAGCTTGCGTCGGTTGTTAGACGCTTGTCCAGGGGAAAAAACCATGGGAGACCCTTCGTTAGATTGGAAGGGTCCCCTCCACCACCATAGTGCTCGTTTCACTTTCGTAGAAAGTCTGAAACGCTTCTCGAACGGCACCTGGTGTGACCAGACCTGCAAGATGTTTTTCTGAAGTGGTCTGGAATGCAGTCTTGCCCACTGGACTGCCGGAATTGTAGCTGTAAGAAGGCCGAGAAACTGACATAACTGTTCTGACTGGTACTGAAAGGTTCGTCTGGATCTGACCCACTGCTGAAAAGATTGTCTATCTTTTCCTGAGGCAGGAACACTTTTTGCACTACTGAGTTTAGGGTGTAGCCCAGAAACCTCATCTCCCGAGAGGGATCTAGATGCGATTTTTCTAAGTTCAAAATCCAACCTAGATTTTTGAGATGAGTCTGTGACGTTTGGAGGTTCGTCACAAGCTGATCCCTGGAATCTGCGAAGAATAATAGGTCGTCCAGGTATGCACGACCGAGATCCCCTCAGTTTTAGAGGCTCCAGGGCTTCCGCCATAATCTTTGTGAAAACTCTGGGGAAGATGACAGGCAAATGGTAGGGCCCTGAATTGGAGATGCCATACTGATGTTCCCAGATTGATGGCTAGGCGAAGGAACTTTTGGGAGGCTGGTGCTATTGGCACATGTAAATAGGCATCCCTTAGGTCCAGGATGCCATGAAGCAACCTGGAGACAACAGTTTTGTGATGGAGTAAATTGTGTCCATACGGAAGTGTTTGTACCGTATTGATCTGTTCAGGATCTTTAGATTCAGAATCAACCGGTATTTGCCTGAAGGTTTTTTTACAAGAAATATATGGGAATAAAACCCCCGACCCTCCTGCTGTTTCGGGACCTGGACAATGACTTCTTGTTGAATCAGATCCTGTAAAAGGTTCATCATGGCCGAAGCCTTTTCTTGGTCTCTTGGAAGGGCTGTAATGTAAAACCTGCCTTGGCGGACATTCCGAGAATTCCAGTTTGTAACCTTGTGAAATGATGTTCTTCACGAAAGGACTTGTGGATATTTGACTCCACTGAGGGAGAAAGGATGACAGTCTTCCCCCTACTGGAAGTAGTTACGTCATTTGTCTTTAGGGTTTTGATCTGGAGGAGATCTGAAGAGAACCCCACCTCTTCCCCTACCCTTTTGAGGAATCCAACGTTTTTTGTTGACATCTTCTCTATTTTTGTAGGGTTGTTGAACAGCACGAAAATTCTTTTTAAACGTCTGTTTCTTCTTGGCTGGAGAAAGCCTTCTTTTTATCGGCCGTTCTATCTAAGACTGTTTCCAGGTCTGGCCCAAAAAGAAAATCCCCTGAAAAAGGGATGCCACAAAGTTTAATCTTTGAGGCTGTATCCCCTGACCACGTTTTTAGCCAGACTGCACGCCTAGCTGAATTGACAAGTGCTGAGGATCTGGCTGCCATTTTAATTGATTCGGCTGATGCATCAGCCATGTATTTAATTGCATTAAGGATTAGAGGAAAGGAGTCTAAAAGGTCTTTCCTATGGGTGCCTGCTTCAATGTGGCCCTTCAGTTTCTCTACCCAGCATTCCAGGTTTCTTGCTACCACCGTGGAAGCCATGGCTGGTTTAAGGCTGGCGGATGCGGAGTCCCAAGCTTTTTTAAGGAGAGCATCTGCTCTTTTGTCCATCGCATCTTTCAAGACCCCCATGTCTTCAAAGGCCAGATCTGTCCTTCTAGAAACCTGTGAAAAGGCAGCATCCACTCTGGGTTTCTTATTCCAAACCTCAGTTTCTTTGTTTTCAAAGGGAAATCTTCTCTTAAGAGATTTAGGAAGGAAGGGACCTTTTTCCGGGTCTTTCCATTCTTTCTTAACTGTGTCAGATAACACTTTATGGACAGGAAAAACTCTATGTTTGGAGTCATCCATACCCTGGTACATTTTATCATGGACTGATAGTTGTACTCTTTCCTCCTGAATGTCAAGGGTAGTGTAGATTGCACCTAAAAGTTCATCCACATCCTCCAGGGATAATTTATATTTAGAGGTTCTGCCTGCATCCTCTTCTTCCTCTTCCTCAGAGTCTACAAGTGAGGGAAGAGTACTTGTCCCCTCATCCCCAGAGTCCACCACTACCGGCCTGGAGGTGGAAGCTCTTGGGCTTGCTGGTGGTTGCTGGGGCTCAGTATGGACCGCACTCTGCACTAGCATGGATTTCACTGAACTAAGTGAGTCCGAGAGTTCCTTGACAGATGAAAATAATTCTTTAATTTGTTGAGAAGATTCCTCTTCAACTAGGTCTTTAATACATGATCTACACATGGCTTTCTGCCAAGAGTCTCTCAAAGGGTTTTTACAGGAAGGACATTTCCTTTGGCTTGGTGGATTTGCTGGTTTAGATTTACTAGCAGTTTTCTCCTGAAACGAGAAATTAAACTGACTTAAATCAAAGCTCTCTTAGCTAAGCAAGGGAAACCACCACCGTGCTAATACCACCACCAGAGTGAAAAAAATGTCCCTTTAAGAAGAAAGATAGAACATAGCAACCACCAGAGTTTCTGCTAGATGGCCCAGCATAGGCTTCCATCAGAGCAGAGCAGGCTCCCATAAGGAGGAAAACAACCAAACACAATAGAAAGCCCATAAGGATAAGAATAAAGGCACCATTGTACCCCTCTTACCTGGGCCTGACCGGTGCTGACGGCGCCTGCATCCGCCATCGCTGTAACTCTTTCCTCCATTGCAGAGAGACAGCTGTAGAGGAAAACGCTGGGCTTTTGAATTTCCCGGGCTCCGCGTCATCAGTAGGAGCCGGAAACGGAAGCGCCGGTCAGAGAACCCGCCCTCCAGTCCCTGCGTTCCAGGCGCCAGGAGCCACGAGCGCCACGCCTCCACAGGAAACGCCGCGTCGCCGGCGTGACGTCACCCGCCAGACCGGGACCCGGAACCGACATGCAGGACATGTTTCTTGAAAGAAACGGTACCTGCCCGACCACCGGGGTCAAAACCTGCGGACTCCGGGCACCAGACGCAGCGTCCCCTATGGATCCTAAAGCTCCCGTGAGCAGGCGAGACCAGAGGACTCCGGAGCATCCCCCCTTAAAGGTACAGCGGAGGAGCTGGGATGGTTCAGTCCCCACCTTACAAAAAAGGTAAAACAATGAGGGAAAAGCCTGTCTCCAGCCTTGGAGAGAACGCAGCTCCCTGGCTCCAACCTGATGCTTCCACCATGGCGGAGGAAACACAATAACTGAAGCCATGGTGGAAGAGGAGGGATTTAAAGCCTGTGGGTGTTTCCTACAGAAGAGGCGGAGCTGCGCTCTCTCCAAGGTTGTCCTGAAAGGCGATTTGAGAAAATATGGCATCAGGATGCAGTGCGGGAAGAAGGAAAGTCGGCGGAGGCAGTGTGATGCTTTGGGCAATGTTGTGTTGGGAAACTTTGGATGCCTACCTAAAACATGTTGCAGACCAAAGACACCCCTTCATGTTAAAAGGAAGATATTGCATCCTACCACCCTGCAAGAAACGGTTTGAGGTGTTTACTTAGCCTGCAAAGTCTTTAGATCTTAATCCAATAGAGCATCTGTGGGATGTACTGGAAAAACAAGTCCAATCCATGGAAGCCCCACCATGCAACTTACAGGACTTAGGCCTCTTGCACACTGCAGCTTTTTTTACCAAGCTAAAATACAGCCCGTTAATTGTAATGTGCCTATGCACACAGGCGCCGTGCATTCTTCAATTTAAAGAAAAAAGAAAGACAAAAAAAAATCATAATTTTTGGTCAGTAATTTACGCTTCATGCGCACGTGCGTGCATTGTGCAAATGCCCATTAACATATTGTTAAAGATTAAGTTGCCCGCATGCCCGTGAAAATGCATAAATTTGTGAACGCGTATGCGTAAAAATATGAGCAAATACATAAAAAAATAAAAAAACAGGCTGAAAAAAGAGATGATCAAAGAGGAGTATTGTGTGCAAGAGGCCTTAAAGAATTTACTACTGCCCCATTGCATCACTTGTGCTGCTTTCACACTGGGGTGGGCATTGGCGGTACAACGTTGCTAGTTTTAGCGGCACTTTACCGACACTATTTGGCCGCTAGCGGGGCGCTTTTAACCCCCTGCTAGCGGTTGAAGGGTTAAATGTGCCCATGTATCGCTGAAGCGCTTTGCAGACAATTGCCAGCATTGCCCATCCATTTCAATAGGCAGGAGCGGTGTATACCCCAAAGATGCTGCTTGCAGGACTTTTAATGTCCTGCCAGCGCAGTGCACCCGTGTAAAAGCACTATGGCTTTCACACTGGGACTGCAGGGGAGGCATTTTTCAGGCGTTTTTTTTTTGCCCAAATCCACCTGAAAAACGCCTCAGTGTGAATGGGGTCTAAGCGATTCGTCTACCGGGAGAATTTTTGGACCATTGTCTTTTTTGTTATTATACGGATAGATAAACAGTATACACACCAAATCAGCACATCCACCAGATGCCCAATTGGATTGAGATCTGGAGAATTTAGAGGCCAAGTCAACACCTCAAACTCATTGTGTTCCTCAAACCATTCTTTAATTCCTCAGACCAGGCCACCGTTGTCTCCTGCTCTCGTGTTCATTGTCAGAGCTTTTGGCTGCAGACACGGGTCAGCATGGGCACCCTGACCCGTCTGTTGCTACACAACCCCATATGCAATAACCTGTGATGTACGGTGTTCTGACACCTTTCTATCGGAGCAAGCATTAACCATTTCAGCAATTTGAGCTACAATAGCTCTTTTATTCGTTTAGACCTTAAGAGCCAGCTTTTGCTCCCCACATGCAACAAGCCTTGGCCACCAATGCCAGTCACTAGTTTTCTTTTCTTGGAATACCTTTGATAGGTCTTGAGCACTGCAGACCAGAAATATGTCGGATCCAGCCATTACAATTTGGCCCTTGTTAAAGTTTCTCAAATCGTTATGCTTGCTTATATTTTCTGATTTCAACGTATCAGATGCCATTGTTACAAGATAATCAATGTTACCTGTCAGCGGTGATAGTATTATGGCTGATCGTGTGTGTACTTTTTATATATAAAGAGAGAGGGGAAAAAAAAAAAACATCCATCACCTAAGGATACTGGGGTGGGGGGGTTACATGGGTTGCTTACAATTTTGTTTGCCAGTGTCCAATTACCTGAAGTGCTTTGAAAAATTATTCATACCCCTTGAAATTTTCCACAGATTGTCATGTTACAACCAAAAACGCAAATATATTTTATTGGGATTTTATGTGATAGACCAACACAAAGTGACACAAATTTATAAAGTGGAAGGAAAATGATGAATGTTTTTTTTTTTTTTTTTTTCAAATAAATATGTGAAAAGTGTTGTGAGTATTTGTATTCAGCTTTCAGACAATACTTTGTAGAACCACCTTTCACTGCAATTGCAGCTGCAAGTCTTTTTGGGTATGTCTCTACTAGCTTTGCACATCTAGGAGAGTGAAAGTTTTGCCCATTCTTCTTTGCAAAATACCACAAGATCTCTTAGGTTGGATGGAGAGCGTCTGAGAACAGCCATTTTCAAGTCTTGCCACAGATTCTCAACTGGATTTAGGTCTGGACTTTGACTGGGCCATTCTAATACATGAATATGCTTTGATCTATACCACTCCATTGTATCTCTGGCTGTATGTTTAGGGTAGTTGTCCTGCTAAAAGGTGAACCTCTGCCCCAGTCTCAAGTCTTTTGCAGACCAACAGGTTTTCTTCCAAGATTGCCCTGTAATTTGGCTCCATCCATCTGCCCATCAACTGACCAGCTTCCCTGCTGAGGAAAAGCATCCCCACAACATGATGCTGCCACCACCATATTCCACAGGGCTGATGTGCAGTGTTAAATTTCTGCTAAACAACGCATTTTTCTTTTTAGGCCAAAAAGTTAAAATTTTGGTCTCATCTGACTAGAGAACCTTCTTTCACATTTGCCTTGTCCCCCACATGGCTCCTCACAAACTGCAAATAGGACTTCTTATGGCTTTCTTCTCGCCACTCTTTCATAAAGGTCAGATTTGTGTAGTTCACGACTAATAGTTGTCCTGTGGACAGATTCTCCTACCTGAGCTGTGGATCTCTGCAGCTACTCCAGAGTTACCATGGGCCTCTTGGCTGCTTCTCCGATTAATGCTCTCCTTGCGTGCCTGGCAGTTTAAGAGGTCGGCCATGTCTTGGTAGGTTTGCAATTGTGCCATACTGTTTGCATTTTCAGATAATGGATTGAACAGCGCTCCGTGAGATGTATAAAGCTTGGGATATTTTTTATTTTATTTTTCATAATCTAACCCCCCTTTAAAACTTCTCCACAATTTTATCCCTGACCTGTCTGGTGTGTTTCTTAGCCTTCGTGATGCCATTTGTTTACCAAGGTTCTTTTACAAACCTCCAAGACCGGGTTCACACTGGATCTTACTTTGCCCTGCGACTTAAAGTCAGACACGCATCCGACTTCAATGAACGGGGATCCGACTTGGATCTCTGCCAATACCAGGCACTGTGTTTGGTATGAATCTTGAGGGGGAACACAAAGCCAAATTTAAAATAAAAAAACGGCATGGGTTCCCCCTCCAACAGCATACCAGGCCCTTGGGTCTGGTATTGATTTTAAGGGGAACCCCCTACGCTGAAAAAACTGTGTGGGGGTCCCCCCAAAATCCACACCAGACCCATATACGAGCACGCAGCCCAACCGGTCAGGAAAGGAGATGGGGACAAGTGAGCAGGAGAGCTTTAGGGAGGGTGCTTTAAGGCAGGGGGGGGGGGCTGTGCCCCCCCACCCCAAAGCATCCTGTCCCCATGTTGATAAGAACAAGGGCCTCTTCCCGACAACCCTGGCCGTTGGTTGTCGGGGTCTGCGGGCGGGAGGCTTATCGGAATCCAGAAGCCCCCCTTTAATAAGAGAGTTTGTCGCACCAGCTGTATTTATACCGAGATTAAATTACACACATGTGGGCTCTCTACTAATTAGGTCGCTTCTCAAGGCAATTGTTTGACTAGATTTTAGTTCGGGGTATCAGACTAAGGCCAGGTTTACACAGACTGTGGGTTAAAAATTGTGCGAGTTCAGCTGAACACGATTTCAAACTGACAATACAGTCTGACTTCGGGGGCAATTTGACAAAAATCTGTGCGGGTTCATGCACAGATATCTATTCAAATCACCCCCAAAGTCACCAAAAGTAGTACAGGAACTACTTCTGGGAATCGGTGCGGCATCGATTTCAGATGGTGCTATTGCCGGCAATAGCCACCCATTTGCAAATGCGGTTTGAAGTGTCAAATCGCATGCCAAATCGGCTCAATGTGAGTGGAGCTGTATACAAATGCATGCCACACTTTTCAGATATTTGGTTGCTGACCTTTAGACCAAAAAATACTAGTTACCTACAGTCTGACTTCAAAACTTGGAGTGACACAGGATACAACGCCAATAGCAACTGTAGTCAATCTTGCTGCAAACATTCACATCTATTGGCATATGCCTTTCTGTAGCAAAGGTGATCTGGGTACTGAATTTCTCCCCCCCCTCCAATTCTGTTCCACGCATGTACCCCATGGCCTGGTCAGTTAATCAGTCTTGGAATTTCAGTCCTTGAGATCATTTGTGATATATAAATATTTAGCAGACTTGTTTTACCTGCCTGGTTCTCTCTTCTTGGAAAATAATTCTTCTTTAAAAATAGAAAGAAAAAAAATAGGCAAATAATCATTTATTCATGCTATGTTTGCTCTTTAAAGCAGGTTTAAAAAAAGGGCTGGTTCACACCAGAATGCAGTATATAAAGGCATAATTTCCGCACGCCCTGCAGGTCAGCATGCTGATCTTGTGAACTGCGTTTGTGGGCACCAAAAATTGCGTTGTACTGCAGTATTATGCAGCGCGTTTTGAAAAAGTAGTGCAATTTGTAGACCATTCCAACGAATAGGCTGTGAAAATGCACAACATGGAGGTCATGTGAGAACCTGTGTTCCTGTGAAATCCCAGAGTGAACAGGCCCTAAAAGCTTTTGTGGGTTGCAAAGGCAGAAAATAAACTGGGTCCTAAAGGTGGTTATCATTCTACACGTTTTCCACGTTTTCCAGCCTGGTTAAACCTCACTTCTTTGTTGCTCTTGTGTGTTAACTTCTGATAAATTGAAATGTTTAAATCTGATTTATTCTACCCAGTAGTTCCAGTGATGATCCTCCATACCTGTAGAGCATTTTATATGAAAGGGGGTTTAAGTTTTCTTCTCAGAACTTTTATTTTTAATTTGACAGAAAAGAATAATAAAACAGAAAGGCAATGAACGGCAAGTAGACACACACACACACACGCAAATAAAGATACTTACCTGAAAAGGCAGGTCAATAGAATTGCTCCCAATTTGATTGACGTTTGGCAGAGACCCTCCATAGTACTGCCCACGGCTTTGTCCCAACTGCAAATATTGGGTCTTCTGTAGCTGTAACTAAAATTGACATTCATCACTAAAGGTGCAGTGAGCATTTAAATCAAATGCTATAATTCACTGACCCAAATTGTATTTTCTCAAAATGTACTTTTACCCAATCCTGATGAGACTTAAAAGAAAGCTACTGATATTATCAAAAAGGTGAAGATTTAAATGGCTCTTTGGATTTATAAGATTTTATAAGTATTTTCTATGCCCAACTTATATGCTGGTGCTTTCCCGCACCCAGGAAGCGTTCTGTACAGCCTGCCATACAAGTGAATGCTGTACGCAGCCATACACTTCTTTGTGTTAATGTTTACCTACACGTGTGTCCGAGGCATGTCCCAAACATGAAACTTCAGCATTCTGTAAAAATACGTCTTGTGGATTAATGCCAATGGAAAGGAGCACTGGCATTAATTGTATGGCAAGCTGTGCGTGGTACAGGTGGCTTTCTGGTTGTGGGAATGTGGCAGAAAAATCTCACTGTGCATGAACTCTGTGGTTATAAATAAAACAGGAGCAAAAAATGTTTATTATATATATATATATATATATATATATATATATATATATATATATATATATATATATATATATATATATATATATATATATATATATATATATATATATTCCCCTTGTCATGTATATACCAAATGCTCAGAATTTTATATTTGTATTTCACATCAGGGAAACCATATGCAACATAACTTTTAATCAATGGACGTTTATTGTCTTTGTGTTATTACCAGGCTACAAAGAATGAATAAGCTGACAAAAAAAAAAAAAAGGAAACATAAAAATGATCTATGGCTAATTACAGATATTGCACCTTGTGAAGGCAAGGTGAACATGAAAAACAACTTAGACAAAACAGTGGGGATATTTCAGTGTTAGTCAATAATGAGTTTGTGTGATGTGGTCAAAGTTTATTTTATATATTTTTTTATTGTCATTTATCAAACACTATGCTCTTGAAATAGTTTATCACTATTTGTGCAAATCAGATGTAATCTAGATTTTTAAAGAAACCATTACATAGAAAATTAACATTTATACATACAAAGGCATAATCCTTTCCTGGTAAAAAGAAATTGAAGCTATGTAGAAAGTTGGTTCTCTCTTATATTCATCTGGTGATCCAGCTAGAACGTATGTTTTTCAAAATAACAAGCTATCTAGCAAAATGTATCAGTTACAGATATGAGATAAACCATATAAAAGTGAAAAAAATAAATACAAATACGGCAGCTGTTGACTTTTAATATTAGGACACTTACCTGTCAAGGGTGCCCGCCATGTCCTCACCCGAAGCCGACCTGTTCCTCGGCTCCCAGGTGCAGGCACTGCCATCTTCAGTAAGGGAATCAGGAAATAAAGCCTTGCAGCTTCACAGCCTGCTTCCCTACTGCGCATGCGCGAGTCATGTTGCGCGTCCTGACTGGTCCCTGCTGGTCTTCTGGGACCTGTGTGTGTCGGACACGGAGAAGATCACTGCAGAATCTGCAGTGGTCTATCGGCAGACGTAGGAGCAAATACCTGGGTTGGACAGGTATCTGCTCCCCTCTTTTCCCTGAATAGTGTTAATACATATAACACTACAACCCCCCCCCCCACAAGACCGACAATGCTGCTGCCCAAAGATGTCCACTGTGCTCCAGAGTGGGGGCACTTTAAGGAGATCTGTTCCTGGCCAGATTACCAGGTGAAAACAGAGGAAAAACAAGCTTAAAGAGGAAGTAAACCCTCTGCAAAAAAAAAAAAAAAACACCCTGCAAGACAAAGGCATAACGAGCTAGTATGTATACTAGCTCATGAATTACTTACCTGAGATCGAAGCCCCCGCAGCAGTCCTCATTCCCCTCTCCCGGATTGACTTACGGGTATCGCGGCTCGGGCGCTGCGATTTGCCGGAGCAGCGATCACGTCGCTCACGCATGCCGCCAGTCACGGCACATCCTCCTTTAGAAAAAGGCACAACCGCCGTTTCTAAAGTGCACCGAAGACATCGGCGCAAGTCCCTAGTGTAAATATCTCCTAAACCGTATAATATCTAGGCTTATCTGTAGGTAAAAGTGGTCTGTAAGGGTTTACAACCACTTTAAGAAAAGAAAACGGATGCAGCCACCACATCTAATGATCAATGAGCTGCAATATAATACATTTTTGGTTTAATACCGCAATACAGTTTTGACACTTTCCTATCTGCAGATTGGCTGGACAACGAAGGAGCAGCTGCACACAGATAAGGCCCTTCCTCATTTGGTCTCCTTACAATCACAAGTTCCATATCGACACATCCTTTCTCCCATTCTACTGCGCAATGTATTAGAGGCTGATATCAGAAAAGATCTGGGTACTTTTCTTAAAGCGGAGTTCTGCCAAAAAAATAAAAAATTCAAGTCAGCAGCTACAAAATACTGCAGCTGCTGACTTTTAATATATGGACACTTACCCTTCAGCGGCGCACAGCTCCATTAGGAAGTGGGAGCTGGATGCCTCCAAAAAGAGGGGTTCCACCCCCCTCAAAAAAAGACATGCCAAATGCGGCATGTCAGGGGGTCCACATGACTTAAAGCAGAAGTTTCATTTTTGGGTGGAACTCCGCTTTAAAACAAGTGTCACATAGATGGACAAAAGTATAAAGGAAAAATTGTTTTCTTGCCCAAGGCCCATTCACACCAGAACATAGAGCAGGAAACCAGTATTCCATGCAGGTCCCCAGCCCTGAGGCCAAAATGCACTGCAGTTGTGATCAATGTTAACCACTTGCTGACCAGCTCATGCCTATATATGAGCAAAGTAGTTGTTTGTTCCTGCGAATCGCCGTATGAATACGTCTGTAACTTTAAGGGCGATAGCAGGGCCGCACGCCTGCTGCATGTCAGGGAACCTGATTCTCGCGGATGGCGGGCAAATCCCTGTTCTGTCAGGAGAGGAGACACACATCGTTTGTGCCTACCAAGTAGGAACGACGATCGGTCTCCTCCCCCAGTCAGTCATATCCCCTCACACAGGGTTGACAAATTTGTTTGGAATCTAGGAGCCAGGTAGAAAAGTTAGGAGCCAGAAAACGTGCCCGTCCCGACGAGCTTGCGCGCAGAAGCGAACACATACGTGAGCAGCGCCCGCATATGTAAACGGTGTTCAAACCACACATGTGAGATATCGCCGCGATTGGTAGAGAGAGCAATAATTCTAGCTCTAGACCTCCTCTAACTCAAAACATGCAACCTATAGATTTTTTTAAACGTCGCCTATGAAGATTTTAAAAGGTAAAAGTTTGTCGGCATTCCACGAGCGGACGCAATTTTGAAGCGTGACATGTTGGGTATGAATTTACTCGGCGTAACATGATCTTTCATAATATAAAAAAAAAAATGGGGATAACTTTACTGTTGTCTTATTTTTTATTAAAAAAAGTGTATTTTTTTCACAAAAAAAAGTGTGCTTGTAAGTCCACTGCGCAAATACGGCGTGACAGAAAGTATTGCAACGATCTCCATTTTATTCTCTAGGGTGTTAGGATAAAAAATATATATAATGTTTGGGGGTTCTAATTAGAGGGAAGAAGATGGCAGTGAAAATAGTGAAAAATAACATTAGAATTGCTGTTTAACTTGTAATGCTTAACTTGTAATACCAACGGCCACCAACAGATGGCGCCAGCTTGCACATATGGTGGTAATAACTTGTAATACCAACGGCTCACCACCAGCTCACAACAAAAAAAATAATTTGCCCCCCTTCCAAGCCAAGTCACCAGGACCCTATCTCTAGTCACCTGGCGCCCGGGATTTGTCGAACCCTGCCCTCACAGTTAGAAACACACTTAACCCCTTGTTCACCCCCTAGTGTTAACCCCTTCCCTGCCAGTAACATTTACACAGTAATTGGTGCATTTTTATGGCACTGATCGCTGTATGAATGTCAATGGTCCCATAAATGTGTCAAAAGTGTCCGATCTGCACACCGCAATGTTGCAATCCCGATAAGATAAAATAAAAAGCAGATTACCGCCATTTCTAGTAAAACAATATTTCGTGAATGCCCATGTGTCGTTAAAGGAGTTGTAAATAAAAAAATGTTTTAGCTGAAATGACTGTTTACAGGGTATAGAGACATAATAGTTAACCGATTCCTTTTAAAAATGATTAAAAATAGATAAAAATCAATCATATAATGTACCTGTAGTTTCTAGTTTCGTTTTTGCATGTTGTTTCCTGCCTCTGCTGTACAGAGCCACAGAGCCAATACAGGGCAGTGATGTTTTGGAAAACGAAACTGATTGGTGCTGAGGGGTTTTAGACACAGTAATCACACCTCCTTGATTAGTGACTACAGAGAGAAAGCTCCCAGTACTGTGGTCATCAGGAAACAGACAACCAGGAAGTGTGGAGATCAGAGAAGAATTACAGCAACTTGGGAGCAAAAACTAACAATGAGGACATGAAAACAGCACTGCATTAAGGTAAAGGAAGCTATTAAGATAAAAAAAAAAAAAAATCCTTTACAAACCCTTTAACTATTAAGGACCGCCTCCTGCACATATACGTTGGCAGAATGGCACGGCTGGGCACATGCACGTACAGGTACGTTCTGTGCTATTGTCCAGCGTGCGAAGCTCCGTGACCGGGACCCGATGGCCGCTGGAGTCCCGCGATCATTTCCCGGAGCTGAAGAGCGGGGAGAGCTGTATGTAAACACAGCTTCCCCATTCTTCACTGTGGCATCGATCGTGTGATCCCTTTTTATAGGGATTCACAATCGACGTCGGCACACCTACAGCCACACCCCCCTACTGTTGTAAACACACATGAGGTCACACATAACCCCCCTTCAGCGCCCCCTTGTGGTTAACTCCCAAACTGCAACTGTCATTTTCACAGTAAACAATGCATTTTAAATGCATTTTTTGCTGTGAGAAATGACAATGGTCCCAAAAATGTATCAAAAGTGTCCGCCAAAATGTTGCAGTCACAAAAAAAAAAAAAAAATTGCTGATCGCCGCCATTAGTAGTAAAAAATAAATTTATATAAGTATATATAATAAAAATGCAATAAAACTATCCCCCATTTTGTAAACGCTATAAATTTTGCGCAAACCAACCGATAAGCGCTTATTGCGATTTTTTTACCAAAAATAGGTAGAAGAATACGTATCGGCCTAAACTGAGGGGAAAAAAACGTTTTTCATATATATTTTTGAGGATATTTATTATAGCAAAAAGTAAAAAATATTGATTTTTTTTCAAAATTGTAGCTCTATTTTTGTTTATAGCGCAAAAAATAAAAACCGCAGAGGTGATCAAATACCACCAAAAGAAAGCTCTATTTGTGGGGAAAAAAAAGGATGCCAATTTTGTTTTGGGAGCCACGTCACACGACCGCGCACTTGTCTGTTAAAGCGACGCAGTGCCGAATTGCAAAATCTAGGCCGGGTCCTTTAGCTGCATTTTGGTCCGGGTCTTAGGTGGTTAAATTCCCTTACACAAAGAAAAAAAAAATCCCTATGCTAGGGTCGCCAGTATGGTATTTGTATATTGATATCACATCCCTTCTTAAGCGTTTCCTCTCCAGAGAGAATAAATTCAGTGCTCCTAACCTTTCCCCATAGCCGAGATCCTTCAGCCCCTTATTACTTAGCTTGAAGTGTCTTGGCATTGCATGCCATTGCTGAGCCTATCATCTACTAGGACCCCCAGGTCCTTTTCCATCCTGGATGCCCCCAGAGGTTCTCCCCCTAGCAATTAACTTGCATTTATATTTTTGGTCCCCAAATTCATTACCTTGCATTTTTCCAACATAAAAACTAATTTGCCATGCAGATTCCCACCCCATTAATTTGCTTAGGTCTTTTTGCAAGGTTTCCACATCGTGCAGAGAAACTATTGCCCTGCTTAACTTTGTATCGTTCCCAAATACAGAGATTGAGCTGTTTATCCCATCCTCCAGATCATTTATGAATAAATTAAAACAAAATTTGTCCCAGAACCCTGGGGGACACCGCCTTCCACACCAGACCATTCCGAGGACTCCCCATTTATCACTACCCTCTAAACTCACACTTGTAGCCAGTTTTCAATCCATGTACTCAACCTATGGTCCATGCCAACGGATCTTAGGTTGTACAGTAAACGTCTAAGGGGAACTGTATTGCAAACTTGTGCAAAAAGGGGATTTTTGATACAGCTTACCTGTAAAATCCTTTTCTTGGAGTACATCACGGGACACAGAGCAGCATATTCATTACTATGTGGGTTATATGGAGTACCTTCAGGTGTTGACACTGGCAATCTCAAACAGGAAATGCCCCTCCCTATATAACCCCCTCCCATAGGAGGAGTACCTCAGTTTTGTAGCAAGCAGTATGCCTCCCAAAATGGTCCTCAAAAAGAGGGGTGGGAGCTCTGTGTCCCGTGATGTACTCCAAGAAAAGGATTTTACAGGTAAGCTGTATCAAAAATCCCCTTTTCTTTATCGTACATCACGGGACACAGAGCAGCATATTCATTACTATGTGGGATGTCCCAAAGCAATGCTCACAATGAGGGGAGGGAGAACATCTCCAAGACAAAAGGATTTAATTTAGAGAAATACTCAAATCATAATAAATCCAACTTAGTTGAGAAAAATAATCTTAAATTTTAAATTTAACTCAAAAAAGAGGAGCCCCCGGAATCCGAGGGTCTCAAACTGCAGCCTGCAGCACTGCCTGCCCAAAGGCTGTATCAGTATTCCTTCTTACGTCCAACTGGTAGAATCTTGTAAACGTGTGGACAGAAGACCAGGTTGCCGCCTTGCAAACTTGAGCCATAGAGATCTGGTGATGTGCTGCCCAGGAGGCGCCCATGGCCCTAGTAGAATGAGCCTTTAATGATACTGGAGGAGGCAACCCTTTCAAGCCGTAGGCCTGAGTGATTAATTGCTTAATCCACCTAGAAATGGTGGACTTTGCAGCTGCCTGCCCCTTCTTGGGCCCATCCGGTAATATGAACAGCACATCTGTTTTCCGGATCTTCTTTGTAGCTTTAAGATAGGCCTTCATGGCCCTGACGATATCCAAGGTATGCAGCAACCCTTCCTTTCTGGAAGTAGGTTTAGGGAAGAAGGATGGTAATACCAAATCCTGGTTCAAATGAAAACTGGATATAACCTTCGGTAGGAAGGAAGGATGAGGGCGGAGAACGACCCTGTCCTTGTGAAAAATAAGATATGGTTCCTTACAGGATAAGGCCGCCAGTTCCGATACTCTTCTTGCGGAAACTATGGCGACCAAAAATACTAACTTCCTTGTCAGTAAAACCAAAGGAATTTCAGCCAACGGCTCAAACGGTTGTTTCTGTAAACTTGACAGAACAAGGTTTAAATCCCACGGGCAAAGAGGGGATTTAACTGGAGGTTTAATACGTAAGACCCCTTGAAGGAAGGTCTTAACCAGCGAGTGGGTGGCCAGCGGCCGCTGAAACCACACTGACAGAGCAGAAATCTGTCCTTTGATTGTGCTTAATGCCAATCCTTTATCCACTCCTAGCTGGAGAAAACTTAAAACTCTATCAATGGTGAATTTGCGAGAAAGCCATCGCTTGGACTCACACCAGCCTACATAGGCCTTCCAGACCCTGTAATAAATCACCCTAGAGACCGGTTTCCTGGCTCTGATTAGGGTAGAGATTACTTTCTGAGACAGACCTCTACCCCTGAGAATCAGGGATTCAGCTTCCAGGCCGTCAAATTTAGATGCCGTAAGGCAGGGTGGAGGATCGGACCTTGCGATAGCAGGTCTGGCCGTAGAGGAAGAGTCCAAGGGTCTCCCACTACCATCCTTAAGATTAGTGAGTACCATGCCCTTCTGGGCCATGCTGGAGCTACCAGGATGACTGGTATGTGCTCCACCCGGATCCTGCGCAGCAGGCGGGGTAGTAACTGGAGCGTGGGAAACGCATAAAGAAGTTTGAACTGATGCCAAGGGCAAACCAGAGCATCGGTTCCGCAGGCCATCGGATCCCTTGAGCGGGACATGAACCTGTCTAGCTTCTTGTTGAGTCTCGATGCCATGATATCCACGTCCGGCACTCCCCATCTTTGGCAGAGTGCTTGAAAGGTTTGTGGATGCAGAGACCATTCCCCCGGCAATAGAGTCTGGCGGCTTAAGAAGTCCGCCTGAAAGTTGTCCACTCCGGGAATGAATATTGCCGATATGCAGGGCACATGAGCCTCTGCCCCTAGGAGAATCAAGCTCACTTCTCTCTGAGCGGCCTGACTCCTGGTTCCCCCTTGGTGATTTATGTATGCCACTGCCGTGGCATTGTCTGATTGAACTCTCACCGGGAACCCCTGCAATTTCGACGTCCAAGCCCTGAGGGCTAGTCGAACCGCTCTGAGCTCCAAGATGTTGATGGGTAAAAGCTTCTCTGGCCTTGCCCAAATACCTTGGCGAGTGGAACCATCCACAATCGCTCCCCAGCCCGTCAGGCTGGCGTCTGTGGTCACTATCTTCCAAGCCACTGGGTTGAAAGACTTTCCCTTCAGTAGATTCTGAGGGTCTAACCACCAACACAGACTTTGCCGGACTCTTGATGAGAGTGGCAACGGGATATCCAAGGCCTGTGGCCTTCTGCTCCATGCTGACAGGATGGCTGCCTGCAGGATGCGAGTGTGGCTCTGGGCGTATGGCACCGCCTCGAATGTAGCCCCCATCTTGCCTAGTAGTCTCATACATAGGCGAATAGTCGGTTCTTTCTTGCTTAGAACCAGTAGGATTAATTCCTTGATGGCTTTGACCTTCCTCAGAGGTAGGAACACCCTTTGTTGTTCTGTGTCTAATCTCATGCCGAGATATTCCAACTGCCTTGTGGGCTGGAATGCTGACTTTTCTCGATTTAGGACCCAGCCGAACCTCTCGAGGTATTGGACCGTGAGGGCCACTGCTCGCTCCAAGCCGGGAGACGAGTGGTCTATGACTAGGAGGTCGTCCAGGTATGCTAGGATCGTGACCCCTTGGATCCTTAGCTTGGCTAGGATTGGAGCTAGAACCTTCGTGAACACCCGGGGGGCCGTAGCCTCCATTAGGTTGGAGTAGAAACCCAGCCCCTGTTCCAGGACTGGTACCTCTACTATTACTCCCTGGGAAAGTAGATGATCTAGAGCCGATCTTAATGCGGCTCCTTTCTCCAGATCGTTTGGAATCCTCGACTCCTGGAAATGAGGAGGAGGAAACCTTAGGAACTCTAGCTTGTAGCCTGTGGCCACGGAAGACCGTACCCACTCGTCGGGAATGCTGGCTTCCCAAATCTCCGAAAAGAGTCGCAGCCTTCCCCCCACCTTCGTGGGTGGGGGCGCCCCTTCATGAGGTAGACTTGGGGGCTGGTTTTGCTGGCTTGCGAAACCACTGCCTCTTGCCTCTAACAGCCTGTCCTTCTGATCTGCTGTTGAAGCCGAAGTTTGCTCTTGCAGGAGGCCGTCGATACTGCTTGGCATTAGAGGGCCCCTGCCCAGGGGAGGACTGTCGTTTAAACGCAGGCCCCTGAACCTTCTTCTTAGTTGGCAAGAGTGTACTCTTGCCGCTTGAAATGGTCTGAATGTATTTATCTAGGTCCTCTCCGAAGAGCCGTCCTCCATGGAAGGGGAACCCTACCAGGAGCTTCTTGCATGGGGGCTCAGCCTCCCAGCTTTTCAACCATAAGAGTCTTCTCATATGGATAAGGGATAACGATAAACGTGACGCTTGCTGGATGGAATCCTTGATTGCGTCTACCGTAAAACATATGGCCTTAGGGACATCCGAAAATTCTTCTGCCTGCTCGGCAGGAATAAGTTCAAGCATTTGCTTAAATTGATCTGATAAAGCTTGAGCGACTCCAATCGCAGCCACGGCTGGCTGTACTACTGCCCCTGCAGAAGTGAAGGAGTTCTTAAGTAGTGCTTCCAAGCGCTTATCAACTGGATCTTTGAAAACCTGTACGTTCTCTACAGGGCATGTTAACGATTTGTTAACACATGAGATGGCTGCGTCTACTGCAGGAGAAGCCCATCTCTTGGAAAACTTTTCTTCCATAGGATATAAGACAGAAAATTTCTTAGGTGGTAAGAACACCTTGTCTGGTTTGTTCCACTCTTGGAACAAGACTCCCTCCAATAGAGGATGGATCGGAAACACAGCACTGCTTTGAGGCGCCCTCAGTGAGCCCAAAGCTGAAATCGTCGATACCTGGAGATCTGGTACAGGCAGGTTGAATGCCTTATGGACCAAGTCCGTCAAGCCTTGAATCCACCAGCTCTCCCTCAGGGAGACTGCCCCAGACTCCTCTGTATCCGGATCTTCGATCCCTGAACCTACTTGGTCTTTGTCCAAGAGGTCGTCCAATTCCCCAGAGGAAAGGACCTCCTCTTCCGAGGGTCCGCGCACGGGTGACGGAGATCTATTCCGCTTACTACCCCGCATAGCTGCGGCTATCATTTCTCCCATGCTTCTCCGCCTCATTTAAAGAGGTGAGCAACACCTCCTCCGTGACCATCTTAGGGTTGGGTTGACACGCGTCAGCTCCAGCCCCAGATCCCGATGGCCCAAAGGCTCCCTGTGGGGAAAGCAGCGGCATAGCTCTGTCCGAGACCTCAGACTCTGTGGGGGAATCCCCACCTTTTGTACCCTCTGGCTTGTTCTTTGATGCCATGGTACAATACCGAGGCACACCTGCTACTTATTGGTACCTGGGACTTATAAATAGTTAAATGCCCAAACACCTGTTTGGGGAATAAAAAATGTTTCCTCTACCCCAGATGACACTTTTTTTTTTTTTTTTTTCCAAAGAAAAAAACTTTTCTTTTTTTTTTTCAATCTAGGCAAGAAAAAACATTCTATCCCCCTGAGTAGTATTGCCAAAGAAAAGACTATGAGATGGAAAAGAAAAAACAGCCTATTCCTAGGCTAAACCACAATCTTCTGAAGACTGTAGTATTCTTTCTGGCCACTGTGTGTCCTCAGCGCCCCGTGCTTCACTCCAGTCCTTCCTCCCTCAAGCCAAAGTATTGAATGAGCTGTGGCACTAAGGAAGGGCCGCCCCTTCCTTAAACCACTGACCCGCCCTTCCCCCCCAGCTAAAACGGCGCCAAATGCGCCTATAACACGTGCACGCGCACCGCGCGCGCGCCCGCCGACGGGGGGGGGGGTTGGGAGGAAGGGCCTCTCTGTTCCTGCAGCCGCAGGCCTGGAACACACGAGGAGGTCAGCGTTTTTTGCCTGCCTTGCAGGCATGAGGAAGAGGACTGGATAGAGCATCGCCTGGAGGCTTGCAGGTAAGCATAGCTCTCTGAACACACATACATTTGTACACAAAAGGCCCCACTCACAGCTTTTCCAACACTACCAGGGAGGTCACTTTTTATGGGGAATGATAACATATAGAGCCATCCTATCTTCATGATATGTGACTGGTTTGCCAGATGCAATGCATAACCTTAGGCATGTCCCCTGTGACCTCCCAGAAAAAACTTGCTAAGAGCCAAGTTCCGCAAGTTTTTCCCCTTACTTACCTGCTCCATGCCGCAGGACTTTGCCAAGCAAGAGGCCCAATCTTCCCCCATCTCCGTGGGGATGTCTAGACCTTCAGGCCCTGGGAACCTTCTTCTTCCATGAAGGATCCACTGTCCTGGACCCATACAGCACCCTGGCAAACAGAAAACATTAGGCGCCCAAAGGTTTTCTAAGTTCTGGGCCCAGGGTCCAGCTCTCTTAAAAAGAAAGCATTATGGGCTATACCCCAAGGGTTTGGGGTCCGGTTACTGACCACTTTAGCGCTCAGGCTTTTTTGGACAGAACCGGTAGCTCACCTAATCCCAAGGATGCGGAGGCAAGCTAAACCATGACTAACACCTAAGACACTGGCGTAAAAACTGAGGTACTCCTCCTATGGGAGGGGGTTATATAGGGAGGGGCATTTCCTGTTTGAGATTGCCAGTGTCAACACCTGAAGGTACTCCATATAACCCACATAGTAATGAATATGCTGCTCTGTGTCCCGTGATGTACGATAAAGAAATCCAGATACACCACCTCTATGGGCCTTCCTTTATCTAGATGACAGCTCACCTCTCTTCATAGAGCGTTAATAGATTGGTTTTGCAAGAACGATTCTTCATCAATCCATGCGGATTACTGCTAATGATACAGTTTATATTACTAAAATCGTGTATATATTTTTCTACCAGCCACTCCAATAGCTTGCAGACTATTGATGTTAGGCTAACTGGCCTGTAGTTCCAGGGGATAAATCTCTGCCCTTTTTTAAATATGTAAAACGAACATGTATTCGTTTACATCCACGCGCCCATATACATACAGTGTGGTGCAGTCTGGATCAGGTTGAAAAGCCTACAGATCCGGACTGAACATCTATGTGAAAGGGTCCTAAAATGTAACTCCAGGCGAAAAGCTGTTTTACCTTCCAAAGGGTTTGGCTTTCTGTCAACTCAGTTTTGAAATTAAACACAACTCTGTCACATCCAATTGAGGTTCTATAACACCTATATAGGTCTTCTACCCACACCCACCCGGTGACTGAGATTGCTGCTTTTCCCTTTCCCTAGTCTAAGCTGGGCTGTACAGGTACAACAAAATGCTGATATCAAGTTAAACTCAGGTAAGTGCACTGCTTGCATTAAAAAATATATACTTTAAATTGTGTATTAAAAAAAATACAGGAGATTTGTCTCATTTCTGCCTGCATTTTAGATTTAAAATATACAGAGTATACCGCCTACGTTTTCTTGCCCCGACCTATATAGTATGTACATTCCAGTCTAGTTTACACAGGCTGGGTTTACTCATATGCAAATTGGATGTGGGTTTCCACGTATCCAAATCACATGACAGGAGACTAAGCGGCTCTCAAAGGTTCGGGGCGGCCACTGAGCGGATTCAAAAAAAGGTCCCGTGTGCGTTTGGGTCTGGTTTCAGGTGCGGATTCAGGCAAAAATTTGGACCTGAATCACACCTGAACCAGTGAACACGCACCAGACCCCAGACACTAACCCGCAGCTGCACATATGTGAACCTGGCTCTAAACATTGACCAGAAGTTAAGCTGGCAATACACTAAAGAACCAGATGAAATCTGCTCAAATTGGGTCCCTGTTGACGTCTTGCTACTCAACATTCTTAGACTGTAATAAAATACAATCAAAGAAGCTCTGCATAAAATTGTCAGCACAAAATCAGCTGCATCCTGTCAATTGCAGCAGCAGTTTAGGTATTTTGACAGCCGCAAGCTGTCAGAATACAATAACCAGCAATGCAGATATGTCAATTTATACCGTATAGCAGTCTGAATGAAAAAAAAAAAATAATAATAATTCAGTGAGGGAATCCTGTGGGAGAGTCAGAACATGGATACAACAAGTCTAGAGGTAAAAAGTGGCATAGTTAACCATGCCACTTTATTGGGCATTTGAGTGTAAATATCAGGGAGTTCAAGAGCCACTATGAATAAGGCAGAAAAAGGATCCTACAGTGGTAAAATGGAAGGGATTTATCTTTTAGGACATATAAATGGGAAAACTTAAAAAGCAGGACAGAAGGGATAAAAAAAAAAAAAAAAGGAAGGTTTGATAGAAAGAATCTGCTCTGCCTTAGCTCAACAGAAACCAAGTCAACATTTATGTTAGCTATATAAAAAAAAAAAGCCTGCTCTGCCCTGCACAATACAGCACTTCATGCCAACCCTATCACAGGCAAAAAGTATTTGCATCACCTCAGACCGCAGTAACTCCCCTCAGACCGCAGTAACTCCCCCTAGTCATGTTCGCCACATCAAACACTAAAAGCACATGCTTTACCTTTACCAGACAGACACCTAGACAGACTTTCAAGGCAGTCACATAAAAAACCTACAGCTTTGCAAACTCAACCCTTGTTCACCGTGTCATAAAAAACAACCACACAAGGCCAACAGAGCCTTGATATAACCATAACCAGGTAACTGTAAATTATGCCACTCATTACACATGCTATATTTACATCATAACACTTTTTGCCCACTGTAGTGGAGAAACCAAAATATCAAAGCCAACACTGTCAAATACAACCCCAATTCAAATAAAAGTTGGAACATGGTGTAAAATCTATCACCACAAACATTAGAGTGAGAGCAATAATTCTAGCACTAGCACTCATCTGTAACTCTAAACAGGTAACCTGTAAAAGACAATTTAAACCTACTCCTATGGAAGTTTTTAAGTACCGAAGTTTGGCCATACCACGAGCATGCGCAATTTTAAAGTGTGACATCTAAGGTATCAATTTACTCTGCGTAACATGGTCTGTCACATTATACAAAAAAAATATATGGGCTAACTTTACCATTTTTTATTCAATACAAATTCTATTGCCGACAGGTCTGGACTGCAGGCAGGACAGTAAGGATCCATGCACACTAGCTTTTTTTTTTAAGCTATTAGCAGTATTTTCTGTTCCTAGAAGCTAAAAAGTCCTGTGTCCATGCACTCGAGTTAAGGCTATTCGAGTTTGAGCTTCAGCGTCTAGGAGCAGGGAAAAAAAATTTTTTTTCTAGTTTCTTGGAGCTTTTCCAGCAGAAACGCTCCTGCTTGCTACTAATAACTGTTTTATAAACTCCCCCCCCCCCTCCCCTTTACTGCAAAACATGAATAAAACGCAAAATTATCCTAAACGCCCCTAAAACGCTACTACAAAAAAAAAAGCTATTACCAGCGTTTTTTATCCAGCAATTTTTACAGCTTTTTTTTTTTTAGCTTAAAGATTTAAAAAAAAAAAAAAACCACACACACGCGCTAGGTGCATGGACTTTATAGCTACTAAAATGTTACTAGAAGCTGGTACATTTTCATGCAGCATTTTCTAGCTTTTAACCACTTCCTTACTGGGCACTTAAACCCCCTTCCTGCCCAGAGGACTTTTTGCGATTCGGCACTGCGTCGCTTTAACTGACAATTGCGCGGTCGTGCGATGTGGCTCCCAAACAAAATTGACGTCCTTTTTTTCTCACAAATAGAGCTTTCTTTTGGTGGTATTTGATCACCTCTGCAGTTTTTATTTTTTGCGCTATAAACAAAAATAGAGCGACAATTTTGCGCAAAAGTTATAGCGCCTACAAAATAAGGGACAGAATTTTTTTTTTTTAATAGTAATGGCGGCGATCTGCGATTTTTATTGCGACTGCGACATTATGGCAGACACATCGCACACTTTTGACACATTTTTGGCACCATTCACATTTATACTGCAATCAGTGCTATAAATATGCACTAATTACTGTATAAATGTGACTGGCAGGGAAGGGGTTAACACTAGGGAGTGAGGAAGGGGTTAAATGTATTCCCTATATAGTGTTCTAACTGTGGGGGAAGGGGGGTGACTGGGGAAGGTGACCGATCTGTCTCTATGTACAAGAGACACAGATCGGTCTCCTCTCTCCCTGACAGCACCGCTGTCTGCGAGAGCCGGCAATGAGAAATGATCTCATATGTAAACATATGAGATCATCTCTCATTGGCCGCACAGAGCGCCTAGCAAACGGCCACTCCGATCTGTGATTGGCTGTGTCCAAGGGACACGGCCAGCACAGAAGTTCTCCGCTGCGCGCTCGGAAGCGCGCGCGGGGAACGCAGAAAGGGGCGGACGCCAAATGACGGCGCCCCAGAGAAGTAGAACCACCCTGCGGCCGTATATAGTCGTACGGCCGTCGGGAAGTGGTTGAAAACACTAGTGTGCATCTCCACTTTTGGCAGAACTTTCACCAAAACAACTTGATAAAAATTATATATTACGAATACCTATACGGAACAAAAACTTTTCATATTAGTGTGTATTAAAAAATTGCCTCCAGCATTGCTTGCTGAAGCCCAGCAGCAATTCAAAATAAAAAATTTAAAACGTGCACATCTTTTTGTAGGAAAAATAAAAATAGTGCATTTATAACTTTATTTTTACTAGGAACGGGTACTACAGGTACCCTTCCTCACTTCAGGGACACGCCGCTGTTCCTCAGAAGTTTAACCCCCTTCCTCCTCCTCTTACCTATTTTTGGTATAAAAAAAAAAATCGCAATAAGTGGTTATCGATTGGTTTGCTATTTATTATAGCAAAAAGTAAAATATTGCATTTTTTTCAAAATTGTCGCTCCATTTTTGTTTATAGCGCAAAAAAAAAAAAACGGCAGAGGTGATCAAATACCACCAAAAGAAAGCTCTATTTGTGGGGGGGGGAAAAAAGGACGCCAATTTTGTTTGGGAGCCACGTCGCACGACCGCGCAATTGTCAGTTAAAGCAAAGCAGTGCCGAATCGCAAAAAGGGGCCTGGTCCTTTACCTGCATATTGGTCCGGGACTTAAGTGGTTAAGGACGACAAGTCCATCTTATAAAAAGCAGCTGCAAGGTAAACTCGCAAAGCCCAAATTACATCCAGGCAATTTAGGGAGATCTTCTGGTAGACTGGAGACGGACAAAGAGCAAAAAAGGCAAAATCCCTGATCAGTTCAAGACTGCCATTCCTCAGACTTGAAATCTTCCATTATTCTGGTTTATAAAACTGCTTCAGCTCAGATATATTTGTAGGATGTCTGATGTGAAATGCTGTGGAGTGACCTTGAGGGCCACTCTATGGGGTCATGGTCTGGGCCACTCCAGAAAGGAGCATTTGTTTTGCTGAAGTCAGTTTGTGGAGGATTTAGTTTGATGCTTTGGGTTATTGTCTTGCTCCATCACACAGCTTCCACTAATCTTCAACTATTGGACAGCCACCCAAACATCATCATATATGTAAATGTATTTTCCCTTCAATGATGGACAAGTGGTCCAGGCTCTGAGGTAGTGAAGCAAGCCCAAATCATCATGTTCACTTCACCTTTGGGATGATGTTTTGATGTTGGAAAGCAGTTTCATTGCAGTTTGCCAAGGTTCTCTCTGACAAGTTTCAGAGGCTTCCTCCATGGTGTGCTGCCATGTAATACCCTGCCTGTTCAGACGTATGGTAGACTCGTGAACGGGGATGTTTGCCAGTTCCAGCAAGGTCTTCAAGCCTCTAGCCATTTCTTGTGAGTTCTCCTTTACCTCATTGTGGATTCTGTATCATTCCTTGGGGGCCATCTTGGCTGAACACCCACTTCTAGGAAGAGAAGCTGGATGCTTAAACACTTGGCGATTGCTTGATATCCTTTTCTAGCCTTATGAAGATTAGCCCCATCAAAGGGCAAGTTTCTGAGCCTGTAATCTTATTCTTGATCGTGTGTCTTCAAAAAGCCTTTTTGGTGAGGCATGGTTCACATCAGCTAATGCTTCTTCTGAACACCAATCTTAAAATGTTTGAGTGTCTTATCAAAAGTACCTCTAAAACAAATTCAATATTTCATTAACTGAACTACTGACTCCAATTAGCTTTCATTAAAGTAATTATTCTAGGGATTCACTTACTCTTCCCACTCATGGATGTGAACGTGTCCCATAGGAAACAATGTAAATGAACTGTAGTGCGTTTCTACAAAAAGCACCAAAAAGGTGTGACCCCAGGCCTGAGATGTTTAGTAACATACTGGGTTAAAAAAACAAAAATAAGTACAAAAAGAGCAAATAATTGCTACTGTAAGGGGTTCATTTTTTTTACTGTGGGTCAGTGAAAGTAATATTTACAGTAGCGATTTGCTTTTTTGTACTATAAAGGGCCAATTTTTGTTTTTTTAAAACCCCAATATGTTACTGGCCGATTAATCGATTATAAAAATTGTAATCGATTAATTTCATAATCGATAATTTGTCGATTAAACGATTAGTTGTTTCGGCCCTAGTGCCTACTTCTTGTTTGTACCAGGGCTCGACAAAATCCGGGCGCCCGTTCGCAACTGTGACAAGAAATTTTGACCTGGCGCCTGTGCCCGCCAGTAATTGTGTCTCCATGCGCCCCCACCTCCCCCGCCGTGCGATCGCCGCAGGCCCGCGATGGCTGGTAATTGAGGCCGCGCCTTTGCAGCCTAGTGAAGGCCCAAGCTTCCTTCTGTGACCTAGCGCCATCTGGTGGTGTCCGTTGGCATTACAAGTAAAACAGCATTTCTAATGTGTTTTTCACTGCCATCTCCTTCCCTCTAATTCAGGGGTGTCAAACTGGCGGCCCTCCAGCTGTTCCGAAACTACAAGTCCCATCATGCCTCTGCCTGTGAGAGTCATGCTTGTAACTGTTAGCCTTGCAATGCCTCATGGGACTTGTAGTTTTGCAAGAGCTGGAGGGCCGCCAGTTTGACACCCCTGCTCTAATTAGAACCCCCAAACATTAAAAATATTTTTTTATTCTAACACCCTAGAGAATAAAATGGCGATCGTTACAATACTTTATCACACCGTATTTGTGCAGCGGTCTTACAAGCGCACTTTTTTTTGGTAAAAACTTCAATTAAAAAATAAGACAACAGTAAAGTTATCCCAAATTTTATATTGTGAAAGATAATGTTACGCCAAGTAAATTGATACCCAACATGTCACGCTTCAAAATTGCGTCTGCTCGTGGAATGCCGACAAACTTTTACCCTTTAAAATCTCCATAGGCGACGTTTAAAAAATTCTACAGGTTGCATCTTTTGAGGTACAGAGGAGGTTTAGGGCTAGAATTATTGCTCTCGCTCTCACGATCGCAGCGATACCTCACATGTGTGGTTTTAATACCGTTTACATATGCGGGCGCTGCTCACGTATGTGTTCGCTTCTGCGCGCAAGCTTGGCGGGACGGGGCACGTTTTCTGGCTCCTAACTTTTTTAGCTGGCTCTTAGATTCCAAGCAAATTTGTCAAACCCTGGTTTGTACATTAAGTAAGGACAGGAAACAGTGTTTTTTTAATAAAAAAACACAAGATTGAATATAAAACCCTTTCTACTTAAAGAGGAGTTCCAGGCATTTTTAATGTTTATTAAAAGTCAGCAGCTACAAAAAAGTGTAGTTGCTGGCTTTTAATAAACATGCACCCACCTGCTCCACGGTCCAGCGACGTGCCGGCCGGGGCTCCGCTCGTCTCCCCCCCCTCTCCGGCCGGTGTCCTCATTGTTACTGTGGGCACCCGGCCGTGACAGCTTTCAGCTTCATGGCCGGGCACTCACTGCCCATGTGCGAGCGGGGCTATCTGATTGGACAGGCGATCGCCTGGGACCTGTCACGTGTCCCAGGTGATCGCCTACAGGGAGGGGCCACCAAAAGGCGATACCACATATCGCCTTAGCAGCCCCTGGGCGGAAGGAGGAAGTGGGACAGGATGTCCCACTCCTCCTGAAGCCCCCAATGACCTACCTGACGCATAGAAAGATTACGACAGGGGTGGGGGCATTGGAGGACAGAAAATGTCTGCTGAACTAAAAGACAGGAGCACACCACACTGACGTAATGTCCCTTTTTTGTGTAGGTAAACTTAGGCCTTATGAAGAAGAAAAACAGAAGACACCAGCCTACTAAACGCCAATAGATATACAATACTTGTGATGTCTAGCTGCAAAAAAAAAAAAAATGAACCACTTGCCCAGGCCACGTTTCAGCTTTCAACCCTGTCGCACTTTGAATGACAATTGTGCGGTCATGCTACATTGTACTCGTATGAAACTTTTATAATTTTTTTCCACACAAATAGAGCTTTCTTTTGGTGGCATTTAATCACCGTTTTATTTTTTATTAAACAAACCAAAAATAGACAAAAAATTAATAACAAGTTTTGGTAGTCAGTTATAGATAGTTATAAGATTTTGCAAGGTGATTTGGACCGCCCTGTACTGCGCAGATGCGACGCAGACACGGCGCTTGCGCAGTACAAAACTCAACCGAGCCTACCAGCCGCCGAAAAGAGCCGAACATGTACAGCCGACACTCAACTCTACACAGCGCATGCGCCAAGTTGCCGCACGCTCCCTATGCCAAGTTGCCACACGCTCCCGACTCTGCTAGGGGCAGGACTGATTTAAACAATAAAGTACACGTCTTAGCGTGGCATGTTGATGGGCGGCTTTTGCAATGGCGATGTTGATGGGTGCATTTCCACATTTAACTCACAAAAGAGACGCCATTTTAAACCTGCCCATCAACATTGTAAAATCCGCCCATCTGAGTTAAAATGTACAAAACCCGCCCATCAACACGCCCTGCTATAAGACATGTACTTTTTTTATTAAAATCAGCCCCTCCCCCTGCAGAGTAGCGATAGAGTCGGGAGCGTGCGGACATATGCCATAATTATTGTGCATGCGCCGTGTAGTGTTCGGCTATTTTCGGAGACTAGCCGCCGCGCCTGCGCACTACAAGGGGGTCCTTATCCGGCAGAACACCAGGATCATCCCTTTACTCAGATCTGCGACCAGCCAAGCCCCAAGGACCCAGTGATCACAGAGCGCACTGCCCGCAGGGGGCGCATTGGCAGCCCGAGTGCGGCAGGACACACATGTAGGCCCTCCTGGCAATTTAAGCCCACGCTGTAGCCGTATTTCATCTATAGCATGGGCATCAAGTGGTAAACAAAAATAAAGGAAAATTTATAGACCGTCACTGCAGACCTCGCTTTCTGAAAACGCTGTTTGGTCAACTGCTTGTTCCCTCAGACAGGTTATGGAAACCCGGCTGCATTTCCCATGCTATACAGCAACTTCCATCAGAAATGTTTTATATACTTCTGTCTTTCAACATGAAAGCTTTTAAAAGACAAAGTTGCTCAGGCTTACCAAGAACTGCTGTTTATCACAGGTAAGTAACAAGTATTAGGAGTGTGTGTGAAAAAGAAAAACTCAAACTTTTCTAAGTTCAAGTGAATAAGCACTTCATTCCTTACATCAGAGTTTGCAAACCTATCCCTGCCTTTAGGCAAAACCCATTGCACCAGCGACAGGTTGGCTAGTTTGACAACTGGCCAGGTACAAGATTGCCACTGCTTATTTCTGTTCCTTCGCTGGCAATGCTTTAGGTGCAGGTGAGTTGACATGGCCTCTAGCTAAACTGCATTACTAAAACAGTAATGTCAACTCCTGTGAATTTACACAGGCAAAAATTACTCAGTTGGTAGTTAAAGCAGAAGAAGTTTTACTTGTTACATTTCCCCCCTTCCACTGCCACATTTGGCACTTTGAGGGGGGAGCAGGTACCCACTCCCACGTCGGGTCCTTCCTACACGTCACAGGTCCCAGAAGACTGTGGGACCATACACAAAGTGCAGCTTGCGCAATAGGAAAGCTTCATTGCCAGTTCCCCTTACTTAAAGATGCCAGGACCCGAAGCACACTGAGGAACGAGCATGGGTGAGGACATTGCTGGATCTCTGGACAGGCAAGTGTCCCTATATTAAGGCCTTATGCACACTGGACGTTAAAATAACCCAATACAAACGCCAGTAGCTTTGCAGAGAGTTTTTCAACGTTTATGCAAAAGTGTTTTTTGTTTTTGTTTTTAAGAAAAAAAAAATTACTTTTTCCCCTTTTCTTTTTTAATGGATCAAAAAAAAAAAAACGTTAAAAACGCTGATGAGTGAAGTTTTTGAGCATTTATCAATGTTTATCAGCGTTAGAGCGTTTTTACGAAAAATGTCTCTCAGAACCCACTAGATTTTATTTATTTTTTTTACTGCTCAAAAGCGCCACTGCCCAAAGCTGCTGATAACAGCCTATGTGTGCATGGACATATAGGATAAAATGATGGAGAGTTTAATGACTGTAGAAAAAAACAACGTCTACTGCCAAAAACAACTGCTGTAAAAACATCCAAAAACATCCAGTGTGCATGAGGCCTAGAAGTCAGAAACTAGAGTACTTCTATCTTCTGACTTTTAATTTCTTTGGGGGGAGACTGGAGCTCCTATTTAAGTAGTTTTAATGAATACAGAATTACAGCAAAGCAGTATCAAACCCAAAGCAAACATATTGCAGCTGAATAATTCTTAGATGATGTATCAGTATTCTATTGGGGCCATCGTTCTTTTATTTTCACCTGGTGATATGGCCAGTAAGTATTTTTTAAAAGAACAAGCTCTCCTGTAAATGTATCAGATTACAGGGATGAGACAAACCATTTAACACCGAAAATGGTATTGCTCAGCTTTAATGTAAAACCTTTATCCCAAAGGGAATCAAACAGTTTGTTCAAACTGCTTTTAAAGTGTGAGCTGCCTTTCGGCTGTAAGGCGATATTGTATTTACAGTGGCAGGAAAAAGTATGTGAACCCCTGGGGACTGGTATGAACTTTATGGGGATCCACACATTCCAAATGCTTATCTGAGCATGCAGCCTGGCAGAAACAAAAAGAGGGGGTGGGGGAAGATGAGCACCCCCTCCCCCGAAACATACCAGGCCACATACTCTCAACCAAGCCCCCTGTCCCCATGTGGATGACATGGACCTCTTCCCCACAACCCTTTGCCCAGTGGTTGTGGTGGAGGTTGGGCTTATTGGAATCTAGAGGTCATTTTAAAAAGGGGGGGCCCTAGATATCCCTCCAAATAGTGGCAAGAAAAAGTATGCGAGCCCTCTGCCCCACCCCATGTGTACCCCTACATATTCACCCAAAAAAATTGAAGTAAATAAAAAACCTTGTACAGACAGGGGGCACATCTAACCAAGCAACCTGTGCTTGGTTAGATTCTATGAGGGGCAGGGGAAGATGAAGACCCCTGATGTCTCCATAGAGTACCTGTCACCTACACAATGCCATCACATGGGCTTTAATAACCCTTTGCGGTTATGCCACGTGTGACATATTGCTGCGATTATTAGAGTGAGCGCAATTATTCAAGCTCAAGAGCTCCTGGTTAACTCTAAACTGATGAGCGGTAAAGGCTTTTAAAATGTCACATATGGAAAGAAGACTTGACATGTTTGGTAAGTATTTACACTACACAACCTTTTATATTTTTACCAAAAATAATATTGTGTTTGCGCTAAAATGTATTTTATTATATTTTCCTAAAAATTTGCGTTTAATAAGTAGTTGCACAAATATCATGTGATAGTTAATTTTTACTGACAAAGATTAAGATTTTTACACCGAAAAATGATTTGCTCTAGAGTCCACCTGTATCAAGGGGTCAAACAGTACAAGTGCACTTTTTCCAAGAACTAAAGCTGGGTGTCCAACCTTTTGACATTTCTGGGCCTGGAAGTGGAGGAATGGTTTTGGGCCACACACACACAAAATACACTAACAATAAGGATAGCTGATGAGCAGTAAAAAAAGTCAGGCAGATCACCAATATAGATAATGTACCCGAGTAATAAAACGTCATTTAAAAAAAAAAAAATGTATTATAAAAGTAAAAGAGTAGCAATTCTCAATGAATTCGCTGAAGGTGCACATCAGATAATTTGGTTCTAATTTTCTCCTACATTTGCTTCATCCTTGAAAATATAGGTGCTGCCGAAAACGGATGACATGAATAAGGCGCGATTATGAAGAGTGCGAGATTTTTCTTTGGGAAGATAAAACTTATAAAAGTCCTGTAAAGAGACAATGGGGTTGATTTACTAAATGCAAATCCACTGTGCACTTGGAAGTGCAGTCTCAGAAGATCTGAAATGAGGGGAAGTTCTGCTGATTTTATCATCCAATCATGTGCAAGCTAAACAATGTTTATTTTCATTACATGTCCCCCCTCAGATCTACAGCGAGTGCACTTGCCGTGCAAAGTAGATTTGACTTTCGTAAATAAACCCCCAATGGGTCATTCAGTCTCATCCACTGACACTGTTAAATGTGCTTAAACCTATTAAAAGTCATTATAGGGCAGGGATATGCAATTAGCGGACCTCCAGCTGTTGCTGAACTACAAGTCCCATGAGGCATAGCAAGACTCTGACAGCCACAAGCATGACACCCAGAGGCAGAGGCATGATGGAACTTGTAGTTTTGCAACAGCTGGAGGTCCGCTAATTGCATATCCCAGTTATAGGGTTACAAATCAAAAAAATAAAAAAGTTTCACCTTAAAGGGGTGGTTCCCCCTAAAACCAATTTCTAACAATACATTCGTAAGACTGCTTACACTGCGGGTAGGCTGGCTTTTGTTTTGTTTTTTTAGTACATACATCGATATCGCCGTTTCGTCCCTTGGCGGTGGGCGTTCCTAGTTGATTGACGTTCCTCCGACGGGCGCATACTGCGCGTCACGACTTTCCGACAGAAGCCGAACGTCATTGCGCAGGCGCCGTATAGAGTCGGCTCTATACGGCGCCTGCGCAGCGACGTTCGGCTTCTTTCGGAAAGTCGTGACGTCACGTATGTGCCCGTCGGAGGAACGTCAATCAACTAGGAACGCCCACCGCCAAGGGACGAAACGGCGATATCGATGTATGTACTAAAAAAACAAAACAAAAGCCAGCCTACCCGCAGTGTAAGCAGTCTTACGAATGTATTGTTAGAAATTGGTTTTAGGGGGAACCACCCCTTTAAGGGGCCCCTTACACCAGAAAATGTGTTTCAGCATGTGCAGTGCATTTTTCCTAAGCGTTTTAGGGGCTTGTCTGCTTGCATTTCCTTTGAGGTCACTGGCACGCATTCTCATGCATTTACATGCGTTTGCATTGCAAACAACTTGTCTTTCACTGTGCTGCAATTGTGTGAACTTAGGTCATTAGATAATATTGATTTTGGGCTGTATATGCAGTGGAAAGGAGTTCAAAAACACATCCCACTGCACTGTCCGGATAAAACGTGCATGTGGTCTTGCATCACTATAAGGATAGGTTCACACCACTGCACGTCCTGCATGCCACACGAGACTAGCAGTCCATTCGATTGAAAAGGTCCTGGAACCTTTTTTCTCACAACTCACCCGCACAGAACCATATGGTATTGTGGCTTCATAAGGTTTGGCACACCTGAAAGCATAAATTTGATGTGCCAGAGTGCCATTAAAGTGATACTAAAGTCTCGGGGGTTTTTGTTAAAAATAACAAACGTTTTATGCGTACCTGCTCTGTGCTGTTTGTTTACAGAGCAGCCCAGATCCCCCCTCGTGTTCCTCTTCAGCACTCCAGTTTAGCCCCTGGCTGCTTGCTATGGGGGCACCCAAGCTGAGCCACAGCTCCCTGTGTCAATTTAGACATGGATCTGCAGCCTGGCCTGGCCCCTCTTTCTCCTCATTGGCTCACCGACGTTGACAGCAGCAGGAGCCAATGGTGCGTCAGTGCTGTCTCAGCCAATGAGCATCACTGGATCGGGATGGGGCTCAGGTAAGTATTAGGGGGGCTGCTGCACACAGGTGTTTTATTTTAACCACTTCAGCCCTGGAAGAATTTACCCCCTTCCTGACCAGGCAATTATTTCTGATACAGCACTGCGTTGCTTTAACTGACAATTGCGTGGTCATGTGACGTACCCAAACAAAATGTATGTCTTTTTTTCCCACAAATATAGCTTTCTTTTGGTGGTATTTGATCACCTCTGCTGCTTTTGTTTTTTGCGCTATATAAATAAAAAAACACTTAATATTTTTTGCTATAATATCCCCCAAAAAAAAAAAAAAAAAAATTGTTATCAGTTTAGCCCAATATGTATTCTGCTACATATTTTCGGTAAAAAAAAAATTGCAATAAGTGTATTTTGATTGGTTTGCGCAAAAGTCATAGCGTCTACAAAATAGGGGATGGATTTATGGTATTTTTATTTATTTTTTCTCACTAGTAATGGCGGCGATCAGTGATTTTTATCGTGACTGTGACATTGCACCGGACACTTGACACTTTTTGGGACCATTGATACTTATACAGCGATCAGTGTTAAAAAATAGCCACTGATTACTGTATAACTGTCACTGGCAGGAAAGGGATTACCACTGGGGGCGATCAAGGGGTGTGTAAGTATGTTCCCTAAGTGTTTTTCTAACTGAGGCGATGGGACTGACTGGGGGAGGAGACATATCGTTGTTCCTACTTAGTCTCCTCCTGTTTCTCCTCCCCTGTCAGAACAGGGATTTGTGTTTACACACACAAATCCTCATCCTGGCTCTCTTGTCCGTGATCGCGGGTAAACAGCGGCGATCATGTACACGCCGAATTGCGAAGGAAAACCACCCTGCTGTCGTATAAATACAGGTAAACTGTTAATGCATAGAATGCATTAAGATAAAAAAAAACTCCTGATTTTACAACCACTTAGTTCCATCCAAAAGTGGAACTTCCGCTTTAACCACTTAAGACCCGGACCAATTTGCAGGTAAAGGACCAGGCACCTTTTTACCAGAGCCGGCCGTCAATCATCCTCCGTCTGGATAGGAACGCCCATTCCCCGTGGGGAGTCGGAATCTTCTATAGAGGATTGCACTGTGAGTACCGGGCGAAACAAATCAAGACAGGCATACTGTAGCTCGCGCTACTATGCCTAATTTTATGCTAAAATGTTGCTATGGAGGGTGAACCACCGCTTTAAGTGGTTAAGCACTCCTCGCCCCCTTACATGCCACATTTGGTTTTCTTGTCCCACTTCAGGCTGCCTAGGGGACTACTCCTCTCCCCAATCCATCAATTGACTTGGGTACAGCATATCAGCTTTTTACATGCAATTAATGCCAGTGTCTATGCCCCCTCCTGCCCTGCGGTAGCAGGAAAGAAAAATTGCATATCAATAGTATGAACCTTTGCTGATACTTTAATCCTTCTCAAAGCAATAAACGTAAACAAAAACAATGGAGCACAAACGAGACACATGCAACATCCCTGCAGGCCCCATGGGCACTTGAGAGTCTATAGCCCCTGTGTGCCCAATCCCAGCATTTTTGTGCCCCTAAACAAGAGTACCTATCTATACAGTGTCCAGACTCGGCATATGCCAGCTTTTCATAGACTTTACCTTCTGGGCGCACTTGTGCACATGGCCCCTGTAAAGTGGTTGTAAACCCTCACATATACCAAGTGAAGTGACCAGCCTCAGGTGATACACAAGAGATGAAACAAATCATTCTGCATAAGATGTACCTGTTTATCTGCAGTATTCTTTGCATTTATTCAAAATGCTGAATTTTAAAGCTTGTCTGAGATATCACGGAAAAAAAGGGAGGGTCAAAAACTGAAGTTACACTCTGCAGAGCTCTGTGAGCTAATTGGAGGGAAATGACACACCCCCCTTCACACAGCAAACAGGAACAGAGCTGAGGCGGTCAGCTGGAGGTCCCTCCGCTGTCATCTTTTTTCTTTTGGTGTCAGGAAAAAGCAATCGCTCGTCCCTTGGCTGCACCCGCCGCCATCCTTGGTTAGGGAATCGGGAAGTGAAGCGTTGCGGCTTCACTGCCCAGTTCCCTACCGAGCTTGCGTAAGTAGCGCGCTGTGCCGTCACTGGTCCCCGCTTTCTCCTAGGAACAGTGCGTTTCCCAGAAGACAGCGGGAGCTGCAGGTAGAGGCGTGACTGCCACAGTACGGTATACACGGAAGTGGGTGCAAATACCTGTCTTGGACAGGTATCTGCATCCCACGAAAGGTGCCAAATGTGACACCGGAGGGTTCTGAAAAGCGGAAGCTCCATTTTTGGGTGGAGCTCCGCTTTAAGGTGAAAAGCCTCCTGTGATGCAGCAGCCACCCAGAGCCCCCCTTTTACTTACCTGCACCTGTTCTTTCCAGCAACGGGGACAAGCACACCAGCTCCAGCCAGTGTCTCGGATACTGATTGGATAGATTAATAGCAGCGCAGCCATTGACTCCAGCTGCTGTCAATCAAATCACATGACGCCGGAGGAGTGGTCAGAGCCGAGTCCTGCTGTCTGTGTCAATGGACCCAGCAGCAGAACACGGGGGCACACGCCCGTACGAGTGCCCTGAGCAGGAGGATCAGTGCCACTCTGTGCAAAACCAACTGCACAGGAGGCGGTAAATAACATGTTTATTTTCTTAAATTAACCTTTAAATATTCTTTAAGCTGCAAAAGGCAGCGGATAGGGGCGTTTAAAGCGAAGCATTGTGACCCTGGCAAAGTTTACACGACATAGTTACATAGTAGGTGAGGTTGAAAAAAAGACAAAAGTCTAACCTATGTGTGTGATATGTCAGTATTACCTTGTATATTGAAATCAGCGGGCATGTAGCAATCAGCAAGCTCCTTGAATGCTACACACAAGGCCCAGACTTGAACAATCTGCCCGGGCAGCCAATTTTTCCAAGGGCCAGGGGGATGGGGGCAGGATATTTGGTTGGTCCGCCATACTGTGATGTAAAAGGGGCAGGGGTTGCCACTCCATTCATTGCAAGATGACACCATAGATGTGCAACTTCCAGGGGTCACCCTTCCTTTCTTGAGCCTTTGCTGGAGCCAGGACAGCTTCCATCTAGGGTTGCCATCTCATCCCTTTAAACCCAAACACACGTGAATTATACAGGTTCTGAGACTAATTGAATGCAGATAATTCACCGAGTTTAATTACCACCTTTATCAGCCACAGAACCTGTGTAATATGTGTTCGGGTTTAAAGGGATGGGTTGGCAACCCTAGCTCCATACCCTGTCAGGACTCTAGCGGTACATACCCCCCTTCCTATCAAGCCCACACACCTTTCCCAGGTCACCGTTGTGCCCTATGGGCAATCCGGGCCTGCTACACGATCCAGCAAACGGCGAAGCATCCCAGTCCACGCAGTCGCAGCGCGCTTGTCAGCAAAAATAGGGTTAAAATAGGTGGTGAGGAAGCGTCACATGGCCTGCCAGTAGCTGAAGTGTGATCTGATCGCGGTCGGGCTTGGAGAATTGGAAGCACGTCTAATTGATAAAAGACACAGACTATCACTTGAAGATCATGGAAGCAGATAGCAAACACTTGGAATATTTATGTTATCCATCTAAACATGAAGCATATTGAAGTCATCAGCTTTGTTGACACAAGAGCTCAGACATAAACACTATAGGCTTGTTATGCCTGAACGCCCCCCGGCAGCATACTCTCCTATGGCAAAGTTCACAGCAACAAATGTCAGCTCCCATCCAAAGGAAGCAGATGCCAGGCCGCTAATGACAAGGCGGTGCTCTGTCACTCACCTGGCAGGCCTGTGGGGGGCAGAGGAGACATCTGGCTGTCAGTGGAGCATCTTCTGGCAGAGACAAGAAGAGCTGAGGGCACAGTGCTAAGATTAGGGGGGATGATAGGACACCCTATGTCAGGCCTACAGCAGCTCACTGTCACCCCCTAAAGGTGGCCTCCTCCACCCACAGCCCTGTCTCCACCTCTGCCCGGTGCTGTCTTCTACCGAGCGTCTGTCTATTTCTCCCACAGCGCTGCAGTCATATCCACACTTTACTGTGCTGCCCGCTATCCGCCCTACTGCTTACCCGTGCTGCCCTGGTGATGCTCAGGTCCTTCATCACCTCCTCGAACGCCGCCGTCTCCTCCGCCTGTTTCTGGTTGTGCAATGCGATTTTCTCACTGAATTTCCGCGGATTGTTTGAGGTCGCCATCTTCCCTCCGCCTCCTCCTCAGGATGCGCGCGCTCCCAGCCTGGACGTGACGTCGCACCGAGAGCGAAGGGGGGGAGAGAACTGGGAAAGGCACGTCACACGGCGGGCGCGCTCCCGACAGGCAGCCTCTGTCCCCGCAGTGGAGGATTCTAGGAGCGGAGGAACGCGCGTAGTTCTGATCTGCCTGATAACACTGGGAGAGCAGCTGACCAATGGGAGATCGGCTGACACAGTGGGCCTGTTCCAAGGCAAATGGGACAGAAGTGATAGAGGAACCTAAAGTGCTAGTAAAACTTACTTTGTTTACTTTGTACCTACAGGTAAGCCTAAAAAAAACACTTACCTGTAGGTCAGTGTTAAAGGGGAGTTCCAGCCTTTTAGTGTTTATTAAAAGTCAGCAGCTACAAAAAGTGTAGCAACTGACTTTTAATAAACAGACACTTACCTGTTCCACGGTCCAGCTATGCGGCCGCCCGGAGCTCCGCTCCTCTCCGGCCGGTGCCTCCATTCATAATGTGGGCACCTGGCCCTGACAGCTTTTGGCGTCACAGCCGGGCACTCACTGTGCGAGTCGCGCTGCGCTCTAGGAGTGGACAGGCGATCTCCTGGGACCTGTCACGTGTCCCTGGACATCGCCTAAAGGGAGGGGCTGCCTAAGGTGAAAAGAGAAGTCGCAGAGGCGGTCCCTGTGCGGAAGTAGGAAGTGGGACAGGAAGTCCCAATCCTAACGAAGCCCCCACCCCTCCCCCCAAAAAAATGACATGCCAAATGTGGCATGTAGGGGGGTGAGGAGTGCTTAAAGCGTAAGTTCCACTTTCCACTAAAACATTTTAGTCAAAAGTAAAGGCCCGTACACACGACCGTTCGTACGCTCCATCGGACAATTGTTGTTGGATTTTTCGCCAACAAATGTGGGATAACATGCTTTAAGCCTCTTACACACAATCGGACTTCCAGCTGACTTTTCCGTGGCTTTTGGTCCAAAGGGCGTTGGCCGTGAACTTGTTCTGCATACACACGGCCCAACATTTTTAGCCAACATTCACCAAACTACGTGTTTTTTCAGCTCTTTACTGCCACCCTTTGGCCAACTTCTGATATTGTTGGCTGATGTTTAACCACATCCTTACCGCGTCATTGTAAAATGACGGCGGCAGGAACCCCTCCTCGATCCGGGTGGACGTCATATGACGTCCTGTGTTCCCGGCAATCTAGGGCGCGCACGCCCGCGGCGACGCTCGTGACCCGGCGCGGGTGCCCGCGATTGTCGGTAATCACGGCAGGAGTGTGGATCTGTGTGTGTAAACACACAGATCCACCTCCTGTCAGCGGTGAGGAGATCAATGTGTGTTCCCAGTACAGAGGAACACACATCGGTCTCCTCCCCTTGAGAGTCCCCTCCCCCCTACAGTTATAACACATCTTAGGGAACATATTAACCCCTTCCTCGCCCCCTAGTGGTTAACCCCTTCCCTGCCAGTCACATTTACACAGTAATCAATGCATATTTATAGCATTAATCGCTGTATAAATGTGAATGGTCCCAAAAACGTGTCAAAAGTGGCCGATGTGTTCGCCGCAATGTCACGGTGACAGTAAAAAATCGCAAATCGCCGCCAATACTAGTAAAAAAATTAATAAAATAAAAATGCCATAAATCTATCACCTATTTTGTAGACGCTATAACTTTTGCGCAAACCAATCAATATATGATTATTGCGATTTTTTTTAACCAAAAATATGTAGAAGAATACGTATCGGCCTAAACTGAGGGAAATTTTTATTTTTTTTTTTAAATGTGATATTTATTAAATAAAAAAGTAAAAAATATTGTGTTTTTTTTTTAAATTGTCGCTCTTCTTTTGTTTATAGCGCAAAAAATAAAAACCGCAGAGATGATCAAATACCACCAAAAGAAAGCTCTATTTGTGGAAACAAAATGATAAAAAAATTGTTTGTGTACAGTGTAGCACGACCGCGCAATTGTCATTCAAAATGCGACAGTGCTGAAAGCTGAAAATTGGCTTGGGCAGGAAGGTGCGTAAGTGCCCGGTATGGAAGTGGTTAACATTGGTTCTGAGCATGCGTGTTTGTACATCGGATTTTAGTTGGACGGATTTGTGTACACACGATTGGATAAACCGATGTAACATATTTATTGCCAGACAGTTGGTGAGCATGAACAGCCATTTGTTGTCATTAATTCAGCCAACAATTGTCTGATGGAGCATACACACGGTCGGTTTATCCAACACAACATGTCCATCAGACAATTATGGCCATAAAATTGGATCGTGTGTACGAGGCTTTAAAATTTTCCGCCAACAATTGTGTCTTGTCGGATTTTCCGATCAATTTGTACACAAGTCCGTCGGACAGAAATCCAAAGTACAAACACACATGCTCAGAAGCAATGCTCACCATAACACAACATTAGCAGAAGTTGCCCAAAGGGTGGCGCTAAAGAGCTGAAAAACCACGTTTTGCGTTTGTTGGCCGACAATTCTTTGCCGTTTGTATGCAATACAAGTTCACGGCCAATACCCTTCGATCAAAAGTCCTACGCTTTGTCAGATGAAAAGCCGATCGTGTGTATGAGGTTTAAGGATGACCTCCGGCGTGTTCACAAACCACGCGTGCAGAGCCCGCCAGGAAGTCGGCACTGCGCTAATCACAGGCAGCGAGACTTTTCCCGATCTCTGCAGCCGCGCATCGGGACAATGTCTCACTGCTTGCGATTAGCGCAGCACAGTGCCGACTTCCTGGCGACCTCTGCACGTGGGGTTTTTCGAACACGCCGGAGCTCATCCTTAGGCAAAAGACTAAAGCTAAATTGAAATTTGACTTCAAAATGAACACTGGTCTGTAGTGCATGTTCATACCTCAATACCATAACAGATTTTTCACTCCAGCAGTATATAATGAGTTTGGAAATTGTAGAGAAATGTTAATGAATGCATTACAATTTAATTACACCCATTTAGATTTTAGACTACTAAAATTAGTTTACATATTCTGGAGATTTAGATGACTAAAACAATTACAGAAGACTAAAATGAGACTAAAACTAAAATGCCATTTTAGTCCTAAGGCCCCGTACACACGATAGAATCCATCCGCTGAAAAATCCCAGCAAATGGGTTTCAGCGGATAGATCCTATGGTGTGTACACGCCAGCGGATCTGTTTCCGCGGATATTTATCCCCTGGGATGGATTTCCAGCAGATAAATATTTGATGACATGCTATCAAATCTATCCGCTGGAATCCATCCCAACGGATGGATCCGCTGGTCTGTATAGACTCACCGGATCCATCCGTCCGAAGGGATCCCCCGCATGCGTCGTAATGATTCGACGCATGCGTGGAATTCCTTATATGACAGCGTCGCTGCGTCATAATCGCGGCAACACGTCATCGCCAGAGGATTTCGGCGCGGATTTCAATGCGATGGTGAGTACACTCCATCGCATGGAAATCCGCTCAAATCCTCGAGAGGATTTATCCGCGGAAACGGTCGGCTGGACCGTATTCGCGGATAAATCCTCTCGTGTGTATGGGGCCTAAGACTAAAACTAAATCGAAATTTGCTGCCAAAATGAACACTGCTGTAGGTACAGGAAATATCTCCTAAACTTGCACTGTTTAGGAGATATTTACAATAGTAGCAGCCAGTGATGTCACCGGAGCACTGTGCTCTCAATGGACGGCGTGCAGCGGGAGTGACGTGATGGTGGCTTGGCCAGTCAAACTGACAAAACCCGTGAACCCGGAAGGAATACCAAGTGTAGACAGAAGCCCTGTCAGCAGTGACTGTGTTTCATTCTACAGTGAGGCAAAAAAATATTTGACCCCCTTGCTGATTTTGTACGTTTGCCCGCTGACAAAGAAATGATCAGTCTATAATTTTGTCGGTAGGTTTTTATTAACAGTGAGAGACAGAAGAACAACAAAAAATCCATAAAAAAAGTTATAAATTGATTTGCATTCTAATGAGTGAAATAAGTATTTGATCCCCTATCAATCAGCAAGATTTCTGGCTCCCAGGTGTCTGCCTTTATATACAGGTAACAAGCTTGAGATTAGGAGCACTCTCTTAAAGGGAGTGCTTTTAATCTCAGCTTGTTACCTGTATAAAAGACACCTGTCCAATCAGATTTCAATCTCTCCACCACGGGCCAAGACCAAAGAGCTGTCCAAGGATGTCATGGACAAGGTTGTAGACCTACACAAGGCTGAAATGGGCTACAAGACCATCACCAAGCAGCTTGGTGAGATGGTGACAACAGTTGGTGCGAATATTTGCAAATAGAAGAAACACAAAAGAACTGTCCATCTCCCTCGGTCTGGGGCTCCATGAAAGATCTCACCTTGTGGAGTTTCAATGATCATGAGAATTAGGGTTGTCCCGATACCACTTTTTTAAGACGGAGTACAAGTCCTGATACTTTTTTTCAGGTACTCGCCGATACCGAATACCGATACGTTTTTTTAATCTCATGTGACAGCAGCACATGTGTCAGTAGTTTTTTTTTTTTATTATTATCTTTAACAATTTGTTTTTAATTTTTTACAATATATATATATTTTTTATTTGTAATGCTTTTTTTTTTTTTTTAAGGGGGGGGGGTGGACCATGTCAGTGTGTTTTTTCTTTTATTTTTTTATTTTCTACAATAATTTTTTTATTCTTTTTTTTTATTATTATTATTATTGTTATTCTTTATTTTTTTTATTTTTTTCAGCCCTGTTGGGGGGCTTTGGTGAGATATCAGGGGTCTTAACAGACCTCTGACATCTCCCCTTTGAGACAGAGAAAGGGACTAGGGACACATGTTCCCCAGTCCCTTTCTCAGCAGCCTCAGCTGCGCTGAAAATGAAAGGAGAGAAGACAGCGTCTTCTCTTCATTCATAAACTGAAACATTGTAATCACAGTTTCAGTTATGTTAATGGACCGAGTCAGTGATCACTGAATCTATCCATTCGGAGCAGTAAGGAGCTGGATTTACCAGCTCCTACCCCGCTTTCCATCCTGACAGTTCCAGGGGGTGGAGGAGGAGCACGGAAGAGGAGAGAAACACGGCGGGAATACACGGCAGGAATACACGGGGGAATACACGACGGGAAAACATGGCGGGATACACGCCGGAATACACTATATAGCGGTGATTGGTGCCTGTAACTTCCCCATGCACTGATCACCCCTGACAGTACAAGTATCGGGTGAAGCATCGGGAGCATTTGCCCGAGTACAAGTACTCGGGCAAATGCTTGGTATCGGTCCCGATAGCGATACTAGTATCAGTATCGGGACAGCCCTAATGAGAATGGTGAGGACTCTGCCCAGAACTACACGGGAGAATCTTGTGAATGATCTCAAGGTAGCTGGTACCATAGTCACCAAGAAAACAATTGGTAATACACTACGCTGCAAAGGACTGAAATCCGGCAGCGCCCGCAAGGTCCCTCTGCTCAAGAAAGAACATGTACAGACCCATCTGAAGTTTGATAATGAACATCTGAATGATTCAGAGGAGAACTGGGTGAAAGTGTTGTTGTCTAATATAAGGCAAAATCAAGCTCTTTGGCATCAACTCAACTCGCCATGTTTAAAGGAGGAGGGAGAATGCTGCTGATGCCCAAGAACACCTTACCCACCGTTAAACATAGAGGTGGAAACATTATGCTTTGGGGGTGTTTTCTGCTAAGCGGACAAGACAACTTCACGCATCAAAGGGACGATGGACTGGGCCATGTACTGTCAAATCTTGGGTGAGAACCTCCTGCCTTCAGCCAGGGCATTGATAATATGTAGTGGATGGGTTTTCCAGCATGACAATGACCCAAAACACTGCCAATGACAACTTATCATGTGATGTAAACAGAGTCGGTAGTCGGCTTTTTTTTCCTCCTCAAGCTGACAGTGTGAGGAGGAGAAAAAGTCTATCAACGGTGGCTGTCAGAGGGACATTGGTCCCGATCACAGAGAGCTGCCACCTACCAGTGCCACCTACCAATGCCCACCAGTGCCGCCTAAAAGTGCCCACCAGCACCACCTACCAGTGCCCACAGCGCCACCTTTTTTTTTTCTCTTCCGCCCTTTTTTTCCTTATTCCAAACACTCATCATGTTTTTTTCACTTTTCAAATTTTTTCATATATATTTTTCACATGTCTTTATAAATTTTTGCCAGAACACCATACTTGCAATCATCCCCACACATGTGGAATGTGTTGTGGCTATCGGGCATGCCATATGGATGTTTTCTTGGCTGGGGTGGGTTTTCCTTGCCTCAGCTCCGGAACAGACAACCTTTTGGGCCCCATCTTCCTCAATGCTAGCCAAGCACAGTGCTCTAGCCGACCTATGAGTATAGATTTCTTACTCCCATGCAGTCTTTTCTCCTGATGAATGGCATATAGCCATATATCAAATGCATCAAGTTTCCATGGGGTGCTCAGTCAAGTCTAGCTCATTACCTATTCACTGGCCCATATATCTTTTATACTTTCAAAATTCAGTACTATGTAACTATAAATACAGTATGTATGTGTATATATCTTACAGCAGCTCTTTTGCATATGGTGACCAATTCCTGCTTATAGGAAATACCTTGTGTGACAAACGCGGGTGTCAGATCCCCGCCTTTCTCGCTAACTCCCGACGAAGGACCGGCCAACCTCACACCAGACTGTCACTTATGTGACAATTAGGGATGAGCCGAACACCCCCCCCCCCCCCGTTCGGTTCGCACCAGAACCTGGGAACACACCAAAAGTTTGTGTGAACTTTAGAACCCTGTTAAAGTCTATGGGACTCGAACGTTTGAAATCTAAAGTGCTAATTTTAAAGGCTAATATGCAAGTTATTGTCCTAAAAAGTGTTTGGTAACCTGGGTCCTACCCCAGGGGACATGTATCAATGCAAAAAAAAAGTTTTTTAAATGGCTGTTTTTTCGGGGGGAAGCAGTGATTTTAATAATGCTAAAAGTGAAACAATAAAAGTGAAATATTCCTTTAAATTTCTTACCTGGGGGGTGTAAAGTATGCCTGTGAAATAGCGCATTTTTCCCGTACTTAGAACTGTATCTGCACAAAGTGTAATTTCTGAAAGAAAAAAAGTCATTTAAAATCACTCGCGGTTATAATGAATTGTCGGCTCCCGGCAATTCAGAGAAAATTCATTCATAAAAAAAAAAAAAAAAGCGTGGAGGTCCCCCCAAATTCAATTACCAGGCCCTTCAGGTCTGGTATAGATATTAAGGGGAACCCCGCTGTCAATGTAAAAAAAAATGACATGGGGGTTCCCTCCAAATATTCATTCCAGACCCTTCAGGTCTGGTGTGGATTTTAAGGGGAACTCCACCGACAACGTTGGAGTGGGGATTGAGAGTGGATTACCACCACTGGATTATTATTATTTTTTTTTAATAAAGGACTTTTTCGACGGTGTATGTGTGTGTTTTTTTTACTATTATTTACACTTTCCTAGTGAATTGGTAGAGGTACAATATACCCCATTACCAATTCACATAGGGGGAGCGGGATCTGGGGGTCCCCTATGTTCCAGATTCCGATAAACCCCCCGCCCGCAGACCCCCACAACCACCGGGCAAGGGTTGTGGGGATGAGGCCCTTGTCCCCATCAACATGGGGACATCCTCCCCATGTTGAAGGCATGTGGCCTGGTACTGTTCAGGAGGGGGGGCCCTCTCTAGTCCCCCCCTCTTTTCCTGCGGCCGGCCAGGTTGCGTGCTCGGATAAGGGGTCTGGTGTGGATTTTTGGGGGAACTCCACGCCATTTTTTTTTTAATTTGGGGTGGAGTTCCCCTTAATTACTTAAGACCCGGACCATTATGCAGGTAAAGGACCTTATGCAGTAAAGGGCCAGTTTATGCGATTCGGCACTGCGCCGCTTTAACTGACAATTGCGCAGTCGTGCGATGTGGCTCCCAAACAAAATTTGCGTCCTTTTTTTCCCACAAATAGCTTTCTTTTGGTGGTTTTTGATCACCTCTGCGGTTATTATTTTTTGCGCTATAAACAAAAATATAGTGCCAATTTTGAAAAAAAATCTTTTTTTTTTACTTTTTGCTATAATAAATATCCCCCAAAAAGATTCTCAGTTTAGGTCAATACGTATTCTTCTACCTATTTTTGGTAAAAAAAAAATCGCAATAAGCGTTTATCGATTGGTTTGCGCAAAATTTATAGCGTTTACAAAATAGGGGATAGCTTTATGTCATTTTTCTTAATACGTTTTTTTTTTTACTACTAATGGCGGCGATCAGCGATTTCTTTTTTGTGACTGCGACATTATGGCGGACACATCGGACAATTTTGACACATTTTTGGGACCATTGTCATTTTCACAGCGAAAAGTGCTATAAAAATGCACTGGTTACTGTGAAAATGACAATTGCAGTTTAGGAGTTAACCACTAGGGGGCGCTGTAGGGGTTAAGTGTGACCTCATGTGTGTTTCTAACTGTAGGGGGGCGGGGCTGGATATGTGACGTCAGTGATCGTCGTTCTCTATATCAGGGAACATACGATCACTGACATTGCCACAGTGAAGAACGGGGAAGGTGTGTTTACACACACCTCTTCCCGTTCTTCAGCTCCTGTGACCGATCGCGGGACACCGGCGGCGATCAGGTCACGGAGCTTCGGACCGGGTCGCGTGCGCACGTGACCCACGGCTGGGCTCTTAAAGGGGACATATATATACGTCCATTTGCCCAGCCGTGCCATTCTGCCGACGTAAATCGGCATTAGGTGGTCCTTAAGTGGTTAAAATCAACACCAGACCTGAAGGGTCTGAAATGGATATTTGGGGGGAACCCCGCGTCTTTTTTTTTTTATGGACGGTGGGGTTCCCCTTAATATCCATACCAGACCTGAAGCAGAACGTGATATGAAGATACGTAGGGATTGGAGCACCGGGTACAGACAGAGTCTGAAGTTTTAATACAAGTTTGGCGCTCGTGGATGTTTTATTCTACTTCACTACCTAAATGTGAGTTTTTTTATCTGTTTTTATTAAATGTATCCATTATATGGAGTCACGCTATGGTCTCTCTTTCGCTCTTCTTAATGCTCCTATGATACATTGAGCCTTGCCATTTGGACGTATGAGGATCAGATCACACTCTCACCTGTATAGCTGACACTCTGAGGGGGATATGAGTTCAGCATTCGTGGATTTATGCCCGCTGTCCTTTCACATGTGTGATTTTTGATAGTTTTGCACTTTTTGTACTTATTTTATGCTAGTTTTTGTGTTTGTATATGTAGTAGCCATTTTACTATGTATTTTCACTGTTAAATATTTACAGGATTATAGGTGTTTGTTCACTTTCATCTGTATTGTTCATTGTAGTATCATCAGATACACCTTTTTTTCTTTCACTGTTTAGTTCACCCACGATCCCTTTACTTTGCATTCCCTTTTCACTTCCCCTTCCCATTCCCTCCCTCACAGCGCAGCTACCATAATTTACACATCCAAATCTTTATTGAAAAATTATCACATACCTGACAAAGGGGTCCTGCACGGCTCTGAAACGTTGCACTTCTGTGATGTGATAATTTTTCAATAAAGATTCGGACGTACAATGAACATAAAAAGTCTACACACCCCTGTGAAAACATTAGACAAAAATAAATAATTTCAGAACTTTCTCCGCCTTTAACCACTTCAGCCCCGGACCATATTGCCGGTCAATGACCGGGACACTTTTTGCGATTCGGCACTGCATCGCTTTAACTGACAATTGCGCAGTCGTGCGACGTGGCTCCCAAACAAAATTGGAGTCCCTCTTTTCCCACAAATATAGAGCTTTCTTTCTCTTATCGCCTTTCAGGACAACCTTGGAGAGAGCGCAGCTCCGCCCACTTTTTAGGAAACACATGATCCTTTAAGATCCCTCCTTTTCCACCATGGCCTCAGTTATTGTGTTTCCTCCGCCATGGTGGAAGCATCATAGGGAACCAGGGAGCTGCGCTTTCTCCAAGGCGGAGGGGTTGTTGGCTTACATTTTTTCTGTTGTTTAGTGCAGTGACCATCCCGGCCCCCCTCCACGGGGAGGGGGCGTTCAGGAGTCCCCAGACGCTCCGGCTCAGTGGAGCATTCGGCTTCCCAGGAGGCGGTGGCGTGTGCCCGGGTGCTGCGGTAGGGCCTGGTGGCCGAGCGGTAACCGCCGCAGGTCGGCGTTGTTCCGCATTTCAGCTCCGGGTCCCGGCCGGCGAGTGCGTCGCGCACGGTGACGCTGCTTCCTGGTGGGGGCGTGGCGCAGTGGTTCTCGACGCCTGGAATGCAGCGTCTGTGGGGCGGGTCAGGTGACCGGCGCTTCCGTTTCCGGCCCCCGATGATGACGCGGGACGCCGGGAAAATTTAAAAAACGGAGCTTTCCAGCTACTATCTTGCTGCGCTCTACAATGGAGGAGAGACAGACAGCACCAGCGGAAACAGGCGCTGCAAGCACCGGTCAGGCCCAGGTAAGAGGGGTACACTGGTGCCTTTTATTCTTACTTTGTATGGGCCTATTTGTGGTTTATTGTTGTCCTCCCTGAGGGAGCCTGTGGTTACCAGACCAAGTTAATGTCCTTGGTCTGCATAGCAGTAAGGGGTAGTGGCACTTATTTCCAGGCCCCTTGTTTATTTCTGGTGGTGGCAGCACTGGGTGTTAAAAAAAATAAAAAAATAAAATAAAAAGATGGTAACTTTTGGTTTGTCATCTCGTTGCAGGAAAAATCTGCAGGCAAAACCAAACACTTGGATGCACCAAGGAAATGCCCATCTTGCAGGAATCCTTTAAGGGATTCGTGGCAAAAACCCATGTGCAGATCCTGTATTAAAAATTTGGTGGAAGAAGAAACTTCACAACAGTATAAGGATCTATTTTCTTCAGTTCAGGAACTAGCAAGCTCTTTAGGTTCAGTTAAGGATCTGATTGCACAAGGCTCCGCAAGTCAAAGGGAACCTCAGCAGCCACCACCTAGCCCAAAAGTCCCCTTATCTAGACAAACAGATGGGGATTCGGCAGATGAAGGAACCAGTACTCTCGCCTCCCTCAGGGATTTAGATGAGGAGGAAGAGGAAGAATTTCTAAATTTAAATTGTCTTTAGAAGACGTTGATGAGTTACTTAAGGCAATTTACACCACCCTGGATATCCAGGAGGAAAGGTTCCAGTTATCCATACATGATAAAATGTATCAAGGATTGGACGAATCCAAACACCGGGTTTTCCCGGTCCACAAAGTCCTCTCGGACACAATCAAAAAAGAGTGGAAAGACCCTGAACGGGCTCCTTTTTTTTCCCAAGACCCTTAAAAGAAGGTTTCCATTTGAAGAAAGTGATTCTGAAGTATGGAACAAAAAACCTAAAGTAGACGCTGCTTTCTCGCAAGTATCGCGTCATACAGATCTGGCTTTTGAGGACATGGGGGTTTTAAAAGACCCGATGGATAAGAGGGCTGATTCCCTCCTAAAGAAGACTTGGGATTCCGCTTCAACCAGCCTGAAGCCAGCTATGGCCGCCACAGTCGTTGCACGCAATCTGGAGTGCTGGGTTGAAAAATTACAAAGTCATGTAGAGGCAGGCACCCCAAGGAAGGATCTGTTGGAGTCCTTTCCCTTAATTTTAAAAGCCATCAAATATATGGCAGATGCATCTTCGGAGTCCATTAAAATGGCTGCAAGGTCAACAGCCTTGGTAAACTCTGTCAGGCGAGCGGTATGGTTGAAAACCTGGTCGGGTGATACACCCTCTAAGGTTAAACTTTGCGGTTTACCTTTCTCAGGGGACCTTTTGTTCGGTCAAGACTTGGAAAAGGTACTTGACAGAACGGCGGATAAGAAAAAGGCTTTTCCCCCTAAAAAGGGCCAGAACCCCAAAAAGAATTTTCGTCCTTTTCAGCAATCCCAGAAGAAAAAGGAAGAAAATAAAAGAGGTTGGGGGTCCCAAAGAGGTAGAGGTAGAGGAGGTATCCTTTTCAAAAACCCCTCAGAACAGACTACCAAAAATAAATGACGATCTGCTTCCGGTAGGAGGAAGGTTGTCTGCCTTTCTCCCACAGTGGAAGCAGATGCCCGTAAGCCCTTTTGTGGAGAGAATCATCACGGAAGGGTACAGTCTGGAATTTTCAGAGTGTCCCCCGAGAAGGTTCTATATCACAGCCCTTCCCCGGGACAAAGAAAAAGCCTCTGCAATGATGATCCTGCTTCAGGATCTGATGAGTCAGGGAGTTGTAGTTCAGGTCCCAAAACATCAGGAGGGCCAGGGCTTCTATTCCCATATTTTTTTGGTAAAGAAGCCCTCGGGAAAGTTTCGCCTGATCCTAAACTTGAAGGTCTTAAACAAGTCGATCAGATACAAACATTTCCGTATGGATACCATTTACTCCATAGTAAAATTGCTGACCCCCGGTTGTTTCATGGCATCCCTGGACCTCAGGGATGCCTATTTACACGTCCCGATTGCCCAAGCTTCCCAGCAGTTTCTCAGACTGGCAGTGAACCTGGGGTCCAGGGTATGGCATCTTCAATTCAGGGCCCTCCCCTTCGGGCTTTCCTCCTCCCCCAGGGTCTTCACAAAGATCATGGCAGAGGCCTTGGAACCACTGAAGCTGAAAGGGATTTCGGTTGTCCCATACTTGGACGACCTGCTGTTCTTCGCGGACTCTCGGGATCAAGTTGCGACGAACCTTCTGGTGTCGCAGGTTCATCTCGGAGGTTTAGGTTGGTTACTAAACCGCGAGAAATCAAATCTGGTACCCTCCCAAGAGACAAGATTTCTGGGGTATACCATAAATTCAATCCTTCAGAAAGTCTTCTTACCCCAGGAGAAGATAGAGAAGGTTCTGGGTGCTGTAGCTCAGGTCCAGACAAACCTAGAGGTGTCAGTCAGGACAGCAATGGCAGTCTTAGGACTACTCACAGCCTCAATCCCGGCAGTTCCATGGGCGAGGTTACACTCTCGTCCTCTCCAGACGAGCATTCTTCAATCCTGGTCACACCAGGAGTCACTAGAGAAACGTATCAGATTAACATCAAAAGTAAAAAGAGCACTCTGGTGGTGGAGAAATCCCGTCAATTTAACCAAGGGTCTTCCCTGGGTCTTTCCGGTAGAGAAGCGCCTAACAACAGACGCGAGTTCCTGGGGTTGGGGAGCCCATCTAGAGGGACAGACTGCTCAAGGCACCTGGTCCAAACCAGAAACCAGAAGGTCTTCAAACTGGAGAGAACTAAAAGCTATATTCCTGGGGCTCCAGGCCTTTCATCAGTTAGTGAAGGGTTACCATGTGCAGGTCCTTTCGGACAACACCACAGCAGTGGCGTACGTCCTCAAGCAGGGGGGAACCAGAAGCAGAGGTCTTATGCAGTTGGCCAACCATCTGCTGTCTTGGGCAGAGCTAAATCTAGCATCCCTGTCAGCGGTACACCTAAAAGGGTCTCAAAACCTGTTAGCGGACCTACTGAGCAGGAGGTGCATACTGGAGGCAGAATGGAGCCTAAACTCAGAGGTGTTCATGGCAATCACTCAGGAATGGGGTCAGCCACAGATAGATCTGTTCGCCAACCAACAGAATGCGAAAGTGCGGAGGTTCTTCTCCCTTCACAGAGAAGACAAGGCAGCAGCCATAGACGCCCTGGCCCAGCAGTGGCACTACCAGCTGTGCTACGCCTTCCCCCCTTTCACGCTAATACCACTAGTCCTAAGAAAGTTCAGGGAAGAAAAGGCCAGTCTGATCTTAATCACTCCTTACTGGCCAAAAAGACCGTGGTTTGCATCACTTCAGAATTTAGCCACAAAACCACCGTGGAAGCTACCACTCAGGAAAGACCTACTGTCTCAAGGTCCTGTGAACCATCCGGAAGTGGAACGTTTACAGTTGACAGCCTGGTTTCTGAAGAAGACCTTTTAAGATCAAAGGGACTCTCGGATAAAGTGATAAAAACACTACTAGACAGCAGGAAAAGTGTAACCAGAGCAATTTACCTCAAGGTCTGGAGAAAGTTCAATTCTTGGTGTACGTCCAAAGAACTTCAGGTTAATAGTGTCATTTCAGTTGTGGAATTCCTTCATGCAGGTATGGAGAAAGGGTTAGCAATTAGCACCCTAAGGACGCAAGTAGCAGCTCTTTCGGTTTACTTAGAAAGAACCTTATCTAAGGAACATTTAGTTTCAAGATTTTTTAAGGCACTGGGTCGAAGTAGGCCGGTAGCCTTTAAATCCTTTCCCAGTTGGGATTTATCAATCGTCTTACAGGGTCTCACGGGGGCTCCGTTTGAACCCTTAGAAAATATTTCTTTAAAGAATTTAGTACTAAAAACAATTTTTTTGGTGGCCATCACGACCGCAAGAAGGGTCAGCGAAATCCAAGCTTTGGCAGTTACAGAGCCTTATTTAAGAATTTTTCCGGACAGGATAATTCTTCGGACAGATCCAGCCTTTCTTCCTAAGGTCTCATCAACCTTTCACAGGTCTCAGGAAATAATCCTTCCTACTTTTTGTTCAGCTCCCTCTAATGCAGGAGAACAAACCTTTCATACTCTTGACGTAAGAAGATGTGTACTTCAATACCTCTTGGTCACCAAGGAATTCAGGAAGTCAAACGCCTTGTTTATAATATTCTCAGGAGCAAGGAAAGGAGAAAAAGCTTCCAAAGGCACGTTGGGTAGATGGCTCAAACAAGCCATCGTAGAGAGTTACCAAGCCAAAGGAGAGGTGCCTCCTACGGGAATCACGGCCCATTCAACAAGGTCTACGGTAGTTTCCTGGGCCGAAAGAGCCGGTGCTACGCCTGACCAGATCTGCAAGGCAGCTACATGGTCCAGCTATTCGACCTTTTTGCGGCACTACAGGCTAGACTTACTGTCCGCTGCGGAGCAAGCCTTCGGCAGGAAGGTACTGCAAGCAGTGGTCTCACCCTAGGGTAAGTTACTCGGTTATCCTCTCCAAGGTTGTCCTGAAAGGCGATAAGAGAAAGGCCTAGTTAGACTTACCGGTGACGGTATTTCTAAGAGCCTTTCAGGACAACCGCTATTTTCCCTCCCTAGGTATTTGAATAAGAGTATATTTTAAATGTCTATCATGGTTTGTTGTGGTTCTTCTGTGCTTTGTTTTCCAGTTGTCGGAGACCACAATAACTGAGGCCATGGTGGAAGAGGAGGGATCTTAAAGGATCATGTGTTTCCTAAAAAGTGGGCGGAGCTGCGCTCTCTCCAAGGTTGTCCTGAAAGGCTCTTAGAAATACCGTCACCGGTAAGTCTAACTAGGCCTTTTGGTGGCATTTGATCACCTCTGCGGTTTTTAGTTTTTGCACTATAAACAAAAATAGAGCGACAATTTTGAAAAAGTTTTACTTTTTGCTATAATAAATATCCCCCAAAAATATATAAAAAAAAATGTTTTCCTGGTGCCTCCATGGCAGCATACCTGTGACAAGCTCCGCCTTGGCTCCTCCCTCAGGACTAGTGAATATTATAAAAGTGTTGGTTAGCACAGCCCCCACATTCTCCTTTTTTTCCTCATACCTCATGGCAGTGAATTCTGGTCGGTTGTCCTTACCTTCTGCATTCGGCAGCTTCCGTCTGGGTTCAAGCTAAATGCGCTGATAAGGTAGGGAGTCCCTTCTGTAGGATCTTTTGGGACAAGCAGTTTGTCTCTTAACTAAGAGCTCTATCTGCACAGTGGTGTTTAGGCATTTGCTCAGTTGTTGGCTACAGAGGTAGCAGCCATTTCTGCATTTACTTTTGTTTTCTCTCCAGGTTTTCTCCCAATCCTGCCTTGCACTAGTCCTCTTTGTATTCATTCCCCTTTCTTATTGTGCCTAGCCCCCTGTAAACTTTTCCAGCTCCTTAGGAGCCGCGCTCGCTTAGCGCCGGCTTTTTATTTATGTTCGGCGTCCTCAGTCGCGTTCTGCGCATGCGCCGGCGGTGCGCGTCTTCCGGGTTCTCGTCCCGACGGTCGGCGCATGCGCGGTGGATCCGGAGGCTGCGGTGGCCATTTTGGATGAGGGCAGAGCGACGCTTTTTGCCCACAAGATGTCAGGCACAAGTCTGAAGCATTCTTCGCCTCTATGGATCCCTCTAGTGGCTTCAGTGAGACACCTAAAGGTTGCAGGAAGTACTACGCAGTCAGATGGCTCCAGGAAACACTCTCTTCTCTTCAGGTAAGTAAAAAATAAAAAAAATAATAATAATGTATGCATACATATGTTTTCTTTTAAAAATAAGACGGATACGTGTATTATATGTTTATTTAAGTAAAAAAAAAAAAAAAAGGGGGAAGTAGAAGAAATATAGCTTAAGTAAAATATAATAATTAAAGATAAATACACATATAAAATAAAATATATTTTTTTCGTGTCTCCGGGAATAAAAAAAAAAAAAAAATCACACCATTTATTCAGAGGTAAATCCCCAGATTAGGATCTGACCCCTGGTTTCCTCTTTATTCTTTTCTTGGCTGCTACTTCTGCTAAATCCACTCAGTGTGAGCCATTCGCCACCTGTACAAGATCCTACTCTACAGATGAGGTAAGGACCTACGTTCAGGTAAGCTTACAGATCTTAAAGGAAAAGAGTGCACTGAGGCTGGTACTTTCTTTTCAGCCCTGTACGCCAGAAGATGTCTAAGAGAACCTCAAGGCGACATGTGGACCATGGTGACTCTAGTCCACGTGGAGACGGGTCGTCCAGGCATAGGGATCATAGGAGTGGCAGGTAATCATCGGCCAAATAAACGCCGTCACTCGCGCTCTTTGAAGCCTAGATCCCCGAAATGTCAGACCCGTGGAGTCACCCCACTTCCAGACAAACCGGTCTGGCGGAATTGCCCAGTGGCAGAGGGCCAAAGCCTGCAAATGGCGGACCTACCTAAATACGCGGGAGAGAGTTCCTTTGCGGATTTGGGCCCCACAATGCCGCCACAACAACCGGCATCTTCTACTCTGGAGCAATCGGCGGAGGCGTCCATTCCCGGGCCATCTTCAAGTGAAATCTCGCCCAACGCCTGTCTCTTCCTTCAAACATCAGGAAGAGAATACTATCTCAGGGGACTTCTCCGATGTCCATGATGCCTTTTGTTTCGCTTTCACCACGGTCCAGCCGTATGTGCAGGCGGTGAAACTAGCAATCGGCTGGGAGGAGACTGGCACAGAAGTCTAAATCGTGCCTCCCTTTTCTCCTCCAGATTGCCTTTTCCCTCTCATGGGCAAATTGAGGAGTGTGATTGAGGAAGAGTGGAAGAGGACGGAGAGAGAATTCTCCATTGTTCAACTAGGAAAGTTATACCTCCTCAAAAGCAGTTTCCGCAATGCTTGGAAGCCCTCCAGTAGTCGATGGAGTGGTGGTAAAGTTGGCAAAGAACGTCACATTGCCCATGTAAGACTCAACCTCACTTAGAGGTCACTGATTGTACCTGTGTAATGGGCCATGTTGGGCCTTGTTCGGCTCAGTAAATACTGGCCGGCTGCTGTTTTGTTTTCTATGTCTCTTGTATAAAAAATAAAAAAAGGGGACTCGACTTCACTTAGGCACCCACTAGACAGAAGGTTGGATCTTGATCTTCCACCAGACGGTGGGCAAACACTTGTAATCCTGCGATGGCCCTGACATCAATGTCCACCCCCCTTTACGTCTGGACAGATGTGATGGAGTGCGCAATGCAACTGGATATCCCAAGGGGGATACCACCAGGGCCTTAGATGAGCTAAAGCTCTAAGCAGATCTTATTGGTGAATCCGCAATCGATTCTTTTCTATGCTCCCCTGGGTCAATGCTCCACATAGTCATGGCCAAACGGGCCTTGTGACTGGAACCATAGTCAACAGATATTGCCTCAAAACAGAGCTGGTACAAGATACCTTCTGACGGGAAAGCCTTGTTTAGGGAGAAATTGGGTAAGACCATCTCTCGCATCAATGGCGGGAAATTAGGCCTGTTACCCCAAGACAGACGACCCGGGTGCTCCAGCTCATTCGCACCAAGTTTTTAATACTCCAAGAGTGAGGACTACAGACAGTCCAGACGGAAGAAGGCTGTAGGCAGAGCTAGAGAAGCAAGCATTCCACCTTCCTCAAGCCCGTATGCGGAAGCTCATGCCTACCTCCACAGGATTCTGCCAAATCCTTTTTCCCAAGGGGGGTCAGACTCAAGTACTTCTCGAGGATCCGGGTTCAAGGTGCAGGGATCCATGGGTAGTCTTCACAGTTGAATATGGTCACTTATGGGCGTTTATAGACACCCCCCCTCCAAATCTTATTTTTTTCCGACAAGGGTGTCGAGGTTCCCCCAGAAAATCTGAAGCACTACAGTGTTTTTTCTTCTCTCCTGTGCAGGAGCAGCAAGCAGTGGTCCCAGTACCTCTATCAGAGAGATTCTCGGTTTTTACTCCACCCTGTTTCTAGTTCCCAAGAGAAACGAAGGTTGGAGTTCCGTGATGGATCTGAAGAGTCTAACTCGCTAAGATCCTCCTGGAAATCTCTAAATGGTTTCGCTTCAAACGATTGTTCGTTTATTCCAACCGAGGTATTGGATGTTATCAATAGACTTGCAGGATGCTTACCTGCATGTACCTGTACTCCTCTCCTGAAATATCCAGGGTTTGCAGTGGGGCATGTACATCTTCAATTTTTGAGCCTTCCCATTCGGCCTCTGCACATCACCAAAAGTCTTTATGAAGATCCTAATTGCTATCATAACCCCTCCAGGAGAATTAGGACTCTGAAGTACACCACTACAGGGATGACCTTTGTCCCATGGTGAAGAATCCAGCCCAATTAGTGGAACAGAACAGTACAGTAAACTTCCCGCCTCAAAGGTAAAGTCCACTATTCGGCAGATGAAGGGAGTCAGTGTGACATCCTACCTGTGGGCATTGAACTGTCTGAGCCTAATAGGCCAGATGTTGTCATGCATCACTATGGTATTAGCATTCGAGACATTTCCAGCCAGAGTTTTGGAGGCGACAGAACAGACCGTATCTATCTCAATCCATATACCTGACGACCCTGATGCCCAGGAGTCTACATGGGTGGATGAAGAAATACACGCTTATGAAATCGCATCCATCAGGACATGTCAACTGGATCACAACTACTACCGATACCAGTGCGGCAAGTGGGGGCTCACACTAGATCCAGATCTCAGGGCAGGGAAGATGGTCCTTCCATACAACATGCCTAGTATCGAATAGCCTGGAGGTTCAGGAATCCTTCCTTTTGCATTGCTAACACTAGAAATTTGAGGTACAGGCAACCCAGTTCCCACCTCCGAATGGCCAAGAGGGCTGCAGTGTCTTATTGGCACTGACAAGAAGGAATGCACAGCAGGACCTGCTGAGGGAAGTGGAAACAATAATCCTTTGGGCAGAAAGGAATCTAAAGACTTAAAAACAGCCTTTCTGCCCAGTCATCTCAATTCAAGGGCCGTCCACCTATCTCGGGGGTTCGTTGATTCCAAAGAATGGTTTCTGCACCAGAAAGTTTTCACCTAGATAGTGGTCCAGTGGGTCCCCTCGAGCCGGACCTATTTGCGACAGCACCAAGATTTCAAAGTTCGTCCCGAGGCCTCCTCATCCCCAAGCAGAAGCAGTAAGATGTGATCCCTGCAACCTGGTCTATGCCTTTTTTCCAGGGTCTCTCATTCCAAAGCTCCTGTGGAGCCTCATGGTAGGAACCATGACGGTGATAGCAGGCCTACCGCACTGGCCAAGACATCCTTGTTTTCCCACAACAATGTACCTGAATACCAAGCCTTCAGTCAGGGTTCCAATAATACCTTTCTCCTGTCATAAGTACGTCGCACCTATCCAGTTCCCCACAGGTTGGATCTTCACATCTGGCAGATGAAAGGGAAAGGTTCCAATCCATAGGATGTTCCAACAAGGTTATCGCAACCCTGCTCAGGGCAAGAAAGCCATCCACAAACAGGATATAGGATAGGCTTATATAGTTACATTGTTGATCAAGTTGAGAAAAGACTCAAGTCCATCCAGTACAACCACAAACAAGGTGCGGAACAGGTTCTGGGCCTTCATGATTGGCAGAAGCGGTGTTCCAGATTCTCCATCATCCTCTCAAATTCTTGAATGCTTGCAGGCAGGCTTAGACCTAGGTCTTGCTTGAGTACACTAAGGGTACGTGCAGCGGCAATTTCAGCAGCAGCCAGTTAAAATGGACAGAGGATTTATTAATAATCCAATTTTTCAAAGCCGTCAAAGAGCCGATCGCCAACTAAACAATCTTTTCCACTCGGGACCTTGCTATCATCCTAGAGTCCTTAGCCAATTCACCTCTTGTCCCTTCAGAGTCAACATCGCTTTGGAATCTAACCATGCAGCTATTCTTCTTCATAGCCATAATCTCTGGCAGACATGTTTGCAGTACTCCCAGATTTAGGAGCGGATTATAATCATATCATATTCTATCCTGACAGAGTGGAACTCGGAACTGTTTGGGGATTTAGCCCCAAGGTCATATCATCCTCGAACATGTCATAAACTTGGGCGCTTCCAACATTTTCAAGACAGGGCTCAGGTTCCCTTCACGAGCTGGACATTTTCTCCACTTTCAGGTGACATCCGCAGGCTACGGCATCCTTCAGGGACTCTACCAGGTTGTTTTTAACTCCCTAGGTTGGAAAACAAGGGCATGGAGGCGCCAGCAAGAACGATTGCCTTGTGGCTCATCCACAAGGTGTACAGGGCAAAAGGACTGTGATCCTCTTTGGCAATCTGGGCGTACTCCACCAGAGCGGTTCCTGCCTCTTGGGCGGCAAGAGCGAGTGTATCAATTGAAGCTATTCGCAGCGCAACGGCTGGGGCGTCCCAGCATATGTTTCTGAAAAATTTGCAGAGTGGAGCTCTTTTTCATCAGTGGAGTTCGGCAGTCAGACGGCGAATAGGCCTTTTGGTTCTTCTTTTAAATGATAAAAAAAAAAAAAAAAAAAAACTCTTTGAATCATCCCACCCATCTCAGCTAGTTATTTGTCACAGGTATGCTGCCATGGAGGCACCAGGAAAACGGAAAATTGTATCATACTTACCAGTAATTTTCCTTTCCTGGTGCCTATCCATGGCAGCATACAATCCCTCCCTTCGGTATTCTATATTACGGAGAATGTGGGGGCTGTGCTAACCAACACTTTTATAATATTCACTAGTCCTGAGGGAGGAGCCAAGGCGGAGCTTGTCACAGGTATGCTGCCATGGATAGGCACCAGGAAAGGAAAATTACTGGTAAGTATGATACAATTTTCCGTTTTTCCTCAGTTTAGGCCGATACGTATTCTTCTACATATTTTTCGTAAAAAAAAAAAATCGCAATAGCGTTTACAAAATAGGGGATAGTTTTATGGCATTTTTATCAATATATTTTTTTACTAGTAATGGCGGCGATCAGCGATTTTTATCGGTACTGCGACATTATGGCAGACACTTTTGACAAATTTTTGGGACCATTGGCATTTTTATAGCGATCAGTGCTATAAAAATGCATTGATTACTATAAAAATGCCATTGGCAGGGAAGGGGTTAACACTAGGGGGAGAGGAAGGGGCAATTATGTTCCCTGGGTGTGTTCTAACTGAAGGGGAGGTGGGACTGACATGGGGAAATGACAGATCGCTGTTCATACATTGTATGAACAGACGATAAGTAATTTCTCCCCCTGACAGGACCGGGAGCTGTGTGTTTACACACACAGCTCCCAGGTTCTCGCTCTGTAACGAGCGATCGCGGGTGCCCGGCGGTGATCGCGCCTGCCGGGCACGCTGGCCGGCATCAGGGGCGAGCGGGGCCCCTATTGGCTGAATGGCGAGATGACGTATATCTATTTGATCTCACCCAGCAGAGCTGACCTGCCGCCATATAATTGCGGCGGCTGGTCGGCATGCAGTTAAAGTGGTTCTCCACCCTAAAGTGGAGTCCCGCTGATCAGAACACTCCCCCCCTCCGGTGTCACATTTGACACATTTCAGGGGGGAGGGGGGTGCAGATACCTGTCTAAAGACAGGTATTTGCACCCACTTCCGGCCCGGCATTCACGGGCAAAAGACGGGCATTCCGTCACATCCCGTCGCCCCCCGTTGTGTGCTGGGAACACTCGGCTCCCAGCACACAGCGGGAGCTAATCGGCGGGCGCGGCGCGCCTTGCGCATGCGCTGTAGGGAACCGGGCAGTGAAGCCGCAGCGCTTCACTTCCTGGTTCCCTCAGCGTGGATGGCGGGGGGAGCAGCAGAGAGACGAGCGATCGCTCATCCTCTGCTGCGATCGGCGCTGGATTCCAGGACGAGTAAGTGTCCTAATATTAAAAGTCAGCAGCTGCAGTATTTGTAGCTGCTGGCTTTTAATATTATTTTCCCATGGCACATCCGCTTTAATGTGACCTATAAACTGTACAACTCAGTTGAAAAACATACTGAAATCTTTGGGGGGGGGGGGGGTTAAAACTAAAAGAATGTGGTTGCATAAGTGTGCACACCCTCTTATAACTGGGGTTGTAGCTGCCTTTTTAGAATTACACAATCACATTCAAACTAATGTTAAATAGGAGTCAGTACACACCTGCCATTATTTAAAGTGCCTGAGGTAGGTCTTTCCTGAAATTTTCTTAGTCACATGCTACAGCAAAAGGTCTGCAGAGAGCTTCCAATGCATCAGAGGGGTCTCATTGTTAAAAGGTATCAGTCAGGAGAAGGGTACAAAAGAATTTGCAAGGCATTAGCTATTCCATGGAACACAGTGAAGACAGACATCATCAAGTGGAAAAAAACATCCAGGTAGGCTGCCAAGAGGCCTACAGCAACATTAAAGGAGCTGCAGGAAGATCTGGCAAGTACTGGCTGTGTGGTACATGTGACAACAATCTTCCATATTCTTCAAATGTCTGGGGAGTAGAGTGGCAAGATGGAAGCCTTTTCTTATGAAGAAAAACATCCAAGCCCATCTAAAGTTTGCAAAAACAGATCTGAAGTCTCCCAAAAGCATGTGGGAAAATGTGTTATGGTCTGATGAGACCAAGGATGAACTTTTTGGCCATAATTCCAAAAGATATGTTTGGTGCAAAAACAACACTGCACATCACCAAAAGAACACTATACCCACAGTGAAGCATGGTGGTGGCAGCATCAAGGTAGAGGAAATTATGAACAGTTCCAAATACCAGTCAATATTGGCACAAAACATTCAGGCTTCTGCTAGAAAGCTAAACATGAAGAGGAACTTCATTTTCAGCATAACAATGACCCAAAGCATACATCCAAATCAACAAAGGAATGTCTTCACCAGAAGAAGATTAAAGCTTTAGAATGGCCCAGCCAGAGCCCAGACCTGAATTTGATTGAAAATCTGTGGGGTGATCTGAAGAGGCAAATATTGCCAAGTCAAGATGTGCCATGCTGATAGATTCATACCTTAAAAGACTGTAGTGCTGTAATAAAATCAAAAGGCGCTTCAACAAAGTATTAGTTTAAAGGTGTGCACACTTATGCAAGCATATTTTATTTTTACTTCCCCCTACCTAAAAGATTTGTTTGTTGTTCAACTGAGTTGTACAGTTTATAGGTCACATAAAACAGTTCTGAAATTATTTTTCTTTGTAAATGTTCTTTACTTTACAGAAACCTGGCATTTTAACAGACTTTGTATATCCACTGTATTTGAAGATCCATGGTTTGCTGGCAACAATGTACATTTGACCTGTGATGTTTCGAGTCCCAGCTGGTTGTTGTCGCAGCTCCTAAAGCCTTATCTAGGAAAATCTGTGATGGGAATATCGATACTAGCCCTCCACAGTCCAGCGCGCCAGTAGGCACTGGAAGGGAAGAGAGTGGACCCAAGAACTGAGTGATCAGCAGTCATGTGATCGCTCAGTTCTCAGTCTAAAAGCCGGCGGGAGATTGATGATGCAGCCACACAGCATATATGTTTTTTTTTTTTTTTTTTTTTAACATTTCAACTTCTCCTTTACCAACAATAACAGGACAAATTATAGAACTGCATAGAATGTTATAAAATAAAAAACTGTTTATGAACTGTAACATCTCTTTTAACCTCTTTACCACCGCGCTATAGACAAAACACGTCTACAGCGCGGTGGAGTTGTTCTGGGAGGACGTCCCTGGGACGTCCTCCCAGAATCCTCCTCTCGCGTGCCCCCTGGGGCGCGCTCCCGGAATCATCTGTGAGCGCCGGGTCTAGAAGACCCGGCACATCACAGATCGCAGTAAATTGCCGCTGATAGCGGCCGTTTACCACGTGATCGCTCCGTCAAATGACAGAGCGATCACTTGTAAACAAACCGGCGTCGTGTGATGACGCCGGTTCCTCCCTCTCCTCTCTGTACCGATCGGTACAGTGTGAGAGGAGAGGGGGGAGAGCGGGTGGCAGCAGCAGCTGCTGTGGCTGGATCTGTGACAAATGCAGTCACAGATCCAGCCATCCATCCCTCCCTGTGCAATACTCTGCAATAACCCCCCTGTGCAATACTCTGCAATAACCCCCCCATACTCTGCGATAACCCCTCCATACTCTGCAATAACCCCCCAATATTCTGCAATACCCCCAATACCTGCTAATATGACAGAAACAAGATTTTTATTTATTTTTTACAGAATTTTCAGTGTTTTTTCTTTTATAGCGCAAAAAATAAAAATCCCAGAGGTGATCAAATACCACCAAAAGAAAGCTCTATTTGTGGGAAAAAAAGGACAAACATTTCAGATGGGCACAATGTTGTATGACTGAGTAATTGTCATTCAAATTGTGAAGGGGGTTAGGAAGGGGGTTTAAGTGCCCAGTGGTCAAGTGGTTAAAAGACTAACATCAATCAATTAGAAAAAAAATAATCTCAATTTTTTTTCAGTTTTGGTAAACGTCATAAAATAATAAAATCAAATGATTTTAAAATAAAATAAAATGACCTGCAAACCATTTCATCACAAGAAAACTCAATGTATTACCTTAAAAGTTATTGTACAAAAAAAAAACCATAGCCATGGCAGTGTAAAATTGCTCTAGTCAGTAGGAAGTGTACAGGTATGAGAGCTGAAGGGGTTAACGGTGCCGATATTAAAGAATTCTACCTGCAAACAGAAGATGACACAAACCAACCTTACTAATCAAAAAGTCGCTCAAATTAATTCATAAAAAGGAGTGAAGATGAGAAGTACAATTTTTATGATATGACCAAATAATTTGCCTACACAAATTCAGCCTATAAAAACAAACCAACAAAGCATTGGTTAACTAACAAACTATGCTGTCCTGGAAACACCACCTCTCTTTATGTAGAAAAGTAGAAAAAATTACCAGTAGTTACTGTGACAGTGAACACAATCGAGCAGCGATGTTTAAAGCGCCCCCCCCCCCCCCCCTTCTCCGTGCTGCATCAGAAGAATTACATAGCACCTAATCTGGCTGTCTAGGGATGAAATGATTCAAGCTGTCATTACCACCCATTTAGAGAAGCACAATATTCTCACATATATACAAGCACTGTAGTTACATCCCCCACATGAACACAAATGTATTCCGAAATCCTGCTGTGGTTTGTGCAAATTATTGTGCTGCTTGACTCCACCCTTCATTTAACATGGATTTATGCAAATGATTTGAATATTTTTGACTATGGGAGGCAGATTTCACATAATGGAAAAAAAACGATCATGGTGCTCAAAAGTGTCAATAAACATCAGATGATGGTTATTAGGAAATTGTCCTATTATTAAATAATTACAACGAACAATACACTTTGGCCCAGATTCTCGTAGATCGGGCGTATCTCTGCGGCGGCGTAACGTATGTCATTTACGTTACGCCACCGCAAGTTTTTCATGCAAGTGCTTTCTTCACAAAGCACTTGCGTGTAAAGTTGCGGCGGCGTAGCGTAAATCACGCGGCGTAAGGCCGCGTAATTCAAATTCGGCGGGTAGGGGGCGTGTTTCATTTAAATGAAGCACGTCCCCGCGCTGAACGAACTGCGCTTGCGCCGTCCGTAAAAAATCCCAGGGTGCATTGCTCCAAATGACGTCGCAAGGACGTGAACGTAAATGGCGTCCAGCCCCATTCGTGGACGACTTACGCAAACGACGTAACTTTTCAAATTTCGATGCGGGAACGACGGCCATACTTAACATTGGTTGCGCCTCATATAGCAGGGGCAACTTTACGCCAGGAAAAGCCTAGCGTAAACGTCGTAACTTTACTGCGTCGGCCGCGCGTACGTTCGGGAATTCGCGTATCTAGCTAATTTGCATACTCGACGGGGAAAACGACCGAAGCGCCACCTAGCGGGCAAAAAAAAAAACTGCAGTTAAGATCCGACGGCGTAAGAGCCTTACACCTGTCAGATCTAATGGATATCTATGCGTAACTGATTCTAAGAATCAGTCGCATAGATACGACGGCCCAGATTAGGACTTACGACGGCGTACATGGCGTTGCGCCATCGTAAGCCCTTTGAGAATCTGGGCCATTGTATGTACTGGACACAAGTTGTTAACAATGCCCTAGATTTTGTCCCAGAATATAAACCTTAGTTGTTAGCTAAAGTGAAACTGAAGGCATTCTCTTATAATTTGCAAGCAAGCAGGCTATTTATCACTTTATCATTAAAGCAGAGTTCCACTAGTTTTTGTGTTTATTAAAAGTCAGCAGCTACAAAAAGTGTAGCACACACTCACCTGATCCAGAGATGTGGTCATCCGAACCCTCGCTTCTTTCCCTCGCCTCTCCGTGGCGCCAGCATTACAAGTGTGGGCACCCGGCTGCGATAGCTTGCAGCTTCACAGCCGGGTGTGCACTGTGCATGCGCTAGACACGCTGCACCTTCTCAATAGACGGGCAATCTTCTGGGACATGTGACATGTCCCAGAAGATTGGAGGGAGGGAAGAGGAGAACTTCCACTTGGGTCACCTAGGCGACCCTGAGCGGAAGTGGGAACAGGTACCTGTCAAAACTAGGTACCTGCCCTCCCAAAAAAATAATGACATGCCAAATTTGGCATAGGAGGAGGAGAGGAATTCTTAAAGCTGAACTTCCACTTTTGAGTAGAGATAGACTTTAATGTCTCTTCTGCAATAAAAATACACATACTTACCTGCTCACAGCATTGTGTGGCATGTATTTAGCTGTGCATGAGCAGCTCAGCTAAATAATTTAGTTGCTAATAGCCCATATTTTAGTTGCTATAGCCTTTTTTTTTTCTTTCATATTTGTGCTATAAAATTACTTTGTCAAAATAAACAAAAACACACAACACATAAAAATATTAAAAAAAAAACACCCCAATGAATTATAGGCTGTTAGGCAAAACTGAAATAAACAGTGTGCTCTGGTCATTTACGAATGCAGAAGCACTTCTAAATGTGGAAGAAATGTAATTATCTCTTGTTAGTTACTACTGTGCAATGCATAATATCCTGCAGGCAGTAACAACCATTTTTCGAAGAATGGGTATCTTGAGATTGTACTTTGACCATACCTTCCAACCTTTGCTGGGACCATCCCCGAGATTGCAAGTAAACCCAGGCATCCCATGAATCTGGCTGGAGTCCCAGAGCCCAGTGCCGGAATGAATTCCGGAACTGGGCTGCGTTAATGCATGCATCTCACAGAGGCTCGCCGATCACCAGAGAATCTCACTTGCACCTCCCGTGCTCTAGCTGATCCCCAGGGAACTCCCACCTGTACCCCCCCTCCTACAGGGAGCCCGGGCATACCATAACCCCCCTACAGCAGAAATCACAAATGCGGGCTGGCAAACATCAAAGCACATGGGGAAACTCAGAGCTTCACCCACCTGCTGCTGATTGGAGGTGGGGACTGACCATTCAACCCAGGCAACAAAACATAACTCCGGCCCCTCCCACCTGCTTCCAATAAGAGAACAGGGTACTCAGAAGGAACTGAGCAGTCATGGCCCATCCATTAGGGGAGCACAGGTGCCGTACCCCCTATTCATGTGTCCAGCCCCCTAATCAGAGCCGGAGGCTCTAATAGGCTTCAAAAAAGGGTGGGCTCAGGGCACAGACCACTGAGCCCACCCAGTTGTGTGACAATAGCAAATTAATATTTACTATTGTCACACTGATTCTCCTCCCATCCAATCAGGAAGCAGGTCCTGAGACCTGTCATCCAATTGCCTGAAAGGGCAGGCAATTCTATTGGCCACCACCGAAAGAAGATATCAAAGCCTCTTACCGGAAGCATAGAGCACTGTAACAGAAGGTCTCAAGCTCTTTAGGGAGAAATCCCTTCTGGGATGGATGGATCAATGCTCAAATCCAGTTGTAGTCAGCCAACTAAAGCAGTCAATAACGTCTCCACTCCTTACTCTTTATATCACCAGCAAACACCAAGAATAGACCAATCCATAAACCCACATGTGAAAGGAAGTGGATCGCTCATGGTGCAGTAAGTTAAAAGTAGGTTTATTCCAAATAAGACATATACTCGCATTTTACAGCAGAGTATAGCATTGATGTCATCACGCCGCCAAGGTGCTGGATGCCGTATATGCAAAATGTCTTGTTGTTTTAAAATGTGGGTATATGATCTACAGAGGAGGGGGGCATAGGGACCGAAAAAAGGGGGTGGAGGGGGGCATTTAAAAATGGTGTTCACTTGGAGGAGTGATTTGGCGGAGCCAGTGAGAAGAGGATATGTGCTGGCGGGTGCTTTTGGAAGGGAGAGGACTTTTGCTAGAAGGGGGGGGGGGGAATGAGAGGTTGGATTTGACCCACCCCCACTTTCTAGCACAAATCCTCTCCCCTCACATGTCTGCCCCCCCCCAAGAGACAGCATGTCAGTGTTTGCAATGTGGTTTGGCATAGTGTAGAAACATGGGATAGTGCTTTGTGTGACCTTTTTTTTAATCTGTTAATAAAAGTTTTTTTTTTTTTTTTAAAAACATTATTAATGCTGAAAAATTCTGAATCTAATGGAAACCATATGTGTTAGAATCCAATTGTGCACAGAAGCTGTACAATCTGTTTTAAGGGCTCATTCACTCCGGAATGCAGGGAGTGAAACCCACGTTCTGTGTACGTTTCCACCACTGCGTTCAAAACCCACTGAGGGAATGATTTACTGAAATTGGAGCGGGCAAAATCTGGTGCAGTTCTGCATAAAAACTAATCAGCTTCCAGGTTTTAGCCCCCCGTTCACATGGGCGCAATTTGACATGTCAAATCACATACCAAATCGCAGCCTATTTACGGCAATGGCACTGTCCCAAATGGTGCAACGCTGACTTTGAAAAAGTGTAGTTCCTGCACTACTTTTGGCGACTTCAGGGGCGATTTCAATAGACATCAGTGCATTTTATAATGCACTGTTTTTGTGATTCAGTGTGATCCCATTCAATGAGTCGCACAGGAATGTGAACCGTGTTCCTGTGCAATTCAAGTGTGAACTAACACTAAACGTACTTAGGGCAAATCTAAACTATCTATTTACTTTGTATCCAATTGTGCAGGCACCTTGCACTACATAGTTGTAGGTAGATCCATAAAGATTGCACAAACAGAATGAATAGTCCGCCTACAAATATACTGTGTATCTAAAACAAAAAAATATATATTTTCAGGCTTTTTAGTCTTTTATTGTAGATGGGTGTTGCTTTATATTTCACAGAAGACAGCTGAGAAAGTGGATAACTTTTTTGAGGTTTCAGTTTAGTCTACAGGAAGTTACTAAGGGCCCTTTCACACAGGGCTGTCCGTGTGCGGGCTCTGTTTTGCTCAGCAGGGATCGATCCGTCGATCCCTGCTGAGCAGGCAGATGACAGGTCGGTCTCTGCACACTGTGCAGGGACCAACCTGTCAGAGCGCCGCTGTCCCCTATGGTGGATCGGATGACGACAGACCGTAGAGTCCGTTGTCATTCGATCCGATCTGCCGGATGAATGGAAAAGTAGGGTTTTCCTCCGTCACACTTTGGCGGATCGGAGCGGGTCGGATGTCAGCGGGCATGTCAACGCTGACATCCGTGGCTCCATAGAGGAGCACAGAGTGCCCGTTCAGGTCCGCCTAAAAAACTGACAGACGGACCTGAACAGTCCACCCGTGTGAAAGGGCCCTACGATGCTGGAGTTCTGACATGATCAATAGATATTTTATCTGTATTACAGCTACCACATCTAAAGGCTTGCAAGCTACAATATATTCATTTTTTTTCTTGGGTTTAGATATACAGTACTTCGGGACAAATTTTTTTGGTTACTTTCATCTAATCATTGGATAAGCACCTGAACGACCACAACATACAGGGACATACAATGTAATACTGACATATAATCACACACATAGGTTGTACTTGATGGATTTGTTCCTTTTTACAACCTTGCCTTCTACTACTACTACTACTATCTAAAAAAAAAAAAAAAAAGTTTTAATGCAAACAATCTTCCTTTGCCAAATTACCATTTGATTTGTTTCTGCAGAATGTTATCTAATGTTCATGGGTAGCTTTAGAGCGTTGGGTAATGATTCTATATCTGTTTTCACTCCCTGACCTCTCGGGGCATCTCCTGGCTGGCCCTTCAAGGGGGAAATGTATTAGGCAGCTTGGATTTTCTTAGTGGCTCAATACAGCAGAAGAATTGCTATGATTGTGAAAGATCTGGAGCTCCCTTAGTCACCCTGAAGAGAGCAATAATTTGAATAGTGGGTGTGGGCATGTTGCGCTGACAGTGGGAGTTTAAAGAGCTGGGAGGGGAGAAGCAGCTATACACTGGTCTTTCCAGTAAATGGCTGCACAGAGTGGGGCATGTCAGCACAAGTCCGCTCATTGGAAGAGAGTAAGCTGAGTTACCAGTATACCTAGAGAACTGACCATGGTGTGTTCTCCTTCTTAGTGTGGTCAGTTTGTAACCACTTACCGACCAGCCAGCGTCATTATACTGCGGCAGGTCGGCTCGTTCCTGCAAATCGCCGTAGGTTATTGGCCTACGTTTACGTTATATGAGAGAGATTGGACCTCAGCTGGAAAAACATTTTATCAATTGGACATCCTTGAACTTCAATTTTTTACCCCTGTTCTAGGTAAACTTTTTTGGGTTGCAGGAATGTGCACAAAATCACATGCATTCCTGCACAAAGCCATTTTACAGGTGTGCAGTGGTGCCTTTAAGTCTTAATAGGACTAAGATACCTCTTGTATTTGCGCTCATTCACCTGTGGCAAAACGTATGGTATCAAAATACCATGCGTTTTGGTGGAGCGCAATTTTAAAAATAAGTTTACAGAGGTTTTACATCTATTTGTATTACCATTTGCTTTTCATTTGTTTTGTACACTACAAAAAAAATAAAGTTAGAGCGCCGCTAAAGTGTTCGGGTTTGGCTTGATGAAAAGGTGGCAACCCAAAGCCTGGACCGACTCGTCAGCAGAGAGCAGATTTCAGCCCGCTCTCTTCTGAAAATGGGTCACAGGATTGCAAAACGAACTGCATGTCCCCCCCCCCCCCCCCAGAACATTCCAGTGCTGATCAGAAGATGTTCAGCAAACCTTTTTTTGTCGTGCCCCTTCAGAAGCCGGCTGTCCTATAGTCCGACAAGACTGTATACATGCCATGGCTGCGATGCTTTACTTCACAGCTGCAGCATTTTTAACACGGGCTGCAGAGTTTGACAGGCAGCACCACCTGTCAAATTTCTCATCAAGTTCAACAGGGCCACTCTGCAGCTTGAACCCAAATACTTGGCTCAGAGTTGCAATGCGATCTTGCAATTAAAAATTGCCATTAAGCAATTGAAAAAAGTAAAAAAAAAAAAAAACACAGGTGTCAGGATGGGGCAGTAGCAAGGCTCTAATTTCTGCCATGGCTGCAAATAGGGCCATATATGTGTTCATAAATAACAATTGGCTGTAGATGTTAAATTTAGACTTATTTTGAAATGGTCAAAATTTTAACTATGCAAAACAGTAAATAAGCAGCAACTTCACACCCATGGGTTATGGTTAGACATGTGCTATTTGTTTTGTTATGATTCAAAATTTTCGTTATTGGGAGATTCAGATGTATCCAAATTTCCAAATCACAATAGTAAAAAATTTTAATGAATCCAAAATAATTCTAATAAAAACAAATTAATTAGAATTAATTTGTTTCATTCGGATTACATAATGCGATAGTTTGCACTTTTTGTAAGGCTACTTTCACACTGAGGCGGTTTTCAGTTGTTTAAGCGCTAGAAATAGCCTCTAAAAAGTGCCTGAAAAGTGCCTCCAATTCACTGCAGTGTGTCTTTTCACACTCCAGCGCTGTGCTTGCAGCACTTTATGAAAAGTCATGCAAGCAGCATCTTTGGGGTGGGCTAAGAGCGCTGTAAATGGCGCTCACAAAATGCCTTGCCCTGTGCAATTTGAAAGCACCAAAAAACTGGACTTTTTGCAATTTTTTGGCGGGTAAAAAGTGCCCTGCTAGCGGCTGAAAAGCACAGCAAAAGCAACGCTAAAACAGCTCCAAAGCGAAGCAAAAACGAGCAGTGCGTTAGCTCTAACGACACAGGTGCTCAGTGTGAAAGTAGCCTTAATGTTTGTAGCATCCAAAATAATGTAATGACATAACAAATGATCCAAATTGATTTGGATCCATTTGCTTTTAATTTTAGTGAGCATAGCATGAATATTCTAATAAGATTATTTTTGTATTGGGGTTGTACTTCTTTTAATTTGTATGAGCAAAGCCCAAGAAAGTCAGTTGGGAATAAGTACTGTATTTTCTGGCGTATAAGACTACCTTTTACACTTAAAAAAACTGCTCTCGATGTCCACGATGTACCCGCTGGTGAAAGTGTCCATCTTCACTTCTTTCTGGGGCCGCGGACTCCAACTCTGGGATTTCCTCCCGGATCGTGAGGCTGCCCAGTGGCGCGACCACTGGACACAGCCGATGACTGATCACAGTATTGGCCCGCTGCTAGTACCATGTGATCGCTGTAACCAATCACAGCAGGTCACATGTCAGTTGTAAACAATGGATGGCTTGCTTTCAAGCCATCCATTATATACAATTGTGTTGCTAGCTGTGATTGGGGAGTGTGGTCACATGGTACAGACTGGGACAATCACAGCCCATCTGTATCATGTGATTAGCTCTGGCTAATCACAGCAAAACAAACTGAACTTATCAATTTGCATTGCTATATGCAAACATAATGTGTTATAATAATTGTAACGGTCACCACCGTTTACGACCTTCCATCAACCCACGACAGCTTATCTGACACTCCAACCATCCAACTGACATCAGACATCCCATTTCCCAGAATAACGAGACTTGCTCTGTTACTGGTTTCAAATGTATGAACACTTTTAATGGTTAGCTCTCAAGTTTATATACAGTTTTCAAGGCATGTTTCAGTGATCACAGGAACAATCAAACTCTCCACCCACACATCACACACTGGGGGGCTTCAATACACCTTCAGATGGGCTAATTGCTAAACATTCCAGACATTTTGGCGCCTATAATTAACATGACCTAATCACTCCACCTGAGAAGTCACATTCCTTCATTAACAGAATTCAAACAAAACACCATCACACAATGATTTCCCCTCAATCCACATCTTTAGACAGACGGTCTGTCTCCGACAGAAAGGTATTCACACCTGAGCATCAATAGGCTTTAACCAGTGTTATCACACAATGAAAGGCCTTTCAGGAGCCAGCCTCATTTAACAACTCACTAGCCTGGGCTAAGCATTGAATGAGTCATTATTGACCGGTCAGGTCAGAATATTCTTTGCAGACATTAAGGAATGTATGGTGGATTACTGTCCATGTTAAAACAATCCAACATATGTCCCTTTATTTCCTAGCTCAATCTGTGCCCAAAAGGGACTCCTGTTACAATAATAATATAATAAATAAAAATAATTCTGATCACTTCCCCACAGTAGTAAAATGTTACTATGGTAACATTATATTGCTCTGGTCAAAGTGTGTTAAAAAAAATATATACAAAAAAAATGATAAAATATATATAAAAAAAATTAAACAAATTTAAGAATCTTTTTTTTTCGTACGGTCACCAGTCAGTGTCTCTGATCACTGCCACACCCATAATATGTGACACTGTACTGCACTGGGGACAGTATGTAAAAAAAATTAAATAAGCATTTCTTGAATTTTCCAAAAACGTATGCCTCTCACTAAATACCTTGTACTGTCTACTTTCCAAAAAAGGGGGCATTTGGGGAATCTCTGTACTGTCCTGACATTTTTGGGCCACGAGAAATGACATAGGCCATCAAGTACATCAGGATTGATCAATTTTCAGATATATATACCATAATTTGTGGACTCTATCACTTTCCTACAGGCTAAATAATTTGTGGGTTATTTCCACAGAAATGTAGCAGAATACATGTTGGCCTAAATTCATGAAGAAAGATTTGCAAACATTTTTAACAGAAACAAAGTAAAACGTGCTTGTTTGTGTTTTAAACTTTCAGTCTTTATTCATTTAATTAGCAAAAAATTAAAACCCAGTAGTGATAAAATACTGTACCACTAAAAGAAAGCTCCATTTGTGTGAACAAAATTATTATAATTTACCATGGTTACAATGTTGCATGACTACGCAATTCTCATTCAGTGTGACAGCGCTGAAAGTTGAAAATCGGCCTGGGCAGGAAGGGGGTAAAGAATCTAGAGCAGTTCACCTGTTGGCCATCCAGAAGTAAACAGAACAGCTTTTATTAATGTGCATAAAACATCAATAATACAGAGTGGCAATGATCATATCTTCCAACAAATTTCATAGGGATTGTTGCAATCATCAGAGTTGGTTAACCTCCCTGGTGGTAATCCCGAGTCTGGCTCGGGGTGGAAATCCAGTACCATTAGCGGTATCCCCAAGCCAGACTCCGAATCGCATCGCAGTATCCAGGTGGAGTTTACTTGCCTTGCCCCCTGGATCCTGCAATGTCTCCCTACTGTGTGATCGAGCTGTCTCCTCGCTCGATTCACACAGTGCCCCGAGTGCTGCCGAGCTCCGTTCCCTGCGACGTTACAACGCACAGGGGCGGAGATCGGTGCCAAATTCAAAAAAATAAAAACACAGTACACATACAGTACTGTAATGTTACAGATTACAGTATTGTATAAAATAAATACACACCCCCTTTGTCCCTAGTGGTCTGTCCAGTGCCCTGCATGCACTTTTATATAAGAAAAACTGTTCTTTCTGCCTGGAAACTGGAGATTGTCCATAGCAACCAAAAGTGTGCCTTTATGTGACCAGCTAAAAAACAGCGATAATAAATTATAATCACTTGCAGAATTGAGCGATAGCGATTTGTTGGGAAAATCGTCATAAAAAAATAAAAGTAATGACAGTGACAATTCTGCAACTGAGCAAATTTCTGTGTTTTTGATTTGATTACATTATTGATTAATTATATTATAATTTGTTATCATTGTTTAAAGTTATTTATTATATTATAATTTATGATTTTGCGTTTCAAACTTTATCATACCCGGGATGTCTACTAGACTCTTGTTTGGACAGATTTAAGTAAGTTATTTCTAAGAATTACAGGCCTACAATGTAAAACGCCAAATTTTCATGCAAAATAATTGTACCGCTTTCAGCACCTAAAATCTGACATAATCATACCGCCAGGGAGGTTAATGGTCCTTGTAACACTTTGTAACTGTCAGTACTTTTGTTTTATGAAAATTGTGGATTTTCTTTTTTCCAAGGTAATCGGTTTAGACTATGGAGGAATTTCCCTAAGCTGTCTTTATTTGAGCTGCAACTGACATTGCTTAACCCAGCTATAGAAGGATCAAAGCTTGGCTGCTTCAGCAGGGACCAGCCAAGATTTGATCCATCTATGGACAGGCTGGTTGTACTAAAGTGACTTTAGTACAACCAGCCTGTCGGATTTTATGCATGTGATCACTGCTGGTGGTTATAGCCGCTAGCAGAAAGCATTGTGTTCCACCGGCAGAGAAGGATTTCTGCTGGCAGGACACAATAGCACAGTGGGATTGATTTCCCTATCAACGTTGACTGTGGTGATGGGGAAATCTAGCGATTTTCTGTCCTGCAACTCGTGTTTGCAGGAAAGAAAATCGCATCATCTATGGCTTGCCTAAATGTCTCAGAATCGCTGATTCCAATTAAAGAAGATAATAGTATAGTGGTCGACTAAGCAAGGAAACCCTATGTATGGCTGTGCTGGGAGTTCACTTAAATGTGCAAAGAGCTTCTTTTGAAGATAGGCCTTTTTACAGTCAGTTACTGTCTTGATGGTGTAATTACCTTTGTGTTTCCACATCCTGATTTTGGGAGCACTGCTATTAAATACACCAAATTACTACAACTAATGCCACTTATGTCAATATGTTAAAATGTGTATTTTTATTGCTCTGTATATAAACTCCTACTTAAAATTGACCACTAGGTGGAGCCTATTGCTTATGTAAGACAAAATCTATTATTTACAATTTTTGTTGATACCAGGATAAATTAAAAAAAAAAAGAAAAAAAAAACACTGGAAGCATTGATACAATTTGTGCAGGTCAAAAGCCTTTCAATTTGTGTGATCTGAAAACAATGTGAAGATTTTTATTTATTTTTTTTGTATTTAAAAAATCAATACAGGGTCAATCTTGGAAAAAAAAGAGGAAGGTAAGGGGTGACAGACAGACATGCCATCCAACCAACAGATAGATACTTATTTTGGGTGAACTGGAGGCAGACGAAAAAACTGAATAAGGATGTCCTGTTTGATGAAAAAGATAGAAGCTACCCCAAGCAAGATGGAGAACTGGGACCCAATAACCAATGCAAAATTAGTGAAGGTTTACATGCCAGATAAGACCACCAGTCTAAACAGTTGCTTCACCAAAAAAAGGCTATGTGTAAACTGCTTAAGGCCCCTTTTACACTTATGCAACTTCGAAGTCGTGCGATTTTACCGCGATTCGCGGCCACGATTTTAACAAGACAGTCATACGGCTGTGGATCCGACTTTGCCCCACGACTAGAAGTATGACTTCATTGAGCAGGGACGCCGACTTTGATCCCCCAATAATTAGGGGGAACTCCACGCCAATATTTTTGGGAAAAAAAACGGCATGGGTTCCCTCTTCATTGGCATTCCGGGCCCATCGGTCTGGTAAGGGTTTTAAGGGGAACCCCCACTGGAAAAACGGCGTGGGGTTCCCCCATAATCCATACCAGACCCTTATCCGAGCACCAGCTTGGCCGGTCAGGAAAGGGGGTGGGGACGAGCGAGCGACCCCCTCCTGAGCCGTACCAGGCCGCATGCCCTCAACATGGGGGGGTGTATGCTTTTGGGGCAGGGGGCCCTGCGCCCCCCTCCCCAAAGCACCTTCGTACCCCTACTCATTCACCTGGGGGTGGGGAAAAGTGTCAAGAAAAAAAAACAAACACACTACACAGGTTTTTAAAGTAATTTATTAGGCAGCTCCGGGGGTCTTCTTCCGACTTTGGGGGTCTTCTTCCGACTCTCTGCTCTCTTTTCCCGCTCTCCGGTGCCTTCTCTGCGCTCTCCTATGCCTTCTCCGTGCTCTCTGAGGCTTTCTGCCGGGCTCCGCTATCTTCTTGCAGCTCTTTTACTAGCGGCGGCCTGGTCTTCCCTGTTGGCTTCTTCCCTCTTCTCTTGTCCCGATGTTGACACAACGATCTCTCCCACTGTAATGCCCTTTCCTGACTGGCCGGGCTGGTGCTCGGATAGGGTAGGGTCTTATCTATTGCTTCTGTCTTACTTCCTGATCAGACTTTAGGTCATGACACAGGAAGGAGTTGACCAGCTGACCTCATTAGCACACACACTGCATCATCCACCCTCCCACTCCCAGCTGCATGTTTTTTTTTTTTTAATGAAATGCAATCAGTGATCATCATTCTCACTAAATACACAATCGGATTGCATAGTGTATGGTCATCTTTATACAAGTACATATAAGGGAGTTGACAGAAACACTCAAGCCCCGTTCAAATCTCTGCATAGCGAGAACTCGCATTCACACGTGTGATTTTTTCTTAGTGGGGGGGGGGGGCATTTTGAGGCATTCTCCCTCATCACACATAGGGCAGCCCATGCACCTGAATGGGCTGCCCTACAAGCAACAATCGCCCCAAAGAAGCTTCAGAACTCTTTTTAGAGTGGAGCTTGTTGCGTTTTTTTACTGCGATGTTTGGTACCGTGCAATTCTGAAATGCAAGGAAACACAGAGATGTGAATGGAGCCTCATTGTTCTTGTGTTAACGCTGCAATTTCACTTTCAGGCCCCATTCACATCTAGTATAGTGGGAGTGAAAGTTTTGTGTCTCAATTTTCCTGGGACATGCATAGGGCAGCCCACTGATTTAAATGGGCTGTGCTTTATGTGTCTCATGGGACATATTGGCGTTTTGTGGGTTGTGTGTTTTTTACTGTGCGTACATTTACCATTTGTTTTTTTACATGGAAAAAATATGTGTTTGCTTCTGTTTGGTGTGTTGTTAACAATTAATGGCACTGACAACTAGTAATTTTAGGTGTATAAAGGTGGCCATACAGTATACAATCTGATTGTACAATCTCTTTTAGATCTGCCATCAATTATGTAGTGCAAGGGCCTGCCTGATCGGATACAGAGTAATTGGCTAGATAGGCGTTTCCGCCTATTATATAAATTTGGTAAATCTAAAGGAGATTGTACAATCAGATTGTATAGTGTATGGACGTCTTTATACGCCTAAAATTACTAGTTGCGCTTTCAGTGCAATTAATTGGTAATTACACACCAAACACAGAAGCAAACACACATTTTGCCATGTGAAAAAAACAAATGACAAATGCTGCAAAACGCATAGTAAAAAACACGCAACTCACATAACGCCAACATGTCCCATAAGCCACATATAGCAGAGCCCATTTTAATTAACGGTCTGCCCTATGCGTGTCACAGTAAAAACTAGCCACAAAATGTTCACTACCACTATGCTAGATGTGAATGGGTCCTGAAAGTTAAATTGGTGTGATAACACAAGAACAATGAGGCTCCATTCAGATCTGTGTGTTTCCTGGCATTTCAGAAATGCGCTGCACCAAAAATCGCATTAAAAAATCCACCAAGCTTCGCAAAAAAAAAAGTTCTGAAGCTTCTTTGGGGAAATTGTTGTGTGTAGGGGAGCCCATTTAGGTGGATGGGCTGCCCTATAAATGATGAGTGAAAATGCTTCAAAACTCCTTCCCCTCGCAAAAAAACACATGAGTTCCCGCTATGCAGAAATGTGAACAGGGCTTGATAGCTGAGTGTTTCTATCCACTCCCTCCTATGTACTTATACAAAGATGGTCATACACTAAGCAATCTTGTTGTACAGTATATTGTGTATTTAGTGAGAAGAGTGATCACTGATTGATTGCATTTCATTTAAAAAACGTGCACCTGGGAATGGGAGGTTGGATGATGCAGGTTGTGTGCTAATGAGGTCAGCTGGTCAACTCCTTCCTGTTTCTTGACCTACAGTCTGTGAGGAAGTAAGACCGAAGCAATGGCTATGTTTTGAATCATGGATGGAGGACAGTAAGGTAGGTGTCTGTAGATTTTATGAAAAGTGTTGATATTTTTTCAAAAAAAGTACATCAATGCTGTCTTGGTACATAGGGGAGCTGGAGTTTAGATTTTTTTTTTTTTAAAGGTGAACTTAGGATTTAAGATTCCACAAAGTCACATCAGTTGCAACACTAAGAGCTAAATGCTGACCCCAGGCCCAGCTGCAGAAGACGACTTGTCAAGAGCAGAAACTCCTGAGGAGAAAGTCCTGAGGCTTATGCCGCGTACACACGGTCGTTTTTCGGCATGAAAAAAAACAACGTTTTTACAAATGTCATTTAAAATCGTGTGTGGGCTTGACATCGTTTTTCTGGTTCTGAAAAAAATGAAGTTTTTCAGGTTGTAAAAAATGAAGTTTTTCAGGTTGTAAAAAATGATCGTGTGTGGGCTAAAACAACGTTTTAAACCTGCGCATGCCCAGAAGCGAGTTATGAGACGGGAGCGCTCGTTCTGGTAAAACTACCATTCATAATGTAGTAAGCACATTCATTACGATGTAACAGACAAAAAAGCGTGAATCGTCTTTTACTAACAAGGAATCAGCTAAAAGCAGCCCAAAGGCGAATAGAACTTCCCCTTCAGAGTGCCGTTGTACGCACCGGCGGATCCAGGGGGGGGGGGGGGCAACAGGGCAATTGCCCCCCCCCCCCCCAGACAATCATGTCACATTGGATTTAAAAATAAAAAAAATCATAATTTTTTTTTAAAACTGCTTTGCGGGGGCCTGCAGCTGCTGCTGCCGAGTCTCTCACTCTCTCTCTCTCTCATCACCAGGGCCGGACTGGCCCAGCCGGGTAGGCTGCCTGTCCTGAGGCTGCTTTGAGCTGTAGCTGACTGCAGCGCTCCCCCTCTCTCCTGCGTGTATGACACCGGCCATCTCTCGCTGTGTGTGAGAGCTGGGTCTGTGTTTGGCTGTGCTGCCTGTGCTAGACCTGCTTGTGTGATAGTGTCACGATCGCTATCGTGCCAAACAGACAGCGAGGCGTGGTCACGCCCCAAGTGGCTCTGGGTGGGATTGAACCCAGGACTTCTTCTTCACTGCTCCAGATCTTTGCCACTGAGCCACTTCTCAAGTTCATATTCTGCTTGCTGTCCATCAAAGCCTGGTTCTGAACTATGTGCTGATTGCCTGTCTTTGAATCTCCCTGCAATCTGCACCTGTTTATCCTGGTCCAGCTGAGGCAGGTTTCCTAATCAACCAGGGTATAAAGCCCTGCCTCACTATGAGGCAGGTGTGAGTTCATTGTACTCTGCTTGTCCTGTCTGTGCTAACGGTTCCTGTGTTCCTGTGATTGTCTTCATCTACAAGACTGACCCCGGCTTCTGACCCTTTGGCTTACGTACCCTGGATTGCTGCTGTCTCCTGCCCTCTGACCCCGGCTTGTACTTTTGGACTTTCCCTGTCTTCTCCATCCCTTGACCCACGGCTTGTGCCCCGGACTTGTCTTTGGTTCCTGTCTGCATACCCTGAACTTTCCGTCAGTACTTACCTGACTATCTCTGGAATCCTGGGCCACGGCTATACTATCCTGGGCTAATCTCTATCTAGCCCCCGTGCACAGACTCACAGCCCAGGTAGTGTCTTACCTGTATTACCTTGGGCTGTGTGTACCTGCAAGGGTGAGCTTACAAACCTGCAAAATGGACTCCACTCAAGGTAAGCCCTTACATAATGAACTGACAAATAACATGGAGTCCGCAGAGTTGTATAAAATGCTCACCTCCCTGGCTTTGCAAGTCTCCAGCCTGGGCCATACCATTTCTGAACTACAGCAAGAAGTTCTATTGCTTAAAGGGACAGTACGCCCAGCCCCGGAACCAGCATATCCTGAGCCATTTGTTGTGATGCCAGAGAGGTTTGACGGTAGGCGTGCATCCTTCTCATGCTTTAAGATGGATTGTGAGTTGCTGTTTACTCTTAAACCTAAGACCTATGCCACAGACTATGTTAAAGTTCGCGCTTCCATCAACCTGCTCACAGGGCAAATCAAATCATGGGCTCATCAGTTGTTGCAGGAAAAGAGTCCAGTCTTGGACAGCTGGGAAACTTTCATGTTTGCTCTGGACTCATACATTCCTGTCTCCAAGAGAACCAGTATTCCCAAGTCTGCTCTCGGTTCACGTGGCCTACGAGTATCCAGGGACAGGAATTCCCAGTACAGATATGACACCAAGCCAGCCCAGCATGTGCCAAGGTATGAAGCTCCAAAACCACATAGCCTTGACGCTCCTGTGGATGCACACACGCCTACCTTGGAGGATGAGGAACCCATGCAGATTGGGGCCATCCGGTCCAGCCTATCTAAGGTAGAAAGAGAGCGGAGGAGAGGCTATGGACTTTGTTTTTATTGTGGTGTTAGCGGGCACCTTATATCTCTCTGCCCAACTCGCCCACCTCGGCCAAGGGTTCTTCAGGTGGGTACTATTGGGAGTTGTTTCTCTACCCCAGAATCTTTGCCTGCTATGCAGCTTGAAGTTCCTTTGCCCCAGTCTGACATTCCGGCTCCAGTGTTTCCAGTGTCCCCAGTTCCTGTGTCTCCAGTGTCTCCAGTTCCTGTGTCCCCAGTTCCTGTATCTCCATTCGAAGTTCCTGTGTTTCCAGTCCCGGTGTCTCCAGTCCCTCTGTCTTCAGTTCCTGTGTCTCCAGTTAAAGTTCCTGTGTCTCCAGTTCCTTTGTCTTCAGTTCCTGTGTCCCCAGTTCCAGTTCCTGTGTCCCCAGTTGAAGTTCCAGATCATGTCTCCCCAAGTGAAGTTCTTCCACCTGACTGCACATATGCCTCGAATGGTACTATGGTCCGTAAGCAGGATCTAGCAGTGTTTGAACAAGCTTTACAAGCAGTGAGTGCACCCACTACCAGAACTTCAAAAGCAACGAAGTCCAAAAAGAAAAAGTCTTCGGACTCTGTCGTTGGTGCTTTGTTTCCCCATGGTTTGGACGAGAACTGTTTGTATGGCATGGATGCCTATGGCAACATATCTCTCCTGTCGGACGATGTGTTTGACTACTATAGTGAAGAGGGTGGTTTGGACTTTACAGACTGTGTCTATGAGGAAGCTCCTTCCAACACCCGGAGGGCGTCTTTAAGGGGGGGGAACTGTCACGATCGCTATCGTGCCAAACAGACAGCGAGGCGTGGTCACGCCCCAAGTGGCTCTGGGTGGGATTGAACCCAGGACTTCTTCTTCACTGCTCCAGATCTTTGCCACTGAGCCACTTCTCAAGTTCATATTCTGCTTGCTGTCCATCAAAGCCTGGTTCTGAACTATGTGCTGATTGCCTGTCTTTGAATCTCCCTGCAATCTGCACCTGTTTATCCTGGTCCAGCTGAGGCAGGTTTCCTAATCAACCAGGGTATAAAGCCCTGCCTCACTATGAGGCAGGTGTGAGTTCATTGTACTCTGCTTGTCCTGTCTGTGCTAACGGTTCCTGTGTTCCTGTGATTGTCTTCATCTACAAGACTGACCCCGGCTTCTGACCCTTTGGCTTACGTACCCTGGATTGCTGCTGTCTCCTGCCCTCTGACCCCGGCTTGTACTTTTGGACTTTCCCTGTCTTCTCCATCCCTTGACCCACGGCTTGTGCCCCGGACTTGTCTTTGGTTCCTGTCTGCATACCCTGAACTTTCCGTCAGTACTTACCTGACTATCTCTGGAATCCTGGGCCACGGCTATACTATCCTGGGCTAATCTCTATCTAGCCCCCGTGCACAGACTCACAGCCCAGGTAGTGTCTTACCTGTATTACCTTGGGCTGTGTGTACCTGCAAGGGTGAGCTTACAAACCTGCAAAATGGACTCCACACAAGGTAAGCCCTTACAGATAGTAGATGGAACACTGATTGAATCAGTGTTTTGTCTATCACACAAGCCCGTCTAGCGGGGGCCTTGCTAGAGCACACTGCCCTGCCGAACACAGACCTACAGCTCCTGTTTGTTCCATGACACACATCGGGAGAGGAGATACCTGCTGTGTGTGATTGAGGCAATGCCATGGTGAGTTCCATGCAAAAGTGGGGCTGCATTCATATACAAAAGTGGGACTGCATTAATATACAAAAGTGGGACTGCATTCATAGACTAAAGTGGGACTGCATTAATATACAAAAGTGGGACTGCATTCATAGACTAAAGTGGGACTGCATTCATAGACTAAAGTGGGGCTGCATTAATATACAAAAGTGGGGCTGCATTAATATACAAAAGTGGGGCTGTATTCATATACAAAAGTGGGGCTGTATTCATATACAAAAGTGGGGCTGCATTAATATACAAAGGTGGGGCTGCATTCATATACAAAAGTGGGACTGCATTTATACACAAAAGTGGGACTGAATTTATATATACAGTGGGACTGCATTTATATACAAAAGTGGGGCTGCATTTATATACAAAAGTGGGACTGCATTTATATACAAAAGTGGGACTGAATTTATATACAAATGTGGGACTGCATTTATATACAAAAGTGGGACTGCATTTATATACAAAAGTGGGGCTGCATTTATATACAAAAGTGGGGCTGCGTTCATATATACAGTGGGGCTGCATTCATATGTACAGTGGGGCTGCATTCATATGTACAGTGAGGCTGCAATGATGGGCACTAATGAGGCTGCATTGATCTCTTGTACCATGTCTTCAGTCTCTGACCATCTCTTGTACCACGTCTGCAGTCTCTGACTATCCCTTGTACCACGTCTGCAGTCTCTGACCATCTCTTGTACCATGTCTGCAGTCTCTGACCATCTCTTGTACCATGTCTGCAGTCTCTGACCTTCCCTTGTACCATGTTTGCAGTCTCTGACCATCTCTTGTACCATGTCTGCAGTCTCTGACCATCTCGTGTACCATGTCTGCAGTCTCTGACCATCTCGTGTACCATGTCTGCAGTCTCTGACCATCTCCTGTATCATGTCTGCATTCTCTGACCATCTTTTGTACCACGTCTGCAGTCTCTGACCATCTCTTGTACCATGTCTGCAGTCCCTGACAATCGTCTACAAACTATGGGATAGATTTATGGCATTTATATTTAAATATTTTTTACTAGTAATGGTGGCGTTCATTGATTTTTTAGCGGTACTGCAACATTGCAGCGGACACACCGGACACCTAATTGAGTCCTGTAAGCATGCCGAAAAACGACCGTGTGTACGCGGCATTACACCAAGATAAGCATGCTTCACATGTATAGAGATAGAATCAACAAGAAGGTCTGGTCAAGCTGGTCCACACAGCTTGAATCTGAGACCAGAGTATGTAAAGTTATCAACAAGGAAAAGCACCCTCTTCTGAGCTGTGAGTAGGGCCATACAGATATTCCCAAACAATCTATACACTGTCAGACAGGCTTGGCAAAAGGGCACACCACTGTCTGTTGTTCGAACCCAACTATGTAACAATATATGGTAGTAGCAGTGATTCAAGCATACACTATGTTACCAAAAGTTTTGGGACCCCTGCCTTTACATGCACGTGAACTTTAATGGCATCCCAGTCTTAGTCCACTGGGTTCAATATTGAGTGGGCCCACCCTTTACAGCTATAAAAGTTTCAACTCTTCTGGAAAGGCTCTCCACAAGGTTTAGGAGTGTGTCTATGGGAATGTTTGACCATTCTTCCAGAAGCGCAATTGTGAGGTCAAGCACTGATGCGGAGGAGAAGGCCTGGCTTGCAGTCTCAGCTCCAATTCATCCTAAAAGCGTTCTATTGGGTTGAGGTCAGGACAGTCAATTTCCTCCACCCCAAACTCGCTCATCCATGTTTTTATGGACCTTGCTTTGTGCACTGGTCCAAACCATTTGGTGGAGGGGGGATTATGGTGTAGGGTTGTATTTCAGGGGTTGGACTTGGCCCCTTAGTTCCAGTAAAGGGAAAACTTTATTGAGTCAGCATACCAAGACATTTTGGACAATTGCATGCTCCCAACTTTGTAGGAACAGTTTGGGGATGGCCCCCTTGCTGTTCCAACATGACTGTGCACCAGTGCACAAAGCAAGGTCCATAAAGACATAAATAAGCGAGTTTGGGGTGGAGGAACTAGACTGGCCTGCTAGTGGACATTGCAGGAAGCCAGTGGTGGCTGGTCCTCAAAATTTGGGAGGCGCAAACAAACTGAAAAATACTGAAAAGAAAACATCAATTGCAGCCTCGCGGTGCCATCAATTGCAGCCACTTTGCCCCATAAAATGCAGCCTGTGGCCATCATACAGCCTCTGTGCCCATAATATGCAGCCACCGTGCCCCATAAAATGCAACCACTGTGCCCATCATATGCAGTGCCTGTGCCCATCATATGCAGCCTCTGAGCCCATCATATGCAGCCTTTTTTTTTTTTTTTTATAATTCTTTATTTTTCATTTTTCCTCATTTCACAATTCCATAAGAACAGGGATATTATCATATCAGAAAACAAAAGCCAACAATCAAACCACTATACATTATACTTGTTCCTGACCTATCTCTAAAAAAAAAATAATGATTCCTCGTTCTTCCTATTTCCTATTCCCCCCGTCCATTTAACCTGTCCTCTCTCTGTTTAAGGAATTGAGAGACCCAATCTCCCTCTCGCCCACCCCAATGTCCGAGACCCCTTGTCCAAAAAAAAAACCTTCCCGGGTCCGGGCGAAAAAAAGAAAAAAAAAAAAAAAAAAAAAAAAAAAAAAAACCCAATACTTTCAATTCCTCCCTCTCCCCCCCCCCTACTCCCCTCGTTCCCTATACCTATCATAGGGGGCCCATATCTCCCTATACTTCCCCTCCTGTTCCCTCAGAGCCATCGTAAGATTTTCCATACATTGGATTTCCCTGATTTTTTCATGCCATTGAGGTCTACTTGGTGAACACATGCTCTTCCATAAAGCTGGAATGCACGCTCTAGCTGTTATTAATAAGTGTCTTACCAAAGATTTTTTATATTTAACTACTGATATAGGGATGTCTAACAACAGGTAGACCGCTGGGTTCTCTCCAAGAGACATTTCAGTTATCTCTTCTATTTCCTCAGATACCATCCTCCAAAATTCTTTCACTCCTTCACAGTTCCAAAAGATATGTATCAGAGTTCCTTCCTCTTTTAAACATCGCCAACAAAGATTTGACGCTTGTGGAAAAATTTGGTTTAACACTTCCGGGGTCCTATACCACCTGCTCAGGATCTTATATCCTCCCTCCTGATATTTGGATGCTAGAGAGGCTTTATGATTAAACTCAAAAATTTTTCCCTTCTGGTTCTCTGTAAAAGTTACCCCTAGGTCTCTCTCCCAAGCATGTATAAAGCCTATTTCTTGTGGATCTTTAAGTTCATTTACCAGGGAATAAAATATTGATAACGAATGTCTCATCGCCTCTCCCTTAAGACATAATTTCTCAAATTCCGACAAACTCGTCCTCACTGTTGTCTGGCTCTGTATTGATCGCAGGAAACCCCTTAGCTGTCTTCGCCTGAATGGTTCTAGAACCTCAGCTAGTTCACTTTCAATTTCCTCCCATGTCATTACCCGATTTTCCTTCTGAAAGTGGATCAATCTGGTTTTGCCTTGTCTTTTTAAATTCTCGAACCCTGGGTCATTTACACCTGGCATAAATGCCGGGTTTCCCAGGACCGGAGTTAGAGGATTTGCTTCTGTTTCATCATTTGATTTTCTAAATACTTTTTTCACCACCATGATTGTCGTCCCTATTGTTGGATGCTTTTTAACTGATTGTGGTAAAATGGATTTAGAAAGCCAAATTAGTCCTTCCAACGGTATTTCTATCATTGCCTGTTCGAAGAGAATCCATGGTTTAGTCTTCGGGGTAACACACCAGTCAAGAACTCTTGACAAATGTACAGCCTCATAGTATGCGAGTGGATCTGGGAAACCTATGCCCCCTTTTTCTTTAGGTAAAGTTAAGATATCTCTTCTGACTCTGGCTGGTTTCCCTGCCCATATGAATCCCGCAAACTTCATTCTGATCTCTTTCAAGAACCCTTGGGGTATACTGGTAGGGAGTGTCTGTAATAGATATAATATCCTAGGCATTGCATTCATCTTTATAATATTGACCCTGCCAAACCAGGTAAAAACCTCCTTATCCCATTTCTGTAAATCACGTTTTATTTGCCTTATCAATGGTGCTAAATTAAGCTCTAAGATTCTATTTAATTTCTTCGGGATTTTAGTCCCCAGATATCCAATATGAGAATTTGTCCATTTAAACATAAAAGAGGCGGCTAATTGTCGTTGTTGTACCATATTCATCTCTACCCCCATTGCCTCCGACTTGTCATAGTTTACTTTAAAATTTGATAACGCGCCATATTCAGCAATCTCAGCCAGCAATGGGGGAAGAGATAAAACAGGTTCCGTAAGAGAAAACATCAAATCATCCGCAAAAGCGGTTAACTTGTATGTTCCTCCCTTTACACAGATACCTCTAATATCGGTATTCCTCCTTATCATCCTCAGAAAGGGTTCAAGTGTCAAAATAAAAATTATTGGTGACAGGGGACAACCTTGCCGCGTCCCATTCCGTATCTCAAAGGGTTCCGACATAGTCTCGTTTATCTTTATTCTAGCTTTTGGCTGTGAGTATAGGCTCATAACCCATCTTTGCATTCCCTCCCCCAAGCCGATATATTTTATAATTGCTTTTAAGAATTTCCAGTCGACCCTATCAAACGCTTTTTCAGCGTCGGTGGATACCAGAACTAGTGCTTTCTTGGATACCTGGGAGAGATGGATCGCATTAATCACCCGCATCGTATTTTCCCTGCCTTCCCTTCCTGGGGTAAATCCCACCTGATCTTGGTGTATCAAATCAGGGATATGTGGTAATATTCTATTTGCTAGAATTTTTGTAAAGATCTTCAGATCAACGTTTAATAACGATATAGGGCGGTAATTGGAGCATAGTGTTAAATCTTTTCCCTCCTTGGGTATAACCGCTATATGTGCCATAAGGGCTTCCTCCGGTATCCCCTGTCCTTCTCTTATCGCGTTATAGGCTTTTAAAAATCTTGGCATCAGTTTTTCTGCATAGGTCCGATAGTAAAAGAGGGTAAACCCGTCGGGGCCGGGGGCTTTACCTGTCTTTAGCATTTTGAGAGTATTTGTGAATTCTTCGGCCGTAATCGGCCCTTCCATATCTCTCCCAATTTCCTCTGCCAATTTCGGCATTCCCGCCTTCTCTATATATTCCTTTATCTTCTCCTCCTGCCTGCTCCTCTTTCCTGTATCCCTCTCTTCTTTTAATTGATATAATTTCGTATAATAATTTTTAAATACGTTTGCAATTTCTTGTGAGGATTTCACTATCCTATCTCCTGTTGTTTTGATGCCATCTATATGATTTTGGTTCCGCGTTTCTCTTAAAGCCCTCGCTAGCATTCTACTCGGCTTATTGCCATATTCATAGAAGGCACGTTTACCTCTTTTTAGTGAGGCTTTTGCATTGTCTGTTAGTAACAGATTTAGTTCCTCTCGTGTCTGCCTCAGCTTCTCCTCACTCTGAATAGCCAACGTTTTTTTATGTACATTTTCTAATTTACGAATTTCTCCCAATAATGTTTCTATCTGTCTCCCTATCTTACGTTTCCTTTGTGTTCCCATTGAGATTAAAATCCCTCTCATAAAGCATTTATGCGTTTCCCAAATACAGCTAGGCGACACCTCTCCTACCTCATTATCAAAAAAGAACCCTTCCATTTCCTGAACTATTTTTTCCTCATATTCTGGGTCTTTCAGAAGGGACTCGTTGATTTTCCAGTGCCACTCGCGCGCTACAGGTTCTCCCCATTCCAGTTTACAATTTGTTGGTGAGTGATCAGAGATTGTAAATGATCCAATGGAGGCCTCCACAATATTCTGCAAAATATTCTGTGATACAAATATATAGTCTATTCGGGAATATGTTTTATGTTTGGCTGAAAAAAAAGTATAGTCTCTCTCATGGGTATGACTAATCCTCCAACTATCTACCACCTGTATCTTCTGTAGCAAACGCTTTGCTTTACTTAATTTGCTATATGAAAGGTGTGATGTTCCCTTAGATGTATCTAAGATAGGGTCTAGGGCCATATTCAAATCCCCTGCCAATATAATTCTTCCTTCTGCATTCAACTGAATCACATTAATGTATTTCTCCAACGCTGCAATCTGTCCTTCATTAGGCATATAGACATTAACCAGAGTTACTTTCTGGTCGTTTAGGTATCCTTTTACTATAAGTAGACGCCCTTCCTCATCCTGAATTACCTTTAATTCCTTCCATCTAATTGTCTTTGATAGCATAATTGCCACCCCCTTCGTCTTTGTTGTCGATGAGGAACTCTGATAGATTATTGGAAATCTGTGATTTGTCAGTTTTGGGTTTTTATTTTTCTTAAAATGAGTCTCTTGGAGAAAGACGACCTGTGTCTTTAGTCTCCATAGTTCTGCTAACAATTTAGCTCTTTTCTCAGGGTTATTTAACCCTTTTACATTATAAGACATCAAATTGATCTTGGCCATTTTAAAATCTCAAACACGTGGCTCCTTGGGAAACTAATAGAGGTGCCCAATGTGGAAATAAAGGGCTAAAAGATAAGGGAGTCCCCCCCAAAAAGAGGGAGAAAAAATGGGCGAGAGAGGGGAGAGGGAGGAAAAACGAGAGAGAGGAAAGAGAGCAAAGAAAAAAAAAAAAAAAAAAAAAAAAAAAAAAAAAAGAAATTGTCTATTTTCTCTAGTCCTTCAAACCGGTTGGTCCCCTAGGATCCCAGTGAGGACAAAAAAAAAAAAAAAAAAAAAAAAAAATGAATTAAGCGTCTCCGACTTCCCTCCACACGGAGGAGAGACGCTTTAGTGGGCTAAGGTGTGTGAGCACCGAGGAGAGTCACGCCCTGTTGTAAGTCCGGGTGCGTTTCCCTAAATTACCCCTTTCAGTCCCCTCCACCCCTCAATTCTAGTCGAGCACACGAGAGATGGGATATCCCCCCCTTCATAGAGACCTTACCGCTTAGATACATTCAATTGTATACATATACTATATAAGCACCTTTTTAGACATATAAATCTCTGTCTAACTGTCTACCATTTAGAGGTAGGAATTCCTTTTCCCTTTCTCTCCTCTCCCCTCCTTCCCTATCCCCCCTCTCCCTCACCCCTTAAACCCCTAATAACATGTTACCCCCAACGTACTTCTAAGCTCCCCCCCTCTCCCCTCTCTCTCTCCTAACCTCCTAACCCATATCTTAACTCTTTATGTCTGTCCCCCCTTCTTGTGTCTCCACCAAAAAAAAAAAAAAAGGCGACAGAAAGAAGAAGGTTCCATTCCCCTTTCCATTCCCTTACCCTTGCCTCTTCCTTCTTCCTTCATTTTCCTACTAGGTCTTCTTATTAGGCCCCTATTATCCCCAACACACTCTCACCCACTCTTACCCTCCCCTACCCCTATACCCTCATCCCTTACCCCTTACCCTTCCCTCCCACCTCTATATCCTATTCCAAAAAAGTATCATGGCCTATTGGCCTTTAGTGTTTCAAAGTGTATAGATGTGCATGTGTCAGCCTTTTATTGAGACTCCTCTAATCGAAAAAAAAAAAAAAAAAAAAAAAAAATTTCCCCTTCTTCAATACTCGATTTCCCCACATCCCTAGTCTCCCCTAATAGTGAACCACCTTATACCTTTGCCCATCCCATCCCATCCAACCCCTCCCCTTATTTATAGACTCAGTGTGTCTTATATTATACCATCCCTGATCTTTAAATCAAACAGATCTAGGGCTCTAGTGACATAGTGGCTTAGTGAAACCCCCCCCTCCAAAAAAAAAAAAACGTTCTCCTCAAAACGCCCCCCACCCCCCTTCTTTTCCCCTTTCTTTTTTTTTTTTTCTTTTCCCCCCCTTTTCTTTACCTTTCCCAATACAACTCCCCCTCCCCGCCCCTCCCCTCACAAACCCCCCCCTTAAACCCCCCCCAAAAAAAAAAAAAGAGAGTGACTGGAGATACTGGAGATACTGGCCTACTAGCCCACCTATTTTCAGGGTCTTTCCTCTGTCATTTCCCTAGTGCTCTATTTCCCCCATAACAGACCCACCTCCCAAAGGAGGAGAAAAGGGAACATCTATAGATTTATACACATATATACACATATATACACATATGATCGGGCCAATAAAGCCCCGTCACTTAAAAATATTCCACTCTTAACTTATCACCTTCCCCTCATGGGGGTAGTACCTTCCCTCCCAAACCAAGTCCGAGTGTTCCCCCAAAAAAAAAAAATATAAGATCTTCCAAAAAAAAACAGTCAGATATGGGTATGAGCCTCAAGAATCACCTACGAAAAAAGGATATACTCTCCCGTAGGCCTCCCCCCCAGATGGGTCAGGTAGAGACAAAGAGAGAGAGAGAGCGCCAAAAAAAAAAAAAAAAAAAAAAAAAATATAAAAAAAGGGGAGGAGGGAAGAGAAAAAAAAACCCATAAAAATACACTTTCCCTTGAGGGGGGTCATCTTCCACAGGTCTCTCCATCTCCTCTTTCTCTTCAGAATCAAGGTGGGGAACTCCCCCATGTCCTCTGCTGTCTTACCCCTTTTAACCTTCCCTTACCCCAGTTTATCTAGGCTCTCTTTCGGCTGTGACTGGTAGCTCTAACCAGTTAGGGACTGCTATTGGTGTTGACCCCAAAAATTCAAAAAGCGCTGGGAGCTGGGACGGTTCTCTTAGATTAAAGTTCCTTCCTTCTTTTTTCACGTTGACGGCCAACGGAAACCCCCATCTGTATATGGCTCCTTGACCGCGAATATGTTCTAGTAGGGGCCTTAACAAACGCCGTCGTGCTTTAGTTTGCCAACATAGATCCGGAAATATTTGTATATTCGCCCCTTCCCATATCACTGGTCCTTCTTTCCATGCTTCCCTGAGAATTTCTTCTTTTTCTCTATAGAAGTGTATACGACATAACACATCACGAGGGTTAGTCTGATCTGGGTTCCTTATTGTTGGGACCTTATGTACCCTGTCTAGCTCCAAAGGGGAACCTGAGCTTTTTTTCAAAATTTTATTGAAGATGGCCAAAGCTGCTTCCCTTAACGCTGCCCCCTCACAACTTTCTGGTATTCCTTTTATGCGTACATTATTCCTTCTACTTCTGTTGTCTGCCTCTTCAGCATTTAACTGCAATCTGACCAGCTGTTGTTGCTGTTTCTCCCACTTTTCTTCTAGTACCCCCAATCTGAGGTCCACGACCACTTGTTGTTCCTCCAATATGCCCACTTTTTGCTCCCCCACCCCCACCTTTATCCGGACTTCCTCCAACTCTTCTTTCCACGTATTCATCATTAACGTTAACATTTTCTGAATATCGTCTCTGGTTGGGAGAGCCTGAATAAGCCTGCTTAGCTGGCGCATATCCGGTGTCAACTCTAGCTCAGATGTGTCCCCCGTATCAGGCATACTCTGTACATTCTGTATGCTAGATTGCATGACTTCTTCTGAAGTATGCTCGCTCTCCTTAGAACTTAATAATTCATCACTTGTTGCACCCTTCTCCCGCTGGTTTAGAGGTGGGGATGGTGCAGGGGATATAGGGGTTGCAGACATTAGTGCTACTACAGATGGTGCCGTTATATACTCTCTAGACCCCTTATTCATATCCCCCGCTATATTGTCAGCTATTTCCAGTAAAGCAGACCGTAACAGTATAGGTGTTTCACAAGTACCTTTATTCCACGCTGTTGCTCCTGAGGGCACCTCCGTCCACCCCTCCACTGGGAGTCTCTCAGTCTCACCTATATTGCACGAGTCAACTGTGTTGTTCACCGCTCTAACCACCGAGATGGCTGGGCTATGGGCTGATTCTGATACAGTTACCAACTCCTCACCAGCAGACCCCTGTTGTCTTTTTATCCCCGGTAAATCTGAAAAAGTTACAGATACCAGTGTTTTCTGAGTCGCTGTTATCGCTGCAGCCTTGAGGTGACTTTCAGATATCGATTCCCTTCTCAGCGCCCTACTTCCGACGGCTTCCTCCTGCTGCTCACCTCCCCTCCTCACCGTCATGTAGCGTGTGATGTATGAATGGCAGGGGGCTTGAACATCTCCTACGCGTCTTCCTTGGCTCTTTCCCCGCCGCGACATCAGCTGTTAAGAACCTCCGTCGGGGACTGCGCTCTCCGCCCGCTCACCGCCGACTTTCGATAGGGGTATGAGAGTGTCGGAACCGTCGTTCAGGTGCCGCGCTCTCCCCCCCTGCTCACCGCAAACCTTCAATGGGGGTCGAGGGGGTAGAGGGGTCTCGAAGCTGTCGATCTCCTGCCTGCAACGCACCACGGACTCAGCGCTCTCTCCTCACTAGCGTGCGTTCACTCCTCCATGCTCACACCACCGTCCCGGAAACGGAAGTCCCAATCGGGGATATGCAGCCTTTTTGACCCCCCTGCTCGCCGCCTGACTGGCACACACTTACTCCATCCTGGTGGTGGGTCAGGCAGCGAGTGACAGCGACAAGCTCCTTTGTCCTCCATGGTTCTGTGTCCTCCAGTGTGTCTTCTTCTGTTCTGGGGTCCAATCAGGGCACCTGTGCCTTTAGCCAATTTGTGCTCGCAGTCCACCTTTTTTGAAGCCTTTTAGAGTCCATTGCTCTAATTGGGTGCTACACAAAAACACCCCCGCCACTGGAATTCAGGCATCCGAAAAGGCATACGTTCGTGAGAGCAAACAATCACGCCATCATGTAGTAATGATATTCGAACGATAAATTGTTGGAGAACATTAATGTATCGTTTTTTCGTCCGGTTTTTGCATTGAAAAAGGAATTGACAAAATATTTTTGACCTCTGCTCCCTGGCTTCCTGTGCTTACGTATACGCCCAGAGAAGCAACGTACATTCGTCAGACGGAACCTTGAGCGTAGTGAGCATCTCTACTACATCACCTACATCAGCACCACCTTCAATATGGATGTGGATGAGAGGACCATTGCAATAGTAATGCTTGGAGTGATGGCTATAGCGCAAGCAGAGCAGCCCCCCCAAAAAAGGCGAAGGTTATGGAGTAAAGAGTGGCTGAAGAACCGTGATAACTTCTCACATATGAGATTGGTTCGAAAATTAAAGGAAAACAATCCTGATAATTATCACAACTATCTGAGGATGCCTGATGAGTCCTTTCAGCTGCTACTGAGTCAAGTTTCACCACTCATAACCAAAAATGGCACCGTCTTAAGAACTAGCATCACAGCGGAGCAGAGACTGGTAGCAACACTACGTTTTCTGGCAACTGGCTGAAGTTTTGAAGACCTCAAATTCACCACTGGAATCTCTGCCCAGTCACTCGGCCGCATCATACCCGAGACCTGCCAAGCCATCATAAGAATACTGCAAGACAAATACTTAAAGGTAATAACACAATGCTTTTATTTTCAAGTCTGACAAACACCGTTAAGCTAGCTTCCTTCAACATTGAAGCTATAAACATTATAGTATAACATAACTTTAATAAAAAAAAATTAAAAAAAACTTCTATGTGTTTTACAGAGACGTGTAGTTATAATCATGTCCCCAGTGGCCTTGAGGACGAACCTGTTGTTGTGGATATGGTACGGGCCACTGATGCATTGGATGATGTTGTTGGGATGACTGGGTGTTTGTGGGTTTTTGCTCAGCTAAATAGGTATTACTAGTAAGCTCCCCTCTTAACCCTTTATTCAGAAGTTGAAGAAGTAAGGGTTCCACCAATTGTTTTTGTTCCTCTGACATGCAGCATTTTTTTTGCCCGTCAATCCACCCAGGTCATCGCATTAATCCCTCTTCTGATTAAAGCTGGGGTTCACCTGAATTTTTTTTTTAACATTAGATTGAGGCTAATTGTGGGAAGCACAATCAGGTGTTTTTTTTTTTAAAATCAATGCAGTACTTACCGTTTTAGAGATAGATGTTCTCCGTGGCTTCCGGGTATGATCTTCGGGACTGGGCATTCCTATTTGATTGACAGCCTTCCGACCGTCGCATACAGCGCATCACGAGTTGCCGAATGTCGGTGCGGCTCTATACGGCGCCTGCGCACCGACGTTCGGCTACTTTCGGAAACTCGTGACGCGCTGTATGCGACGGCCGGAAGCCACGGAGAACATCTATCTCTAAAACGGTAAGTACTGAATTGATTTAAAAAAAAAACACCCGATTGTGCTTCCCACAATTAGCCTCAATCTAATGTTAAAAATAGATTTTTTGGGTGAACCTCCACTTTAAGTGCTGCAGTTGCTTGCAAGAGAAAGTTCCCTGTAGCCTGTTGTGTTGTCTTTCTCTTTTTGTTTCGAATCACTGCTGGTGATGCAACAGTCTGTGTCTCATTGACAAATAGATCCTGTATAATATTGCCAAATAAAAGAATGTCTTAATAATTTCAGACTGAAAATGTTCATATTTTTACCTTTTACAGCTCCCAGCATCTGTGGAGGAATGGAAAGCAACAGCAAAAAATATTTAACGACTATTGGAATTTCCCCAACTGTGGTGGTGCCATAGACGGAAAACATGTTCACATAACACCCCCCAGCAAAATCTGTCTCCTTCTATTACAATTATAAAGGCTAATCCTAAAAGGCTGTCCTAATGGAAATCGTGAATGCAAAGTATGAGTTTATGTTTGTGGACATTGGCAAAAATGGTTGAAATTCAGATGGCGGAGTAATTGAGAAAACTGTTTTTTCTCATAGTTTAAAAAATGGACTACTAAATCTACCATCCAAAGAGGACACAGTGGAAGGCCTAAATTTTGTCTTTGTTGCAGATGACGCATTTGCATTATCTGAACATGTGTTGAAACCATTTGCCCTTAAAAACCTTACACCTGATCAAAAAATATTTAATTACAGGTTATCTCGTGCTAGACAAGTGGTAGAAAATGCCTTTGGGATTATGGCCAACCGATTTCGTATCTTCCATACACCAATAAATGTAACCCCCCCCCCCCCAAAATGTACATTATGGTTCATTGTTGCTGTGTGTTACATAATTTTCTAAGACGTACTAGCTCCACCTACATGTCACAAACCATGATGGACCGGAAAGATACTCTCTCTGGGGATGTCATGCCTGGCGAGTGGCATAACGATTCTGAAGGGCTTTCAGACCTAGGCCGTGCCCCACCACGTCTCTCTAGTCAACTAGCCCATCAGAATCGTCTGGACTATATGCAATATTTTCTTGGTCCTGGTGCAGTAGATTGGCAAAACAATCTCTCAGAGCCGGTTCACACTGGGGCGGCACGACTTCGGGGGCGACTCGGCAAGGCGTCCTGAAGACGACTTTAGAGGCGACTTGCAAAATGACTTCAATGCAAGTCGCCCCCAAAGTCGTACAAGAACCTTTTTCTATATTGGAGCGACTTGCGTCGCTCCTATTAGAACGGTTCTGGTGAATAGATAGGGACTCGACTTGTCAGGCGGCTGAGTCGCCTGACGAGTCGCCCCAGTGTGAACCGGCTCTAAATGTTAAAATATTATGTCAGTGGCTGAATTAATATATTGTTTCTTCAGTAAATACCGGTGTCATGTTTTTTTTTGTCATTTTAAAAACTGACATAATAACATTTTCAAAAAAATATGATTCGTGGTGTAATGTCTTCAGTATTATCATCGAATAAAACTACTTTTCTGTTTGGCTTAAATTACCTGACTGTTATCAATTTCCTCTAACGACCCATCTTCCTCTTCTCCAGAATTGGTTGCACTCATACTACTGTCCAAACTAGATACAAAGGCTCTGGGTTCTTCTTGTTCCGTCAGAAAGCGCAAACTTTCAAAGTACCACAGACGTGGCACGTACACTTGGTCTGCACCAGCACCAGATTTCTTGGAATCGTGTATTTTATTTAGTTCCTTTTTGAATATGGTACGCAAATTTGAGATTTTTTGATTCACATAGGCTACATCAGATTTTTAACCACATCCATACCAGCCCATTGTAAAATGACATCCACAAAGGACCTCTAACGATCCGGGTGGACGTCATATGACGTCCTGGGCTTTGTGGGGGGATATCTGAATGATGCCTGCAGCTAGAGGCATCATTCAGATATCTTTTCTCTTCTGCCGGCGATTCTGCACAACGTAAGAATAATCATAGCGGCGATTCCGCCGCTAGATCATTCTTACAGGCGGCGGGAGGGGACATCCCCCCTCCCGCCGCCCTCCGGTGCTTCTCCGGGCTCTCCCGTGCCATCGGGGGCCCGGAGAACGAATCGTCCGGTGCTGACAGGAAGCAGAGAGATGACTGGGTGACCAGATGGTCACCAGTCATCTCTATGACCGTCGGAGGACCCGGGCACGATGTGATGACGTCGCGGCCGGGTCCCCGTAAGTAAACAAAGCCGCAATTACGGCTGCTAAGCAACAGTAATCATGAGATCAGTGAATTTTTTTCACCGATTTCATGCTTTCCAGCCTGGAGGAGAGATGTGGGGTCTTATTGACCCCGCATCTCTCCATAAAGTGTACCCATCACACACATTCCTATTACAAGGGATGTTTACATTCCTTGTAATAGGAATAAAAGTGAGAATAAAAAAAAAAAAAAGTGTAAAAAAATAAATATGTAAAAAAAAAATATATATATTTTTTAACGCCCCTGTCCCCAGTAGCTCTCGCGCAGAAGCGAGCGCACACGCAAGTCCCGCCGACATATGTAAGCGCCGTTTAAACCACATATGTGAGGTATCGCCGCGTGCGTTAGAGTGCCAGCAACAATTCTAGCACTAGATCTCCTCTGTAAATCGAAACTGGTAACCTGTAAAAAATTTCAAAGCGTTGCCTATGGAGATTAAGTACCGAAGTTTGGCGCCATTCCATGAGTGTGCGCAATTTTAAAGCGTGACATGTTAGGTATCTATTTACTCGGTGTAACATCATCTTTCATATTTTACAAAAAAATTGGGCTAACTTTACTGTTTTGTTATTTTTTTAATTCATGAAACAATTTTTTTCAAAAAAAAGGCGTTTGAAAAATTATTGCGCAAATACCGTGCAAGATAACATGTTTCAATGACCGTCGTTTTATTTCCTAGGGTGTCTGCTAAAAAAACATATATAATGTTTGGGGGTTCTGCGTAATTTTCTAGCAAAAAAATTATGATTTGTACATGTAGGAGAGAAGTGCCAGAATAGGCCTGGTATGGATGTGTGTATAACAGCCCTGTATGGAAGTGGTTAATACACCACAGTGCATAGCTCTGCCAATTTAGTATACGCTTTATTGCGCTTCTGCCTGTCTGAGTACTCTTTAGAGTGAACTTTCCATAAACAAGACAGTTCTCTATACATGTCTATGAATTGGGGAAGGAAATGTGGGGATGTGAATTTGTCCATCATTGCTCCTGTAAGAAAACACAATACATCATGATTTAGTTAACATACTACACAAATATTAATATCATATAACTATTGTACTGGTCTGCTTACCTTCAATTGTAAAGAATTTTCTGAATTTTGGTCCGTGTAATCGTTCGTGTGTTTGCGCGTTCCTCTCCTCAGAATAATCTTACGTGTAATCTTACGTGCCAACATTCTGTGTGACGGGTCAGAGTGCACGCAGTGCAATATGGGAGTTTGCAAGCTCCACCCTTTTTCATTCGGCGCCATATTTAGCAACAGAACGATGTCTGAAGAGAAGGAGCATGCCCTTTCTAACAAAATTAGGCTGCAAAGTTTTAAAAAAAGGCAACACCTATGTCCCTGGAAGAAATGAAAACTATGGGGAAGATTTTGGAGAAAAATGACTATGATGGGAGACACAAAAACTACCCCAGACCTAATAGAAGAAAAGATGACACCATGGAGAAGGTTATCCATGTGCTTGGGAAGAAGTATGGTGTGGACCGAACAAAGGACCAGCTGCGCAAGAGATGGTCTAACTTGAAACATAGGGAGGAAGCACAGTTGTATAAAATACACAAATTGATCAAAAAAGGTAATTAAAAATATTTTATGCCATTTCTGCTCTCTCAGCTAGGCATGCAATCCATGTAGTCTGCCTGCAATTTCTTCATGTATGGAAACTATATTCTTTAGCATGCATACAAATTTTTTGATTTTTTTATTGTTGCTTTTAAACATAGAAAAACCCAAGAAAGCATTTAGGAACAGCACTGTGACAACAGAACTGGATATTATTATGGTTGATGACACATCTCCAGTTACCGAAAAAGGACCTGATGAGGATGATGCTGAACCAGGCCAAAGTATTACAGACGTGGAAGCAGACCAGGCACAGCATTCCTGTGAAACCATCACAAGCAGCACAGGTAAGCCAGTATACATGCACTATAACTTCAACTTTAATTTTAAACACATTCCCCTGATTTTTATTTATTTTTTATCTTCAACAGCACATCATCTGTCTGTGGAACAGGAATTAAATACAGTCACTGGCCAAAGATTGTTATCTGATCTGTTGAAGTGCTCCTCAGAGTTGGAGAAATGCTCACTCTGAATTAGAAAAAAAGTCAAAGATCACTTGACCTCTGTCCAAAACCAATTTCTGGTTGTTCTTGACACACTAACTAAAATGTAACCTGTGTCTTTTTGGTCCGTTTTTTGTTTTGTTTTTTGGTTTAGTTAATTGTTTGCAGAAGTTTGCACAAAAGTTCTACTATTTTTAATGTTAAGAACAAGCACTTTATTATTGTTTGTGACTCATTTGCACATTTAAAAGTCAGGCCTGGCATGAAAAAACATGGTTGGAGTGAAGCTGTCCCTGAGATTTGAGCAGGCAGTCACTTTTACTATAGTTCAATCATATTGTGTTCTAGCACATTCACTTTTCCATCTGTTGACATACACTTATAGTATGGGTGACTGACATCACAAACCTCAAGGACAATCTTAAACCATGTTTTTTTCTGCAGGCCAAAAACTACTGATATTTGTGAAGAAAAAAATTAAGCTTTGAGAGATAATTAAAAACCATTGCTTGATACATGCATAATGTTTATTATTCAAATTGAAAAATAAAAAATTTTCACACGATTATAAACCCAAAAAATTATGCTCTCTTGTGTAATAAAAAACGGAAAATTGAATACTTACCTTTCTGCAATTTTCTTTTCCTGGTGCCTACCCATGGCAGCATACCAATGGTCATGGCTCCACCCCCAACCAACCCACAGGACCACTTAACTCTCTAATAAAAAGGCGTTGCTCCCCCAGTTAGGCATTCTTTGGAACTAGACCTCAGACCCCATAGCGTAAAGTCAACTAAAGGGAGGGTGTATGCTGCCATGGGTAGGCACCAGGAAAGGAAAATTACAGAAAGGTAAGTATTCAATTTTCCGTTTTCCTGGTGCCTCCATGGCAGCATACCAATGGTCAATAACTTGCTTACAGGGAGGGTACTGCCTAACAATATCTATAACGGGACACAGAGTGGAGAGCATCTAGCGTCCTCCTCCCAAAGTCTCGGGAGGTAAGGACTGCCGGAACTAGGCAATAGTGTGCCATAAAGGTGTTGAAGGAAGACCAGCTTGCCGCCCTGCAAATCGTCTCTGGGGAAACCCGAGCCAAAGCTGCCCAAGAGGAAGAATGCCTAACTGGGGGAGCAGCGCCTTTTTATTAGCGAGTTAAGTGGTCCTGTGGGTCGGTCGGGGGTGGAGCCATGACCATTGGTATGCTGCCATGGAGGCACCAGGAAAAAGATATATGCTCTCCTGTTTAATCAAAAAAAATTATGCTCTCTTGTTTAAAAAAAAAAAAAAAAGAATATGCTCTTTTGTTTAAATTAATTAATAAAAAATTATGCTCTCTTGTTTACTAAAAAAAAAAAAAAAATGATGCTCTCTTGTATAATAAAAAAAAAATATGCTGTCTTTATTAATGTCAAATAATATGTTCTCTTACATACGGACAAAAAAAAGGAAAACAAATATTAAACAGAATTTCTTTATTTTTGTTTAAAAAAAAAAACATTTTGCAATAAAGTTTTAATATTGCATATTTTGTGTAGTGAATTCTTTAAACATACATAAAGGTATATCACAATTGAAGAGGTTGCAGGTTATATAGTTGTTGAAGTGTATCATGACCTTTTGACGTGAACGTTCTTTGATACAAATATTTACCTTCCGGGTTATAGCGTTTTCAAACATGCGCAGTAGCAAGCATTAATTTTTTTTCGGACGAATAACGCATTAACCTTACGATTTACCGTTCGCCCGTCAAAATTTTTCCAAACTTGCCGTTCGTTTTCTTCCACAAAAACGATTAACGATTTGTGCCCATTAACTTATCGAAAAACGAACGAAGTGTCTCCATGAGCGATTTTCGGATGATTTTTGTCTAGTGTATGGCCAGCATAAGTATGCTGAATGAAATTCTGAACTAAAATCTGAATAGTACAGAGTGATAGTTTGACCTGTAAGATGCCTTTATCTGTATTGAGATACAGTCTGCATTATTTTTGATCTTTTCAGTTATACTGTGCTTTAAGTTTCTCAATCCCTGGGTTTATTGGCTAAATAAACTTTGTTGGACCTTTTTAACCACTTAAGGACCGCCTCCTGCACATATACATCGGCAGAATGGCACGGCTGGGCACAAGCATGTACAGGTACATCCTCTTTAAGTGCCCAGCCGTGGGTCGCGCACGCCCGCGACCCGGTCCGAAGCTCCGTGACCGTGGGACCCGCGGACCCGATCGCTGCTGGAGTACCGCGATCGGTCCCCGGAGCTGAAGAATGGGGAGAGCTGTGTGTAAACACAGCTTCCCCGTTCTTCACTGTGGCGCCGTCATTGATCGTGTGTTCCCTTTTATAGGGAAACACAATCAATGACATCACACCTACAGCCACACACCCCTACAGTTAGAAATACAAATGAGGTCACACTTAACCCCTTCAGCGCACTCTTGTGGTTAACTCCCAAACTGCAATTGTCATTTTCACAGGAAACAATGCATTTTTAATGCTTTTTTTGCTGTGAAAATTACAATGGTCCCAAAAATGTGTCAAAATTGTCCGAAGTGTCCGCCATAATGTCGCAGTCACGAAAAAAATCGCTGATCACCGCCATTAGTAGTAAAAAAAATAAAATAATAAAAATGCAATAAAAATATCCCCTATTTTGTAAACGCTATACATTTTGCGCAAACCAAATCGATAAACGTTTTTTTACCAAAAATAGGTAGAAGAATACGTATCAGCCTAAACTGAGAAAAAAAATGTTTTTATATATTTTTGGGGGATATTTATTATAGCAAAAAGTAAAAAATATTGCATTTTTTTCAAAATTGTCGCTCTATTTTTGTTTATAGCGCAAAAAAATAAAAACGGCAGAGGTGATCAAATACCACCAAAGGAAAGCTCTATTTGTGGAAAAAAAAGGACACCAATTTTGTTTGGGAGCCACGTCGCACGACCGCGCAATAGTCAGTTAAAGCGACGTAGTGCCGAATCGCAAAAACTGGCCAGGTCCTTTAGCTGCTTAAAGGTCCAGGTCTTAAGTGGTTAATGGGACTGCCACCCAATTTATTCAACCCCACAAAGAGTAAAGAATTCTACCCTGAGGCAAAATGCCAGACTATTGAGTGACCTGAGGGTTCCTAACTGCCTTCAGGGGGTAGGGGGGTGCTACACATACTGTATAGGTGTATGGTAGTCAGAAAAGGGTTAAAAGGAGTACAGCATCTATACAATTAAATTAGTTATGATTCCCCGCAAGCCGCACCTGTGAAAGGGAAGAAAGCAGACAGTTGGGTTGAGTAAATGTACATACACTGCCAGTTGCTATGCATAAGCGAAATGTTGGCAGAAGCGAAAGAGTTAAAGTGAGTATTCACATATACTTAACTTTCCTACTTCATGTGACCCTCACCAGTCACCATTCCTCGTCACAGCCTCTTAACCCATGTTGTATATAACTTTTTTTCCCTTTTTTATAAGTGATCACATTCACTCTGTTCTCAGCTGCATAAGAGCTGGGGGAGGAGAAGCAACAGTAAACTGAGCTTCCCATTGAATTGCTGTACATGGGGTGTGTGTCAGGAATAGACATGTGCAATTTGTTTAGTTCCGAATTTGTTTTTAACAAATTAATTCCGAAATTTCGGAATTTTAAAAAAATTGGGATTATGGAAATGTAAAAATTCGAAATTTCGACAGTTCCGAATATCAACATTTTGGTAATTCGGAAATTCTCAATTTTTCCGGAAATTCAAAGTTATGCTGGCCATACACGGGTCGAATTTCCAAAGCACTTTATTTCGAAGATCTTATCTCAGAATTTTCGTTTGTGTTTCACACCATTAGTGGGCTACAGCAACAGCCAATTTTCGTGTAGCCATCTAATTTGTATATTTAGACATGTTGGAATTTTTAAACGATTTTCGAATAATGCGAGAAATGTAATCAAAAAAGAAATACACACGTGCAAGAAAAGAAAATTCCGGGGGCGTGGCCGCGGCATGAGCGAGTGAGGACGCGCTCTCTCTGAGCTCCGTGCGACCCGCGCTCTTACCGACTCACACGGCGGTTTCCCGGGGGGGATTTCGACGCGGACCGATGCCTCCTAAGCGCAAGCCCTCACCGCAGCCTCAGCGTGCAGCCCGGGGACGGACCGGATCGCTGGAAGCCTTCTTTGGAGCCTGCAGTGACATGGCAAGTACAGCCAAGATGGCGCCCGGCCCTCGTGCTTCCAGGCCTGCTTCTCCTATAGCCTCCCCACATATGCAGGCTTCTGCACAGCCTCACTCTCCTTCCGCCTCCAGCTCCGAAAGCATTGAGGAGCATGGGAATGGCGTGGACCCCTGGGAGGACAAGGACATCCGCTCCCATATACTTTCTCTCCCCACTAAGGCTGACCTGGAGCGATTTGCTCATACAGTAGAGAAGGCCCTGAGACAAGACATAGCAGATCTGCAGGTGGATACTGCTCATTTGGGAGGCAGGGTAGAGACCCTGGAAAATCAATGGGAAGAAACCACCCCAGCCTTACAGGCGCTCACTGAACATTGCAAGAGGCAAGACCGCAGAATTGAGGCCCTGCTTGACCAAATGGATGATTTTGAAAACAGAAGCCGCAGAGTGAATATACGCATTAGAGGCTTGCCTGAAGCGACAGGCCCAAGGGAGATTATCCCCACCCTGCAGGGGGTCTTTAAACAAATCTTAGGCCGACAAGCACCGGACTATATTGAGATAGATCGTGCGCACCGTGCCCTGCGCCCCCCCTCTGAGGACCCAGACAAGCCTCGAGACATTATTTGTAAGCTGCACAAGTATTCCCTTAAAGAACGCATTATGGCTCAAGTCAGGGGGGTCAGGCATGTGGACTTTGACGGTGCACAGCTTACTTTCTTTCCGGACCTGTCCAGACGCACTCTGATGCAGCGCCGGGCGCTCAAGCCCCTTCTGGGAGCTCTCCAGGCTGCCCAGCTGACTTACCGCTGGGGCTTTCCATTTAGCCTGTCTGTCACTAAGGACGGCCTGACGCATACCCTTCGTACTACAGATGACATACCCCGATTCCTGGATTCCCTGGGGTTACCTCATGTTGATATCCCAGATTGGCGGCAGTCTCTGGACATACCTCTACCTAATCGCCCTGGACAGTGGCTCCCTGCCCGCCGCCGCAAGCGCCGCCGTGGCCCCAGGAGAGGCCCACCCGGCCACACACCACTTCCTCACTCCCCTCAGGGGGAGACCTGAACTGGGGTTTCTGCTGTCCCCAGCACCTGAACTGCCTTTTCTTCTTCATTTATTTCCCTTTTTGAAGGCTGACATTGCTGAATAATATTCCCCCCTGACTGTGATTGCCGTTGCAATAGTCTCCCCTGGGCTCAGGGGTAGACGCTGTTTTAAAACGAAACACCCGCGGGTCGCTGGACGGACTCGCTCTCTGTGCCTCGTCACTAACCCCCCAATAGGCCGACTCCCTTGGAGTCATGCTCCCTCTTTGGGGACAACCTCCGCTCGCTGGCCCCCGCCGCCTCTCCTCCAGGAGGCGGGGGGGGGTCCCCGACCGGCGGTTCTACTGCACTATGCCAGGCCCGTTGGGCCTTGTGGTTTTTTTTTTGTTACACTGTTTGTTTTATGTTGATTGTTCTCTTTATGTACCCCTCTCATCCCTTGTGTTTCTGGTACCAAGCATCTGTTCTAACCGTGCTCTATTTCTTAGGCTCCCTCGAGGCTTCGTGAGTTCTGTGTGCTCCTGTCTGCTGGCAGGGTTGTGTGAGCGGTCCCTCCCACTTCCCATTGGCGGTCGGGCGCCCCCTCTCCGGGTTCAACTGCGATGGCGGATGTAAAGGTTGTATCCTACAATGTCCGTGGTCTGGGCTCACCGATGAAACGCAGTAAGTTGTGGCTTGAGATGAAACGCATGGGGGCTCATGTTCTTTTTTTACAGGAGACGCATTTCCGCACTGACTCGGTCCCCCGCCTTCCCATTCACCTTTACCCACTGTGGTTCCTTAGCAACTCCTCCCGAGCCAAATCGGGGGGGGTGGCTATAGCCATACATAAAAATTGCCCCTTCATTGTTGAGGATCAAAAACTGGACCCTAATGGTCGCTTTGCTTTTGTCAAGGGCACCATTTCCGGCCGTAAATATACCCTCGCCACGCTTTACGCTCCAAACAGCGGCCAGATAGCCTTTTTGAACTCGGTGCTGGAGTCGTTGTCTGCCTTCCGGGATGGTCATCTCATCCTGGGCGGAGACTTCAACGTCTGCCCGGACCCCCTTGCCGACACCTCCTCCGGCCGCTCGGGGCATTCATTTGCCTTTTTGAAGCGTTTTCGGAAGACTCTGCAGACCCACCACCTGGTGGACTGTTGGAGATTGCTTCGCCCAACAGACAGGGACTATAGCTATTTCTCAGCCACACACGAGGTGTACACTCGCATTGACCTTCTACTGATGGATCAGTTCTCCCTAGACTCCTTAGCCGGGGCCTCCATTGGTTCCATTACCATTTCTGACCACGCGCCTGTGTCCATCTCCCTGCGTCCCCTTTCGGTGGAGGCACGGACATGGTCGTGGCGCTTGAATGACGGGATCCTGGATGATGTGGTTGCTCAGAAACAGGTATCAGATACTATCTCCCTGTATTTCACGGAGAATACAGTTGGCGAGGTGGGTATGGGGTCCATCTGGGAGGGCCACAAGGCGGTGGTGCGGGGAGAGCTGATCTCGCAGGGAGCTAGGCTGAAGAAAATCAGGGAGGGTGAACTGCAGACCCTGCTGGCTAAACTCCGCGCAGCAGAGCTTACACACAAGAAAAAGATCACCCCGGCGCTGGCGGGGGAGCTGGCCTCCCTTCGACAGAGCCTGGCTGACTTACTGGATTCCAAGATCAGGGCACGGCTGCGATATCTGACCCACAAGTTTTACGAGTTCGGCAATAAATGCGGGAGGATGCTGGCTAGGGCCCTTAGGGGCCAACGAGACGCAGGACATGTACACAAACTAAAATCCGCGGCGGGCGCGCCTGTGATGCACTCCTCTAAGATAGCGGCAGCGTTTCGGGATTTCTATGCTCAGCTATACCACCTCCCAGACACGTTACCCGGCGTTTCCGAACCGCAACGGGTCGCTCGTATACACCAATATTTGGCGGAGGCGCAGTTCCCACAGCTAGAAGCCTCAATAGGCAAACAACTTGACACCCCTATTACTGTCGCAGAGATTCGGGCGGTGGTGAAAGACCTCCCTAATGGGAAAAGCCCTGGCCCGGATGGCTATACCAACGCATATTACAAAAAATATGTTGAGGAATTATCGGGGCCTATGTGCAAGTATTTTACGGCGCTGGCCTCTGGCACTGCTATGCCCCCTGAGGCACTGATGGCCCATATTTCGGTCCTGCCAAAGGAGGGGAAAGATCACTCCTTACCGGGCAGTTATAGGCCTATCTCACTCCTGAACACCGACGTTAAGATATTGGCCAAAATACTGGCCAGTAGGCTTAAACCGGTGCTACCATCTGTTGTACACCCGGACCAAACTGGCTTTATTATGGGCAGGGAGGCGAGGGACAACGCGAACAGGGCGCTCCAACTGATACATTGGGTAGAATCACAGGCAGCCTTCCAGCCATGTCTTTTGCTTTCCACGGATGCTGAGAAGGCATTTGACAGGGTGGACTGGACATATATGAAGATAGTTTTGACCAAGCTTGGCTTAGGCCCTAATATGCTGGCCTGGATCGCTTCCCTGTATAGCTCTCCATCTGCCAGGGTTAAGGTGAATGGACTGCTATCTGACCCCTTTCCGATTTGCAACGGGACACGACAGGGATGCCCGTTGTCACCCCTCGTGTTCGCCTTAACGTTAGAACCGTTGCTCAGCCGGATACGCCTCAATAACAATATCAAGGGTTTTACGGTGGGCCCGAAGGAGCATAAGCTGTCCGCATATGCGGACGATGTGCTATTCTATGTGTCTGAACCCCTGGTCTCCCTGCCCAACATTATGGCGGAGCTGGCGGAGTTCCACCTCTTATCAAATTTTAAAATAAATTATGCCAAGTCGGAGATCCTGTCACTAAATATCCCCCCGGGATTGCGCACGCAGCTGCAATCCGCTTTTTCGTTTACATGGTGCCAGTCCTCCCTGAAGTACCTAGGGATTCAACTCCCAGCGCACTGTGCTCAGCTGTACGAGTGTAACTACGCGCCGCTGCTCTCGACCATTAGAGTGGACCTAAAGAGGTGGGATAAGGCGGCCTTCTCATGGATGGGCCGGGTCAGTGTGCTGAAAATGAATGTACTCCCCAGAATTTTATTTTTCCTGCAGATGGTTCCGATTGCCTTGCCCAGGGCCTTCTTCTCAAGCCTCAACAGCCTTTTCATCCAGTACATCTGGAGCGGGAAATGCCCCCGGCTAGCTCTCCGCATGTTGCAACGTCCTAAGTCCGCGGGTGGGTTGGGTGTCCCGGTGGTGCGAAGATATTACGAAGCAATAGCCCTACAGCGCATCTTGGACTGGTATCACAATGTGCAACATAAAATGTGGGTGCCCCTAGACAAGTTTCTGGCGGGGCGCAATCTGTCCCACGCCCCATGGGTGCCTGGGGAACATAGGGGTTTGTCGACGCTGGTCTCTCCCTTCGCTGTCCATGCCCTGGCGATCTGGGATGCTCTGAATAAATCGGGGGGGCTGGCTTTGCCGACATCCCCGCTGGCACCTCTGGGGGGCTTCCCCTGGTTCACTCCAGGGGAGCACCCGTCCTTTTTCCGGACGTGGGCGGCGGATGGGGAGTCCAGGTGTGGGAGATTTGTCCAAGACCAGGGTTTGCTGACCCTGGCTGCACTGAGGGAGCAGTACGGTCCCTTCCTGATGGACGAGTGGCGCTACCGGCAACTCAGTCATTTCCTCACCACCTTGCCCCAGGGGGTCAGGTCGCCCTCACGGGCATCCCCCTTTGAACGTCTCTGTATGTCCCAGGAGGCTATCCCCCATGCCATTTCAGTGTTGTATGCCCTCATATATTCCCTGCGCGAGGACGGGAAGCCAAGGTTCATACGGGAGTGGGAGAGAGACCTGCAGCACACTTTTACCAAGCCACAGCTAGACCACATGTATGGACTCACACACTCGAGCACGGTTGACACGAGGATGCAAGAGAATAGCTATAAAGTGCTTACCAGATGGTATAGGGTGCCGACCAGACTTACCCAGATATACCCCTCCCTTCCAGATGCGTGCTGGCGGGGATGTGGCGAACGGGGTACTTTCCTACATATTTGGTGGGAGTGCCCCAGGCTGCGCCCCTTCTGGCAAGAAGTCCATGCCCAGATCAAGCTGATTTTGGGTGTGGAGTTGCCAGACTCTCCATTGGAATCCCTGCTCCACTTCCCTACTGTTCCAGTTAGTCAATATCGCAAGTCTGCACTGCCTCATCTACTTAACGCGGCCAGACGGCTGATTCCAGTACACTGGAAGACGCCTCGGATACCGACCCGCCCTGAGTGGGTGTCTATGGTGAACAAAATTATGGAGGCTGAGAAGTGGATGGCGCAGTGCAAAGATAACTATGACAAGTTCTACCTGATATGGGCGACGTGGATACATTATGTGGGGCCTGAAGAGCTGCCTGGGCCTGGGCCCCCCCAGGGGGCGATTTCCTCTGGTAGGGGGCCCGGCGTTAGAAAGAGGGATACACCCGTTGGTCCTGAAGCTGAAATGGACTGTTAGAGCCATGATGGAGACATCTCGGTGTCAATTTCCTTTTGTGTTTTGTCTTTTTTATGATGCATGCGTACCAGGTACTACCCCCCCCCCCCCAACCTCTTCCTTTATCCATTTTTGTGTTCCCCTTTCCCCGTTCCCACATTGCACGAGGGTTTGACTCTCGAAGGCCGGTCTTGTCCATTTTTGATTAAGTGGAGGGTGCTGCCTCCCACTGGGGTGTGCCTGGGTGGCGCAAGTGGGGGGACCCATGATGGAATAGGTTTATAATGTGCACTATAAATGATGCTTACCATTCCCCCGGCTGCGCTTCCAGATATGGGCATGCCCTAGAGGTATTGTTTGCCACAATGTTTTACTTAACTGCCCGAGACAGGATCTGTATTGCCATGCAACGTGATTGTTATATTCCATTTGCCAGGCCATGTTGGCCGACTATATGTATGTCTGTTTTTCTCCTGCAAAAACTTCTTTTGAAAAATAAAGATTATATAAAAAAAAAAAAGAAAAGAAAATTCCCGGTAAAGTAAAGAAGATTCCCAAACACAAAAATTATTTTCTGTAGGAACATGAGATGGAATTGAAGGTTTGTTTGGTCGAATTTCAAAATCAATGGTGGCACCATCGGATCACTAAACAAACAAATTTTCTGATTTTCAAAAGAATGTTCTTTCGAATTTCGACCTGTTTTCGGCCAGCATTCGGAAATTCAAAAATTTTGGCAATTCAAACATTGGAAATTCGAAAATCAGAAATTCGAAATTCCAAAATTTTAATTTCGGAAATTTGGAAATTCAAAAATCCGTAAATAAAAAAATCGTTATTTCGGATAATTCATAACTTCAGATAAATTTGTATTTGTTACATTCACTAACAGCCAAATTTAAAAGGAAATTACAATCACTATAATTTAATAGTTATTATTTTGAATTTTATTGATTTTTCTTTTTTTTCTTCAGATATTCGGAAATTCAAAAATCTGAAAATTTTCAAAATTCTATAATTTGAAGTTACGAAATCCGAAAATTTCAATATTCCGAAATTCAAGTTTCAAATTTCGGAAATTTGGAAATTCAAAATTAGGAAATTTGAAAATGCGTAAATAAAAAAAAAAATTTCATTATTTCGGATAATTTGTATTTGTTACATTTACCAACAGCCAAATTTGAAAGGAAATTTCTATAATTTATTAGTTATTATTTCGAATTTTACCGATTTTTCTTTTTTTTTTAGATTTTCGAAAATTCTAAATTCGGAAATTCGAAAATCCCTAAATGATAAAAAAAAGTTTTCGTCATTTCGCATAATTCGTAACTTCAGATAAATTTTGTATTCGTTACATTCACTAACAGACAAATTTGATAGGTAAAAAATTCCAATAACTATAATTTTATAGTTATTTATTATAAGTTATTATTTCAAATTTTATTTGTAAGGTCGGTGGTTCAACTAGACCCCGGACTTTATAGGACTTCTGGATGTGTGGGGCTCTCTGATGCATCGGCAATGTCAATCCACCCACACAGACATATGGTGTGAAAAAACTAGACTTTATTTCTCATGCGTACTTGTACATAGTCAAATCATACAATAAAGGAATGCCTATGTCTCAGCCAATCATATTTAAGTAATTAGGTTATACAAGTAATATTCATCACAATTATACATCATGTGTAAAATATAACAATCTATCTTCTGTGTGTCCGACTAAACCTTGTTTCTACTGCACCTTATCTAATGTCATCGTTCTTTGCCCAGTACATAACATTTGGCAAGGTTGTTTTCTTAGCTTCTGTGTAACTAATCCTAGAAGCTCAAGGATACATCTTCATACAAGCATTAATTACTATGGGGGAACTCTAGCAAGTCTTAGAATGCATTGATATTATGGGGAAACTCTAGCAAGTCTTATAATGCATTGATATTATGGGGGAACTCTAGCCTTTCAATCCCTCCTTTTATTGTGTAGGCCCTAGCCTACACGATCACTCATTATACCATTTCTGCTCTATGGTCAACATTGCCATGCTGACCTTCTCACCCCTTTTCACATGGGGGTTAGTCATTTTCCTGGGATTGCAATAAGGAGAACACAACATGTATCAATCAGTGACAAAGAAAAATATTTTGCAACTTGGGCCTATGTGGAGTTGGTAAGTGGTCTAGGAACGAAACGGGGGTGAGGGGTTGCAGTGTTGTGTTGTGCCTAAGGCCCAATGTTTCTGCCCCTGTTTAACAGGGGCATCTAATAACAATTTTTAATGCAATACTTTGCATGTGGCTCTTTGCTGTGCTCCAATTACAGTATCTGTGAGGGGTTGCAGTGTTGTGCCTAAGGCCCAATGTTTCTGCACCTGTTTAACAGGGGCATCTAATAACAATTTTTAATGCAATACTTTGCATGTGGTTCTTTGCTGTGCTCCAATTACAGTATATGTGAGGGGTTGCAGTGTTGTGTTGTGCCTAAGGCCCAATGTTTCTGCCCCTGTTTAACAGGAGCATCTAATAACAATTTGTGATGCAATACTTTGCATGTGGCTCTTTGCTGCGCTCCAATTACATTATCTGTGAGGGGTTGCAGTTTTGTGACCCCAAATTTTCTGCCCCTGTTCTAGTACTTTTCATTGTTTGATTCTTTTCTAATTTGAGTTCATTCTAGCTTTCTCCTACGTTATCATAGTGTCATGTTTATTTTCCTGTACTAAATACTCATCATTGTCAATGTAAACACCACAAATCGAGATTTGTTCTTTTAAGCAGCATTGATATAATAAGAAGCCATACATTGTTGAGTATCGAAAAATATTTATTGCATCACACTTAAAATGTGTAATTTTTATTTTTTCAAAAAATATTTTAATATAAATTCTTGAATTTTTTTTGTCAAGAAATATATTTTTGATTTGAAATACTTGTCTACATCAATTTTTATTTTATTTTTTTAATTTATTTTTTTAATTCCTCCCCAGCACATCAATAAGATTCTTCATTTTTTGTTTATAATATTCTCTAGGGCGAGGTTTGTGTCCTTAATTTCTGCCCTGCAGGACATGATCTCCCCAATTAGGACATGGGCACTGTAGGTGTCCAATCCGCCCCCAACAGCTCGGACACCTCCTGAAATTTGAAAAAAAAACATGTGTTACAATTATGCAGGCCTACATGTATTACCTGAAGCTGTGCTGTATGACACTGACCTGATGTGGTGACATTTTGCACTTCCTGCACATCCGGCGAGGGTGGGGCTTGGCTCTGTGTGGGGTTGGTCGGCTCCACTGCTGCAGCTTCATTGCGCCCTATGAGATTGTAAAAAAAGGGATACATGAATCAAAAAGATTAGAGGCCTGAAAGAGGAATATCAATCATTCTTTTTAAAAAGTGTGGTAAAATTGTCTGTTTTTACAATCCTTCTAAGCTTAACACAGGATTTTATCCATTACCAAAGCTGCTACAATCTTTGGCCAAGTTTCCTACATGGAAAAACAACAAATATACACTGGATCACCTGTGTGTGACACCCTAACTAGGTTGTTCTTGTGACCAACACTCAGTGCCGATCCCGACCTCCCTGGGGCCCGAAGCAAAATGACATGGCACATTAAAAATGAGAAGCGGGAGGCGCTCTGACGACAGTGACATGTCACATTAAAGAATGTAGAGAAGTGGGGGGAGGGGGTGTTCTGCTGTCGGAAATGACATCTTACATTTAATTGAGAAGCAAGGGGTGCTGACTGCTTGCCTCTTCTCCCATGCAGCCAGCGAGTTGAGAAGTGGGGTGAGGGGGTGAAAATGACTTACCAGGCGGGGCCTCTAGTTATTTGGGGGGCCCTTTGCAGCTTTGCAGGGCCCTAAGCGGCTTGCATAGTGAGCCTATAGGTCGAATCGGCCATGCCAACCATTGTGCTACCAAGTCCATATGTGTAATCAACTGCTGTGCTGCTGAGCATACTCTCCTTTTACTGTATATTGACTTAAGTTGAATTATTTAAATCTAGTTAATAACACATCTACATTAAATAAAAAATTGGTCTCACATAAAATGATCATAAATAGAATGAACAACCGATTATTATGCCCACAAACATGAACCTTGAGACATCTATTCTTGAACTGTAAGACAACCTGAAAGAAAAAGCACATGCCGCAAAATAATAAACACAAATACTCAGAGTACACATGAAAATTACTTACGTCTTATGAGGACTCTTCGAATTCTCTCCATCTGCTCCAGGTCTCTTCTTTTCAAGTCTGACCACCTCTTCCTTAATTGCTGCCTTGACCTCTGCACCTTGAATTTCTCATGGAGAGTCATCTGAACCTTCTCCATTATCTGGGCCTTTACCTTCTTGGGCTTCTTGTAAGGCCCTTTTACACAATCATAGTCCTCCTTTTCAACAATGGCAACCATCTCCACCATCTCATCGAAGGTCATGTTGGTGGCTTTGTTCATGCTCCTGCTCCTGGTGCGTGCCTGGCCTCTCTCCTTACTTGAGGTTGAAGCTTCCTGTCTCTCCTGAGTGTCCTCCATCATGTCTTCAGTGAAGTGCATTGACCGACTGAAAAGGGGCGTGGCAATTACTAGCACGATTGTCATGGGCGGGGAGACGTGCGGAGCTTCTTGCATGCATAGTGTATAAGGGATATTGTGTGAGTGAGAACGTTGTTCGCAGTCGGTAGAAAACGTCGGTAAAACGATCGTGCAGTACGACGATACGAAACTTGATTTTTGGACTTTATGATCAGTGGATGGGTTTGTGGGTTAGATATGGGGAGAAAGCTAAGGCTTGACTGACATTAGCTTTTTTTGCTTAATTTTGACTTGCAGAAATAATGGAGGCCTTCAGAGAACAGGAGTTCTTCACAGAATGTGTTCAAAGGGGGCCCCGGATGGCAACCCCCTTTTTTCTAGAATTTTTCTTTCCCAAAAAAAAAAAAAAAAAAAGATTGAGCCAAGATCTGGCATTGTAATGGCCCCCCCACCCCTAAAATAATCGACATATTGTTGCCACACAGCACGTGCGCTTTGGGGGGCCAAGCCTGCATGGACAGTCTCACGGGCCACCACCACTGGAACATCAGTGGCCTCATCAGGCACAAGTGTCATGTAGTTTGTTGAGGGTCCCTTTAGGAAATTGTGCAATATGCAGCAGCAAAGTCTGAAATGGTTCAGATTCTTAACAAACCTTCAGTCCTTATCTTAGAGTCTCTCCCCATTTACAGATCATGTTAATCTGGCCATACACAAGTAGATTTTCAGAACATTTTTGCCAACATTTATATGAAAATTCTCAGTACAAGTTCCCGGTAAAGTTGCTGGCAAAGTTCACAGTAAAGTTGCCGGAAAAGTTCCCGGCAAAGCTGCCGGAAAAGTTCCCGGTAAAGTTTCCGGCAAAGTTGCCAGTAAAGTCCCGGCCAAGTTCCCTGTAAAGTTGCCAGAAAGTTCCCGGCAAACTTGCCTGTGAAGTTCCTGGTAAAGTTGCTGGCAAAGTTCCCGACAAAGTCCCCGGCAAAGCTGCCAGTAAAGTTGCCGGTAAAGTTGCCGGAAAAGCTGCCGGTAAAGTTCCCGGCAAAGTCCCCGGCAAAGCTGCCAGTAAAGTTTCCGGCAAAGTTCACGGTTAAATTGCCAGTTAAGTTGCCGGCAAAGTTCCAGGTAAAGTTGCCGGTAAAGTTACCAGTAAAGTTCCCGGCAAAGTTTCTGGCAAAGTTCCCTGTAAAGTTGCCGAAAAGTTACCAGCAAAGTTCCCAACAAAGTTCCCGGCAAACTTGCTTGTAAAGTTGCCGGCAAAGTTCCTGGCAAAGCTGCTGGTAAAGTCGCAGGTAAAGTTGCTGGCAAAGTTCCCGGTAAAGTTGCTGGAAAGTTCCCGATGAAGTTGCCGGAAAAGTAGCTGGGAAAGTTGCCGGTAAAGTTGCTGGAAAAGTTCACAGTAAAGTTGCCGGAAAAGTTCCCGGCAAAGCTGCCGGAAAAGTTCCCGGTAAAGTTTCCGGCAAAGTTGCCAGTAAAGTCCCGGCCAAGTTCCCTGTAAAGTTGCCAGAAAGTTCCCGGCAAACTTGCCTGTGAAGTTCCTGGTAAAGTTGCCGGCAAAGTTCCCGACAAAGTCCCCGGCAAAGCTGCCAGTAAAGTTGCCGCAAAGTTGCCGGTAAAGTTGCCGGAAAAGCTGCCAGTAAAGTTTCCGGCAAAGTTCACGGTTAAATTGCCAGTTAAGTTGCCGGCAAAGTTCCAGGTAAAGTTACCAGTAAAGTTCCCGGCAAAGTTTCTGGCAAAGTTCCCTGTAAAGTTGCCGAAAAGTTACCAGCAAAGTTCCCAACAAAGTTCCCGGCAAACTTGCTTGTAAAGTTGCCGGCAAAGTTCCTGGCAAAGCTGCTGGTAAAGTCGCAGGTAAAGTTGCTGGCAAAGTTCCCGGTAAAGTTGCTGGAAAGTTCCCGATGAAGTTGCCGGTAAAGTTGCTGGTAAAGTTGCTGGAAAAGTTCCCGGTAAAGTTGCTGGAAAAGTTCCTGACAAAGTTGCCAACAAAGTTCCCGGTAAAGTTGCCGGCAAAATTGCCGGAAAAGTAGCTGGGAAAGTTGCCAGAAAAGTTGCCGGTAAAGTTGCTGGAAAAGTTCCCGGTAAAGTTGCCAACAAAGTTCCTGACAAAGTTGCCAACAAAGTTCCCGGTAAAGTTGCCGGCAAAGTTCCCGGTAAAGTTGCCAGCAAAATTGCCAGAAAAGTAGCCGGCAAAGTTCCAGACAAAGTCCCTGGCAAAGCTGCCGGTAAAGTCGCCGGCAAAATTCCCGGTAAAGTTGCTGGAAAGTTCCCAGAAGAGTTCCCGGTAAAGTTGCTGGAAAGTTCCCAGAAGAGTTCCCGATGAAGTTGCCAACAAAGTTCCTGACAAAGTTGCCAACAAAGTTGCCGGTAAAGTTGCTGGAAAAGTTCCCGGTAAAGTTGCCGGCAAAATTGCCAACAAAGTTCCCAGTAAAGTTGCCAACAAAGTTGCCGGCAAAATTGCCGGAAAAGTAGCTGGGAAAGTTGCCAGAAAAGTTGCCGGTAAAGTTGCTGGAAAAGTTCCCGGCAAAGTTGCCGGGAAAGTTCAAGGTAAAGTTTCCGGTAAAGTTCCTGACAAAGTTCCCAGTACGTTTGCCGGCAAAGTTGCCAGTAAAGTTGGCGGCAACGTTCCCGGAAAAATTGCCAGAAAAGTTCCCGGCAAAGTTCCTGATGAAGTTGCTCGTAAAGTTGCCAACAAAGTTCCTGACAAAGTTGCCAACAAAGTTCCCAAAAAAGTTCCCGGTAAAGTTGCCGGCAAAATTGCCGGAAAAGTAGCTGGGAAAGTTCCCGGTAAAGTTGCCAACAAAGTTCCTGACAAAGTTGCCGGAAAGTTCCCGGCAAAGTTGCCGGAAAAGTAGCTGGGAAAGTTGCGAGAAAAGTTGCCGGTAAAGTTGCTGGAAAAGTTCCCGGTAAAGTTGCCAACAAAGTTCCTGGTAAAGTTGCCGGCAAAGTTCCCGGTAAAGTTGCTGGCAAAATTGCCGGAAAAGTATCTGGAAAAGTTGCCGGCAAAGTTCCCGACAAAGTTCCAGACAAAGCTGCCGGTAAAGTCGCCGGCAAAGTTCCCGGTAAAGTTGCCGGAAAAGATGCCAGCAAAGTTCCCGGCAAAGTTCCCAGAAGAGTTCCCGATGAAGTTGCCGGCAAAGTTCCCGGTAAAGTTGCTGGAAAAGTTCCCGGTAAAGTTCTCAACAAAGTTCCTGGTAAAGTTGCCGGCAAAATTGCCGGTAAAGTTGCTGGAAAAGTTCCCGGTAAAGTCGCCAACAAAGTTCCTGACAAAGTTGCTAACAAAGTTCCCGGTAAAGTTGCCAGAAAAGTTCCCGGTAAAGTTGCCGGCAAAATTGCCGGAAAAGTAGCTGGGAAAGTTGCCAGAAAAGTTCCCGGTAAAGTTGCCAACAAAGTTCCTGACAAAGTTGCCAACAAAGTTCCCAGTAAAGTTGCCGGAAAAGTTCCCAGTAAAGTTGCCGGAAAAGTTCCCAGTAAAGTTGCCAGTAAAGTTAACGGCAAAGCTGCCGGTAAAGTCCCTGGCAAAGCTGCCGGTAAAGTCGCCGGCAAAGTTCCCGGTAAAGTTGCCGGCAAAGTTCCCGGTAAAGTTGCCAGCAAAGTTCCTGATGAAGTTGCCGGTAAAGTTGCTGGAAAAGTTCCCGGTAAAAGTTGCCAACAAAGTTCCTGACAAAGTTGCCAACAAAGTTGCCGGGAAAAAGTTGCCAGCAAAATTGACGGAAAAGTAGCTGGGAAAGTTGCCAGTAAAGTTGCTGGAAAAGTTCCCGGCAAAGTTGCCGGAAAAGTTCCCGGTAAAGTTCCCGGTAATGTTGCCGGTAATGTTGCCGGCAAAGTTCCCGGTAATGTTGCCTGCAAAGTTCCCGGTAAAGTTGCCGGCAAAGTTCCTGACAAAGTTTCCGGTAAAGTTGCCGACAAAGTTCCCAGTACGTTTGCCGGCAAAATTGCCAGTAAAGTTGGCGGCAAAGTTCCCGGAAAAATTGCCAGAAAAGTTTCCGGCAAAGTTCCCGGTAAAGTTGCTGAAAATTTTTCCGGCAAAGTTCCCAGTAAAGTTGCCGGAAAATTCACGGTAAAGTTCCCAGCAAAGGTCCCGGTAAAGTTCCTGGCAAAGTTGCTGGTAAAGTTCCCGGTAAAATTGCCGGAAAAGGTTCTGGCAAAGTTCCCTGTAAAGTTGCCGAAAAGTTACCAGCAAAGTTCTCAACAAAGTTCCCGGCAAACGTGCCTATACAGTTCCTGGTAAAGTTGCCGACAAAGTTGCCGACAAAGTTCCCGGCAAAGTTCCCGGTAAAGTTGCCAACAAAGTTCCTGACAAAGTTGCCAACAAAGTTCCTGACAAAAGTTGCCAACAAAGTTCCTGACAAAGTTGCCGACAAAGTTGCCGACAAAGTTGCCGACAAAGTTGCCGGCAAAGTTCCCGGCAAAGTTCCCGGTAAAGTTGCCAACAAAGTTCCTGACAAAGTTGCCAACAAAGTTCCTGACAAAAGTTGCCAACAAAGTTCCTGACAAAGTTGCCAACAAAGTTCCTGACAAAGTTGCCAACAAAGTTCCCGGTAAAGTTGCCGGAAAAGTTGCCAGTAAAGTTGCCGGAAAAGTTCCTGGTAAAGTTGCCGGTAAAGTTCCCTACAAAGTTCCCGGTAAAGTTGCCGGAAAAAGTTCCCGGTGAAGTTGCTGGCAAAGTTCATGGTAAAGATCCCGGTAGAGTTGCCGGCAAAGTTCCTGGTAAAGTTGCCGGTAAAGGCCCCGGCAAAGGTCCCGGTAAAGTTGCCAGAAAAGTTCCCGGGAAAAGTTGCCAGCAAAGTTTCCGGTAAAGTTACCTGCAAAGTTCCTGGCAAAGGTCCCGGTAAAGGTCCCGGCAAAGTTCCTGGTAAAGTTCCCAGCAAAGTTGCCGGAAAAGTTCCTGGTAAAGTTGCCGGAAAGTTCCTGGTAAAGTTGCCGGCAAAGTTGCCGGAAAAGTTCATGGTAAAGATCCCGGTAGAGTTGCCGGAAAAGTTGCCGGTAAAGTTGCCAGTAAAGGCCCCGGCAAAGTTGCCGGAAAGTTCCTGGTAAAGTTGCCGGCAAAGTTCCTGGTAAAGTTGCCGGCAAAGTTCCTGGTAAAGTTGCTGGCAAAGTTCCCGGTAAAGTTGCCGGCAAAGTTCCTGGCAAAGGTCCCGGCAAAGTTGCCGGAAAAGTTCCCGGCAAAGTTCCCAGCAAAGTTGCCGGAAAAGTTCCTGGTAAAGTTGCCGGAAAGTTCCTGGTAAAGTTGCCGGCAAAGTTGCCGGAAAAGTTCATGGTAAAGATCCCGGTAGAGTTGCCGGAAAAGTTGCCGGTAAAGTTGCCAGTAAAGGCCCCGGCAAAGTTGCCGGAAAGTTCCTGGTAAAGTTGCCGGCAAAGTTCCTGGTAAAGTTGCCGGCAAAGTTCCTGGTAAAGTTGCTGGCAAAGTTCCCGGTAAAGTTGCCGGCAAAGTTCCTGGCAAAGGTCCCGGCAAAGTTGCCGGAAAAGTTCCCGGCAAAGTTCCCAGCAAAGTTGCCGGCAAAGTTCCTGGTAAAGTTGCCGGCAAAGTTGCCGGTAAAGTTCCTGGCAAAGGTCCCGGCAAAGTTCCTGGTAAAGTTGCCGGAAAAGTTCCCGGCAAAGTTCCTGGTAAAGTTCCCAGCAAAGTTGCCGGCAAAGTTCCTGGTAAAGTTGCCGGCAAAGTTCCCGGTAAAGTTGCCGGCAAAGTTGCCGGTAAAGTTCCTGGCAAAGGTCCCGGCAAAGTTCCTGGTAAAGTTGCCGGAAAAGTTCCCGGTAAAGTTGCTGGCAAAGTTCCCGGTAAAGTTGCCGGATAAGTTCCCGTCAAAGTTCCTGGTAATGTTGCCGGTAAAGTTGCTGGCAAAGTTCCCGGTAAAGTTGACGGCAAAGTTCCTGGCAAAGCTCCCGGTAAAGTTGCCGGCAAAGCTCCCGGTAAAGTTGCCGGAAAAGCTCCCGGTAAAGTTGCCGGCAAAGCTCCCAGTAAAGTTGCCGGAAAAAGTTCCCGGTAAAGTTGCCAGAAAAGCTCCCGGTAAAGTTGCCGGCAAAGTTGCCGGAAAAGTTCCTGGTAAAGTTGCCGGCAAAGTTCCTGGTAAAGTTGCTGGCAAAGTTCCCGGTAAAGTTGCCGGAAAAGTTCCTGGCAAAGGTCCCGGCAAAGTTGCCGGAAAAGTTCCCGGCAAAGTTCCCAGCAAAGTTGCCGGCAAAGTTCCTGGTAAAGTTGCCGGCAAAGTTGCCGGTAAAGTTCCTGGCAAAGGTCCCGGCAAAGTTCCTGGTAAAGTTGCCGGAAAAGTTCCCGGCAAAGTTCCTGGTAAAGTTCCCAGCAAAGTTGCCGGCAAAGTTCCTGGTAAAGTTGCCGGCAAAGTTCCCGGTAAAGTTGCCGGCAAAGTTGCCGGTAAAGTTCCTGGCAAAGGTCCCGGCAAAGTTCCTGGTAAAGTTGCCGGAAAAGTTCCCGGTAAAGTTGCTGGCAAAGTTCCCGGTAAAGTTGCCGGATAAGTTCCCGTCAAAGTTCCTGGTAATGTTGCCGGTAAAGTTGCTGGCAAAGTTCCCGGTAAAGTTGACGGCAAAGTTCCTGGCAAAGCTCCCGGTAAAGTTGCCGGCAAAGCTCCCGGTAAAGTTGCCGGAAAAGCTCCCGGTAAAGTTGCCGGCAAAGCTCCCAGTAAAGTTGCCGGAAAAAGTTCCCGGTAAAGTTGCCAGAAAAGCTCCCGGTAAAGTTGCCGGCAAAGCTCCCGGTAAAGTTGCCGTCAAAGTTCCCGGTAAAGTTGCCGGCAAAGTTCCCGGTAAAGTTGCCGGAAAAAGTTCCCGGTAAAGTTGCTGGAAAAAGTTCCCGGTAAAGTTGCTGGCAAAGTTCATGGTAAAGATCCCGGTAGAGTTGCCGGCAAAGTTCCTGGTAAAGTTGCCGGTAAAGTTGCCAGTAAAGGCCCCGGCAAAGTTGCCAGTAAAGTTCCTGGCAAAGGTCCCGGTAAAGTTGCCAGAAAAGTTCCCGGGAAAAGTTGCCAGCAAAGTTTCCGGTCAAGTTCCCTGCAAAGTTCCTGGCAAAGGTCCCGGCAAAGTTCCTGGTAAAGTTGCCGGAAAAGTTCCCGGCAAAGTTCCTGGTAAAGTTCCCAGCAAAGTTGCCGGCAAAGTTCCTGGTAAAGTTGCCGGCAAAGTTCCCGGTAAAGTTGCCGGCAAAGTTGCCGGTAAAGTTCCTGGCAAAGGTCCCGGCAAAGTTCCTGGTAAAGTTGCCGGAAAAGTTCCCGGTAAAGTTGCTGGCAAAGTTCCCGGTAAAGTTGCCGGATAAGTTCCCGTCAAAGTTCCTGGTAATGTTGCCGGTAAAGTTGCTGGCAAAGTTCCCGGTAAAGTTGACGGCAAAGTTCCTGGCAAAGCTCCCGGTAAAGTTGCCGGCAAAGCTCCCGGTAAAGTTGCCGGAAAAGCTCCCGGTAAAGTTGCCGGCAAAGCTCCCAGTAAAGTTGCCGGAAAAAGTTCCCGGTAAAGTTGCCAGAAAAGCTCCCGGTAAAGTTGCCGGCAAAGCTCCCGGTAAAGTTGCCGTCAAAGTTCCCGGTAAAGTTGCCGGCAAAGTTCCCGGTAAAGTTGCCGGAAAAAGTTCCCGGTAAAGTTGCTGGAAAAAGTTCCCGGTAAAGTTGCTGGCAAAGTTCATGGTAAAGATCCCGGTAGAGTTGCCGGCAAAGTTCCTGGTAAAGTTGCCGGTAAAGTTGCCAGTAAAGGCCCCGGCAAAGTTGCCAGTAAAGTTCCTGGCAAAGGTCCCGGTAAAGTTGCCAGAAAAGTTCCCGGGAAAAGTTGCCAGCAAAGTTTCCGGTCAAGTTCCCTGCAAAGTTCCTGGCAAAGGTCCCGGCAAAGTTCCTGGTAAAGTTCCCAGCAAAGTTGCCGGCAAAGTTCCTGGTAAAGTTGCCGGAAATATTGCCGGAAAAGTTCCTGGTAAAGTTGCCGGCAAAGTTCCTGGTAAAGTTGCCGGCAAAGTTCCTGGCAAAGGTCCCGGCAAAGTTCCTGGTAAAGTTGCCGGAAAAGTTCCCGGTAAAGTTGCTGGCAAAGTTCCCGGTAAAGTTGCCGGAAAAGTTCCCGGTAAAGTTGCCGGGAAAGGTCCCGGTAAAGTTGCCGGTAAAGTTCCCGATAAATTTGTCGGCAAAGTTGCCCAAAGCCAGGACTAACAAATCCCCCTACATACAGACTGAAGTCTCCCCTCTTCTGTCTTTACCACTGGGCACTTAAACCCCCTTAATAACAAGACCAATTTTCATCTTTCGGTGCTCTCACATTTTGAATGACAATTACTCAGTCATACAACATTGTACCCAAATAAAAATGTTGTCCTTTTTTCCCCACAAATGGAGCTTTCTTTTGGTGGCATTTAAATCACTGTTTGTTTTTTTGCACTATAAAAGAAAAAAGACTGAAAATTCTGTAAAAAAAAGAATTTTTCTTTGTTTGATATAAAATTTAGCAAATTTGTAATTTTTCTTCATAAATTTTGGCCAAAATTTATACTGCTACATATCTTTGGTAAAAATAAGTACAAATTGGTGAATATTATTTGGTCTTTGTGAAAGTTATAGCGTCCACAAGCTATGGTGCCAATATCCGAAAATTGTTCGGGGGTATTGCAGAGTATTGCACAGGGTATTGCAAAGTTGCCGGTAAAGTTCCCGGTAAAGTTGCCGGCAAAGTTTCCGGTAAAGTTGCCGGCAAAGTTTCTTATCACTATGGTCAAAACCAAAAAAAACGATTAAGCCCCACTAATCCATAGAAAAAGGAAACATTTTGAACGACATTCTACTAGTGTATGGTCAGCTTTAGAAGCAGTGTTAACAGTGAAGGACTTTTCTGAATAGAGGAAGAGGAAGGAGGGGATGTCTTCTTTGGACTACCTGTTAAACAGTGTAGTGATGGAAGTTCAGAGACAGGAAGAGGAGGCGGCATCTCGGCAGTGAAGATTTCTCTAGGGTGCAGCTGCCTGCACAATGTGGGGCATGCTTCATTACAGGTAAGTGATGTCATTAAATCTATAGGATTTTTTTGGGGGGGGATGCATTTCAGCTTTAACTAAGCAAAGGGGTTCAGGGTTCTCCATCTAACTTCTTGTTTCATAATGCAACTGACACAACATACCTCCATTACCATTTTGAGACAGCAGTCTTTGCTGCTCTCCATTTTCAGTCACATGAAACAGCCATTCACAAGAAAGCCTGGAACACTATCACAATTAATTGTTTTAATATTAATTAAATATTAGGAGTCAATGTATCAGAAAGCTAGGAAATTCTTCAGCCGAGTGAAAAAAAACATTAAAAAAAAAACCTGTGTCAGTTAACTGCAGTGTGAACATGTACAAAAGTTAAAGAGTCCTTTTTTTTTTGGAAAACTTAAATTTTATTGATTTTCAGCATTTTCCAGGCAAAAAAAAAAAAAGAGAAAAGGGACAAAAGAACATAAAACATTGTAGAGAGTCAGCACTTGGCAGGACAAACAGTATTGCCAGCTATAAAACTGAAGCAAAATATGCAGGACAAACAACTAAAGACAGTTCAAAGCAAGATTCGATCAGGTGAACGAAGGGCCAAGTTTCTATATCATCACGTTGTCCAGCCTGCCAGAGTGTGCTTTAGCGAACAAAGAAAAATGGGGGTATAGTGTAGAAGTTAGGAGAAGTCAGTAAAAATGAAGGAGAGTAGAGAAAGAGAGGTAGAGTAGAGAGGAGAATAAGAAAGGAGAGGACAACCACCAGCCAACCAACCATGCGGCGCTACCCCAAAAACGGGGGGGGGGGGGTTCATCATGTGATTGGAGCCTCCAGCACATTCCTATTTTTCTAATTTTTATTAAAGAATGTTCAAAGTACAGACAAAACTATATGGAGTATGCAGGTGGACAGAACACTGAGTAAGAGATGTGGAAATGCCTATGAAAGCCTTGAAGAGAGTTTGAAGGGCTGGAGAAATACTGGTTAGAGAGTAATATTTGACCTAATTGGGAGGGGTGATCCACTTCAAAGAAGGAAAAAAAAAAAAGATCCCCCCAGTGGGGGGGGGGGGGGGGATAGAGAAGGAAAATGAAGGAGTGGGGAACTATAGGACAGTAGATACCAAGGACAGGGAGCAGGATGGGAGGAAGGGAAGGGTGGAAGGGACATCAAGGGTGGTCAAATGAAACCCCCATCACTTCTTTCCTACAGGGATGAGAAGCTTGCTATTGGCATTGAGGGATGGGCATACTATATCCAAGGAGAACCTTCAAAACCAATATTTAAAGAGATAGTCCATTGTCTTAAATCACTTAAGGACCGCCTAATGCCGATATACGTTGGCAGAATGGCACGGCTGGGCAAAGGCATGTACAGGTATGTCGCCTTTAAGAGCCCAGTGGGTTGCGTGACCCGGTCCGAAGCTCCGTGACCACGCCCGCGGACCCGATCACTGCCGGTGTCCCGTGATCGATCACAGGAGCTAAAGAACGGGGAGAGGTGTGTTTAAACACACCTTCCCCATTCTTCACTGTGGCAATGTCAGTGATCGTCTGTTCCCTGATATAGGGAACGACGATCACTGATGTCACACCTCCAGCCCCGCCACCTACAGTTAGAAACACATAACCCCTAAAGCGCCCCCTAGTGGTTAACTCCTAAATTGCCATTTTCACAGTAATCAGTGCATTTGTATAGCACTTTTCGCTGTGAAAATTACAATGGTCCCAACAATGTGTCAAAATTGTCCGATGTGTCCGCCATAATGTCGCAGTCATGAAAAAAAATGCCAATCGCCGCCATTAGTAGTAAAAAATGTATCATTAATAAAAATGCAATAAAACTATCCCCTATTTTGTAAATGCTATAAATTTGGCGCAACCCAATCGATAAACGCTTATTGCGATTTTTTTTTTGCAAAAATAGGTAGAAGAATACCTATCGGCCTAAACTGAGAAAAAATAATGTTTTTTCATATCTTTTTTGGGGATATTATATCAAAAAGTAAAAAATATTGCATTTTTTTCAAAATTGTTGCTCTATTTTTGTTTATAGCGCAAAAAATAAAAACCGCAGAGGCGATCAAATACCACCAAAAGAAAGCTCTATTTGTGGGAAAAAAAGGACGGCAATTTTGTTTGGGTGCCACGTCGCACGACCGCGCAATTGTCAGTTAAAGCGACGCAGTGCCGAATCGCAAAAACTGGCCAGGTCCTTAGGCTGCATATTGGTCCGGGTCTTAAGTGGTTAATGCTTTCCAACAAAGTTATCGACTGCTTGTACTTGCTTCACCACTACCTTCCTGTCATTCTGCAAAGTGGAACGGAGGAAACAGCAACATTAAGCTTCCTCTGCAATCATGGGTTTCAATTTCTTAATTTTTTTTTGGTAAAAAAAGTAATTCTTGGTAAAGCACAGTTTGGATTATGAAGATTCGGATGGAAGTTTGTGAACAGGAAAATGGTTACAGCAGCAAAAAAGTTGAGTTAAACCATACTATATTTTTGCAACTGAAGGCAGTGCAATCTTGGCAACTGGCAACTGTGTCAGTTATCAACAGAGACATCCCTTTAATGAAGCATACACAGCTAATATGCTAGAGGGAAGAATGTAAAGGAAATAATTGCAGAAAACAAAACTGGTATGTTTAAGGATTTAATAACAGTTATTAACTGACTTTAGCTTTCTTTTGGGAAACAGTTAAACCGGTGGGTTTAGTTTCACTTCAACAGTAGTAGTGTTTAGTAGCAATCAATTTACAACTGCCACAGCAGCTTATCGTGTGTACTGATGAGCTACGAATAGGAAAAAGATACAATGTAGACCAGGGGTCTCAAACTGGCGACCCTCCAGCTGTTGCAAAACTACAAGTCCCATCATGCCTCTGCCTGTGGGAGTCGTGCTTGTAACTGTCAGCCTCGCAATGCCTCATAGGAGTTTTGCAACAGCTGGAGGGCCACCAGTTTCAGACAGGATGGAAGTCAAGAGGTAGGCAACTGCAAAAGTCAACTTACAGAAATACTTATATTTACTAATGTTTCTTCAATATTGCTTATAACTTCACAGCATATGTCAACAAAAGTGTGATTGAAATAGCAATAGAGAAATTTCAGAAAATACTTTGTGCAAATAATAAGGACACATTTAGAGAGCTTGCAGGAAGAGATGGTACGCTTTTCTATTCCCTGTACAATACATAATAAAGAATATGCAGAGAAGTGTTAGTTTATGCAATGGTTGATCCTTAATGTACCAGACACCAACATTTCTATCTGTACTACTGTCACAGGGTTATACTTTTCAATAAAATTTGCCAAGTGAGGAGCGTCTTTTCTTATTACTCTATAAAAAAGTGGCCACAGCACACTAACAAATATAACAGCCTGGGTGCAGTTCTATTAAAGTATGCTCATAAATATTCTGTAAATAGGTGCACTATTGCACCTAGGCCTTGGCACCAGAGATAACATTCTAAAGTGTAGTTTATTCTGGTTGATGCGATTGCTGGGTGCAGCCTGCCTTTCTTCAAGACGTCTTAAGAAAGACAAGTTACACCCCACTTCCAGAAGTGTCAACCTGAATAAACTACAGATTTGAATGTTATCTTTATTGCCAAGTCCTGTGGAGTGCACCCATTTGAGCCATATTCTCTATATAATGTGTATATGTAAGGAGACTACGGTTTGTATGTGTCACAATTAAACTGCTATATGCCATGCTAAAACTGCAATTAGAATTGGCTATTTCTCTAACTAAAATTACTAGTCAGGATATTGCAGGGATATCTAAATATGATGGAAATGCAGCCCTGACCTAAAAATTAGCACCTTAAATAAGAGCACCTAGAACTTGCCATAATAATTTTTCAATACAATAGAAGGAGTGAGAAGGTTTTAAGGCAAATAAGGTCTGCAGAGGGAAGCTTCGACTTCCGTACAACCAGCCTGTTGGAAAAAAATTTGCTTGATCAGTGACACCAGCTATAAGTAGGCAGTGCCAATACTGTTTCTGTAGCTGCTGACTTTCAATAAACGAAACATTTTTGTGGAACTCCGCTTTAGTACTAATGCTTCTTGTGAATGTTCTCAGTCTACTGGTTCAAAGTGTAATGAAGACATTGTTCTCTGCCTTTAGCAGAAATAGTCTAAGTGTAAAAATAAAGCCAAGAGAAAAAAGTGGCTCCGACTGTACGGGGGTGTTGCAGGACCCAGCACTGTTTTGTTTGCAGAGGAGGATGGAGACTGATTATACTTGGAACAGTGGTAGAACAAGCTTTTTAAGCTGAGGAATAAATGTATAAAATGTTTGAGATGGGTTGTGTATAAATGATTAGTAGGTGACATGTTTGACTAAAACATAGGTAGAAGGCTAAATAAAACTTTAAGTCATATATGCAATGTGGCACCGAAGGAGGTTGTATAACCTCCTTTGCCTTTGCAACCTTATGACCAAAATCTAACAATCCTTAAAAAATAAAAAATAAATAAAAAATAAGTTAAGTTTTTTCAGGTTGTGTCCAAGCTTGTGGTAGTATAACAGATGCACATGCTATTCCAGCAAAAGACTCTGGGAAGTGCAAGTCCCTTTCCCATTTGTTAGTTTCTGTATTGTATACCTGTACAATACTAGTTACATTGTTCAAATGCCAGTTGTAGCCCCCTACAATATAAATCTTATTGTCCAATACAGAGCAGCCAGCTTCAGACTGTCCGGTTCTCATTGGTGTCACAGTTGTCCATGTGTCATTCTCTGGAGCATAATACTCCACACCTAAAATGTCAAAACATCGGTCAATGTGATCCAGTCTTCCACCAAATACATACATTCTGTGATTTGTCCCAACCATTGCATGAAGAACTCTTGGTTCGTTCATAGGAGTTTTGAATTCCCATTGGTCTAAGGAAGGATCATAGCAATGTAAGGCTTTTTTGTCTTCCACAGACACACCATAGCCTCCTGAAATATAAAGCCTGCCCCCAAGTGTAGCACCAGCATGACCCCATGCTCTTCGTTTTAGTGAACAGACGTAGGTCCATTCATTCTTTTTTGGACAATATCTTTCCACGGAGGACAAACTGCCTGATCTATTTCTTCCTCCGACTGCATATAGTACACCATACAGGACATTTAGTTGAAACTGAATTCTGCTCTCCTGCATAGGTTGTATCCGTAGCCATTGATTCAAATGGGGATCATAGCGGAAGCAAGCATCTACAGCTCCTTCACCACTGCGGTATTGCAAATGTTGCCCACCTACTACATATACAAAATTATCCAGGACTGCAACACAAGCATGACTGCAACCGATCTCCATTTCATTAAGGTCTTTAAATTGACGAGCACTTACGTCTGGCAGATAATACACTTTGCTGCTCACGGTTCGGTCATTATCTGTATAAGGAGTTCCACCAAATGTTATAAGTGAAAATACATCTGATCTAATAGCTGTCCTACAAGATTGCATCTCATGTTGTCGGAATGGGAGGATTTGGTAGTTGAAAGCCTCGAGAAGATATTGGCGGCACAGGACATCCTCTACCATAATATCCACAATCTGGACGCTATCCACCAACTCAGAAGACTGCATAAGTGGAAATCGAACGTGACAAAGGACTTGACTAGCAAGAGCCCGGCGAGAAAAATCAAACTGCAGCCAACGGATAGCAGCACGAAATAAATCTATTTCCCTGCAGTTTTTCAGCTTGTTACTTTGAAGGAAAAAAACAAGTCTTTCTAAAGGCAAATGGAGAAAATCTTCTTCCTCAGAAATTTGAAGAAAATTATGGAAAGTGAAAGAATCCACTGACTCTTTTAAAGATGCCAAACTGAAAGTAGTAGCCATTTGTCCAATATTGAGGCAGGTCTCCACACTCATTTCAGATTTCAGGAACTCTTCACAAAGTTCTATAACAGGTACCATCTGAAGAAACACTGCAGCTCCCAAGACATCATGAATACAGTCAAGGTCTAGTGTAACCTCTGCAGTGTAAGCAAAGTCAATGATATGTCGCAAACCTCTAGAAGATACACCTTTTATTTCAATTACATCTTGACTGGCTTCTCTCATTCCTCCTGTAAACATTGCCCTTCAAATTGAAAAAAAAATATATAATTAATTATATACATACATATAAACATTTTAATCAAATTCTATTACAACATTTTAAACTTGGTCAACCTAATTAAACCTACACTTTAGTGATCCAGGGCAAAGTAACAGCATCACTTAGTAGTTCCCTGATTTTCTTTACTCCCTATTAACTCAGTCAGTCATAGTTCACAAAGGGCCAAGGGCACTTCCTTTATCGGTCAGTGCTTGGGCATGGCAGTTGGCCACCCAGATGCCGAACACTGCATCTCGGATGGAATGGGAGAGATCTACATACTCTAAAGTATTGTGATGTTTTTTCTTTACCCTGGTGGCAAACAGAGTGGGGGAACAAATGAAAGGTAAGTACAGTATAGGCCTCATGTGTTTTTTTTTAAAGCGGAACTATACTTGCCTTTACTTTAGCACTGTGGTGTCCCAGATTTCCTCATCACTGAGTGAAATCTTTGGCCAGGCAGCTCCCAGGTACCGATCTCCGCCTATTTCTATTGGCCAGGATGAGGTGATGTCACTCCTATGCATGCATGGGAGCCAACATTGTGCACTAAACTGCATGTGCACAGCTCAGTGTACAAGGGCAGACAGGCAAGTAAGAGACTTTAATGCAGAAGAGACCTAGTTTGTCTCTTTTCTAATGAAAATCCTGTTTGTTCCCCATCTTGTTTTTACCTAAAGTTCCACTATATGTGCAACTTTTACTTTGCCATAAATAGGTCAAGATAGTGTTAAAGAAGAACTCTAGCATTAGCCAAAATGCAATATATGTTTGGTAATATGTGCAAATTCATTGTAGTAAAAATCTGCAGAGATTTGCCCAAGTCCATAATATGCAAATGAACTCCAGTGGCAAACCTAAGCACCAGAATAATTAGTTGTTGGCATAGGAGTCATGGTTCCCCTATAGAGAATATGTACATTACCAGTTGGGAAAGTGTGCAAATCTGACAAGCCGACTGTTGGCTTTAAGATGGAAGAGATTGGGCGGCTAAGCGCGATCTACACTCCATTAGCTTTATTATAGGGCAGGTGTGACACCAGTGGGGGTTGGGGTTGGGGGTTTTAAGTGCTTTTTTTTTTTTTTTTTAAACAGGTTGTAAAAATGTAAAAAAAAAACAGCTCTGGCACCAAAAGGGTTAAGGATGCAACAGAAAGAGTCATTTGACCTTCCTATATCTAGGGGTCACTTTTATACAATGAGCTGCTGTCTTAAAGATGGTGGCACACAATATGCATTTTAATTACACATTCTAATTTTGGGTTTGGAACTTATATTTAAAATTGACTTTTCACTAGTACTGGCTACTGCTGTTACTGTATTTCAACATATTTTACAAAATCATTCACATTTTCATGTAAAAAATATATATGAAAAAAATTTAACTTCAGGCAGACAGCTACACAGTTCAGATCCATTTATGTGAAATCTATTACATGAAAGAGGATATATACAGCTACTTTTGTGAGAGACAGCACCAGGATTCTGACCTCTACTGCAAAAGAATAATAAACCCTAGCTTGCTGACTGGACAGTGATGGAGCAACTCACACTGATAAGTCATCAACTGTACTCAATCTGTTCTGCCTCTCTATGAGCCTGACTGGCATCTAATGCTGGCACTCCCAATCTGAGGGTTTACAAGGGTAAGGTATTTAGCTAAATTCAGATACTTACACTAGTTGCACTTAAAATACAGTTAATGATGCGTTTACCTTCAAACTTTATATTATTTTCAGAGTGGTATACTTTAGAGCTGTACGATTAATCGTTAAACAAAAAAAAAATATATATATGTCACACCGTATTTGCACAGTGGTCTTTCAAACGCAATTTTTGAGGAAAAGAATACACTTCAATGAATTAAAAAAAACTAAAGAGTAAAGTTATGTAAATAGAGAACACTAAACGGGTGGGACTTTAAATGAAGCGTAAGGCATAGAGCCGAGCGCTTCCATCCCCGATACTTAGAGCAAGGAAGAACAAGGGTGGGACTTTAAATGAGGCATGCACCCCAGGAGGACAACGGTAACGATAGACATTGGCAGGTGATTGACCCAGTAGTACCAAACAAATAATATGAAAGCATTGCGTGATAACAATGGGCAGTCAGTTATTTAGTAGCATGATAATTATACAATAAATACAATAATCACATGATAAAACTGTTACAATAATCAAAGGAATATTGTATAACTTACAACAGTTCATGGTATTGGTAATCAACATAATTGAAACAGGTACATACTGGGAATGATATCAAGAAAGGGGGGGCCAATTCATTGGAGCGTGTCTCCATGGTATATAGATATAATATTAGTACGTTGGTACAATCCACTAGTATAGAGAAGAGATAATTGATATTAGAGTGTCAAATGATGACAAAAGGGGAGCCTCTAATAGCTCACAGTAATATAAAGTAAGTGCATAATGTAGCCATTATACAATCTCCAATTCGTTGGGGTATCTACAAATTACATTATAGTCGATGTATAGAAGGGAGGGTTAAAAGTATAATAGCAGCTGGTAAAAGGGGGCATCTAGTGGCTCTTCCATAGTACTCGTAGCCATGGTATAATACATTCAATATATAAAAGTTGGCAGATGGTAAACTGTCAACGAACAAAGAAGGGGGGCGTCTATTGGCTCAACGCGTTTCGTGGCTACTGCCACTCTTCAGGAGCAGGGTATGAGGTAGGTGTCTGTAGATATTAAACATAAAATAATTTAGAATAAGGGTATGCATAGTAAACCCAGTCTAGGGGGCAGGGGAGAAGGAATAGAGTAATAACTATTCCCCAACTTACTTACAGGTATGTCAAGACCATGGGAACAAGCCAGGGGGGCAGAAAGGTGGCCGGATAGGTAACAGCCCACGGGAGCTGCGGTGGGCTAAACCCACCACAGGATGGAGCTGATCCAGTAAAAAGCGCTGAATTCTCCCAATGGCGGAATCATGGGTGCATGGAGGTTGGTATGACTCATATAGAAAAAGTGATCTGTGAAAATAAAATAAAAAAAATAAAAAAAATATAAAATTATAAAAAGTAGGAGCTAATAGTAGCTGGGACGTGAAATGGTGTGGCACCAACAAAAATTAGTGTAATGGTGTAATGAGGCATAAGCCAGGGGTATAATGATACATAAATTGTAGCAAAAACAAATGTGGAAAAGTGCACTGTGTCCCAATATGGTACCAAGCGTCATAAGGGAACTGTAAGTGGACCCCAATACAGGGAAATGGGGTGATATGCCAGAAACAGGAAGGGATAGAGAATTGGGACCTAGTGTATGTAAAAATAAGTTTAGTGAGACATGGTAACAAGAGTAAAAATAGTTATACAGTACCCCTCACATCGTTACCCACGATGTGTTCTTTTGATATGTTGCTGCCCTATATTGGGACAGCCTTTGTCTGGGCGGATCTACATAGGCCGGTCCTTTCAGTCCCGGGAGCTGTGATGCGCTCTTGGGGCCCGCCCTCTCTCGATCTCCCCATTGCCCTCGGGCATGGCGGGAGTTGGGCGGACGCCCAATTTCGCATCGACGGCACGTCTCCTCCGTCATGTTCGCTGCGACACTACCAGTGACGTCAGCGGACAGACGCTGTTGAAATCCATCCGGAAGTCCTTCACCGGACGACCTACGTGCCGGTGGTGAGCCACCCCCCACCCTCAGTGAGTATATATACTCCCTCCAGTCCAGCGGTTCCTCTCATGGCGGTGCATATCATGGTCTTGGCTGTTTCCCTGGCACGTATAGCACTTTACAAACTCAGGTACATATTTTTACTCTTGTTACCATGTCTCACTAAACTTATTTTTACATACACTAGGTCCCAATTCTCTATCCCTTCCTGTTTCTGGCATATCACCCCATTTCCCTGTATTGGGGTCCACTTACAGTTCCCTTATGACGCTTGGTACCATATTGGGACACAGTGCACTTTTCCACATTTGTTTTTGCTACAATTTATGTATCATTATACCCCTGGCTTATGCCTCATTACACCATTACACTAATTTTTGTTGGTGCCACACCATTTCACGTCCCAGCTACTATTAGCTCCTACTTTTTATAATTTTATATTTTTTTTATTTTTTTAATTTTATTTTCACAGATCACTTTTTCTATATGAGTCATACCAACCTCCATGCACCCATGATTCCGCCATTGGGAGAATTCAGCGCTTTTTACTGGATCAGCTCCATCCTGTGGTGGGTTTAGCCCACCGCAGCTCCCGTGGGCTGTTACCTATCCGGCCACCTTTCTGCCCCCCTGGCTTGTTCCCATGGTCTTGACATACCTGTAAGTAAGTTGGGGAATAGTTATTACTCTATTCCTTCTCCCCTGCCCCCTAGACTGGGTTTACTATGCATACCCTTATTCTAAATTATTTTATGTTTAATATCTACAGACACCTACCTCATACCCTGCTCCTGAAGAGTGGCAGTAGCCACGAAACGCGTTGAGCCAATAGACGCCCCCCTTCTTTGTTCGTTGACAGTTTACCATCTACCAACTTTTATATATTGAATGTATTATACCATGGCTACGAGTACTATGGAAGAGCCACTAGATGCCCCCTTTTACCAGCTGCTATTATACTTTTAACCCTCCCTTCTATACATCGACTATAATGTAATTTGTAGATACCCCAACGAATTGGAGATTGTATAATGGCTACATTATGCACTTACTTTATATTACTGTGAGCTATTAGAGGCTCCCCTTTTGTCATCATTTGACACTCTAATATCAATTATCTCTTCTCTATACTAGTGGATTGTACCAACGTACTAATATTATATCTATATACCATGGAGACACGCTCCAATGAATTGGCCCCCCCTTTCTTGATATCATTCCCAGTATGTACCTGTTTCAATTATGTTGATTACCAATACCATGAACTGTTGTAAGTTATACAATATTCCTTTGATTATTGTAACAGTTTTATCATGTGATTATTGTATTTATTGTATAATTATCATGCTACTAAATAACTGACTGCCCATTGTTATCACGCAATGCTTTCATATTATTTGTTTGGTACTACTGGGTCAATCACCTGCCAATGTCTATCGTTACCGTTGTCCTCCTGGGGTGCATGCCTCATTTAAAGTCCCACCCTTGTTCTTCCTTGCTCTAAGTATCGGGGATGGAAGCGCTCGGCTCTATGCCTTACGCTTCATTTAAAGTCCCACCCGTTTAGTGTTCTCTATTTACATATTTTCCGGGGATGGATACATGCACCCTTATAATTAAACAACACTAACGTTGGTACTCTCCCTCCCCTAGGCTACCCAGTTGTCTGTTGATTTTAAACTTTATAGTTACATTATTATGTTCCAACTTTTATTTTATTTTACCAGCTTAGGTTTCAGGGGTTTAGTTATACAGTACCCCTCACATCGTTACCCACGATGTGTTCTTTTGATATGTTGCTGCCCTATATTGGGACAGCCTTTGTCTGGGCGGATCTACATAGGCCGGTCCTTTCAGTCCCGGGAGCTGTGATGCGCTCTTGGGGCCCGCCCTCTCTCGATCTCCCCATTGCCCTCGGGCATGGCGGGAGTTGGGCGGACGCCCAATTTCGCATCGACGGCACGTCTCCTCCGTCATGTTCGCTGCGACACTACCAGTGACGTCAGCGGACAGACGCTGTTGAAATCCATCCGGAAGTCCTTCACCGGACGACCTACGTGCCGGTGGTGAGCCACCCCCCACCCTCAGTGAGTATATATACTCCCTCCAGTCCAGCGGTTCCTCTCATGGCGGTGCATATCATGGTCTTGGCTGTTTCCCTGGCACGTATAGCACTTTACAAACTCAGGTACCTATTTTTACTCTTGTTACCATGTCTCACTAAACTTATTTTTACATACACTAGGTCCCAATTCTCTATCCCTTCCTGTTTCTGGCATATCACCCCATTTCCCTGTATTGGGGTCCACTTACAGTTCCCTTATGACGCTTGGTACCATATTGGGACACAGTGCACTTTTCCACATTTGTTTTTGCTACAATTTATGTATCATTATACCCCTGGCTTATGCCTCATTACACCATTACACTAATTTTTGTTGGTGCCACACCATTTCACGTCCCAGCTACTATTAGCTCCTACTTTTTATAATTTTATATTTTTTTTATTTTTTTTATTTTATTTTCACAGATCACTTTTTCTATATGAGTCATACCAACCTCCATGCACCCATGATTCCGCCATTGGGAGAATTCAGCGCTTTTTACTGGATCAGCTCCATCCTGTGGTGGGTTTAGCCCACCGCAGCTCCCGTGGGCTGTTACCTATCCGGCCACCTTTCTGCCCCCCTGGCTTGTTCCCATGGTCTTGACATACCTGTAAGTAAGTTGGGGAATAGTTATTACTCTATTCCTTCTCCCCTGCCCCCTAGACTGGGTTTACTATGCATACCCTTATTCTAAATTATTTTATGTTTAATATCTACAGACACCTACCTCATACCCTGCTCCTGAAGAGTGGCAGTAGCCACGAAACGCGTTGAGCCAATAGACGCCCCCCTTCTTTGTTCGTTGACAGTTTACCATCTACCAACTTTTATATATTGAATGTATTATACCATGGCTACGAGTACTATGGAAGAGCCACTAGATGCCCCCTTTTACCAGCTGCTATTATACTTTTAACCCTCCCTTCTATACATCGACTATAATGTAATTTGTAGATACCCCAACGAATTGGAGATTGTATAATGGCTACATTATGCACTTACTTTATATTACTGTGAGCTATTAGAGGCTCCCCTTTTGTCATCATTTGACACTCTAATATCAATTATCTCTTCTCTATACTAGTGGATTGTACCAACGTACTAATATTATATCTATATACCATGGAGACACGCTCCAATGAATTGGCCCCCCCTTTCTTGATATCATTCCCAGTATGTACCTGTTTCAATTATGTTGATTACCAATACCATGAACTGTTGTAAGTTATACAATATTCCTTTGATTATTGTAACAGTTTTATCATGTGATTATTGTATTTATTGTATAATTATCATGCTACTAAATAACTGACTGCCCATTGTTATCACGCAATGCTTTCATATTATTTGTTTGGTACTACTGGGTCAATCACCTGCCAATGTCTATCGTTACCGTTGTCCTCCTGGGGTGCATGCCTCATTTAAAGTCCCACCCTTGTTCTTCCTTGCTCTAAAGAGTAAAGTTAGCCCAATTTTTTGTATAATTTGAAAGACGATGTTATGTCACGAGAATCGTGATCTTTATTCTAAGCAAAAAAAAAAAATTGTGATTCTCATTTTATCCAGAATCGTGCAGCTCTAGAATACATTCAGAAAGCCTATTAAGAGGAAAAACTGAAAATAACTTTATAATAACTATTTTAGAAAAGATATAAAAATTTGTGTATGCAATAAAATCTTCTTGTACAGAATGGCTTTGATCTATTATAATCAGGTCAATCAAGCTGGAGAGTTTCTTGGGCAAAGAGAAGAAAGACAAAATCGGAAATATATTTTTGACACATACACATAAGTTTTAACTTTCTGGTTTCCAGTAAAAGTAATGACCATGTAAATGTTAGAAATAATGTTCGGAGATTAGTTCTCATCTGAATTACATTCATTTTTTATCATTACAAATCCTGCACTTAAAGAAAAAAAAAAAATTAAGATAACTGAGGACATTCATCAAACAAATTGGAAACATGCTTAGCCGTATATCAGCCTACCTCTCACTGGACCAGGGTGTCGTAAATTCTGGGCAGATAACTGACAGATTCGCTCAGGCGTGTGACAGATTTATCAATGTAGATAATAGAGACTGTGGGACATTTATCAAGCAATTTTGTGACAGACAAAAATCAGTTTGGGGCTCATTTATCAATTATGTTGCACAAGGCAATGCTTAACGGAGAAGTGAGATAGATTGTGTGACAGATTTTCTACAAATTACAGCTTATGCCATAAATTCCTGTCACCAAGATCACCAGAACTAGTGTCCTCACTGGAAAATATCCCCCTTGTTTGTTTTGGGGACAATCCAAACTTTGGGATTTTCTTTTACTTTCAGTTTCAGTGAACATGGTAAACGGGACAAACAAAAAGGGTGAACATCCCTAAACTGAAGATGAAATAAAAACTGACAAGTGTTCTAATCCATCTCCACTCTATCCAAAAGTTTTGACTTTTGTTACACTTTAAGTTTGTTACCCAATCTCTCGTTTTGCAAAGTCTATGCAACAGTTTTCCTGTGCATCTGTAATCTAGGACAGCCAATTGCGTAAAAAAATTAATACAGGTTTTACACAGCCGCACTCTTTTTAAATTCCGACAGCAGGTGCAAGGATAAGATCCCCTGCTCACTGTCAAAATGGTGTCTCAGGGGGGTGTGGGGGCTGCTAATTTATTAACATGTAACATGTTATTGTAGCCAAGTCCTGGGCCTCTCCAGGACTAATGGTGACCTCCAGAGTTAGGGACAGCTGACATCCTTCTGTGTAGAGTGGGTTACAAAGTATGGTGGGTGCAATGTATGGTAGATTAATGGGTGCCAGACACTTCTTGAATGCAGAGATTCATTTTCTCTTAAACAGAACTGTGGGAGAGAGGGTTAGGGCCAGAACACGCTTGAGTAAGTTAATTAGCAGACTGAGGCCGCGTACACACGGTCGATCCATCCGATGAGAATGGTCCGACGGACAGTTTTCAACGGTTCACCGCTGAAGCAGACTGATGGTCTGATGTGTGTACACACCATCAGTTCAAAAACCAATCGGGTCAGAATGCGGTGACGTAAAACACGACGTGCTGAAAAAAAAGAAGTTCAATGCTTTCAAGCATGCGTCGACTTGATTCTGAGCATGCGCGGGTTTTGAACCGATGCTTTTGTGTACTAACCATCGGTTTGGACCTATCGGTTCAGCGGTCCTTCGATTCGATTTTAAAGCAAGTTGTCCGAAGGCCAAAAGACCGATGGGGCGTACACACGGACGGTTTGGAACGATGAAACTGAACTTCGGTCCGTTTTCATCGGTTTGGACCAATGGTGTGTACGCGGCCTGAGACTTATATAGGTAGACAGCCATGCAAGGAAAGGCACCCAGCCGGACACAACATCTGCATGTGTAGAAACTGTCTCCTATGGCAACAATCTTGAACAGTTTCTAACAAAGGTTGTAATGAACTCTTACTTCCTTCACAATCTCCTTTTTAGATCTTCACTCAACTTCGCTCCCAGTCTATCACTTAGACCCGCTGACCACTGCCACTGGATCTCCTGAGCTTTTCCAATCTTCTCTCCTAGTATCTTCCTCAAGCATCACACCTGTGTCCCTGCTGGGTCCTTAGCTTGGCACTCACAGACACTCATCAAGCTTCACCCCACTGGCCTGCTCGCTCCCTGGCTTGGCACACAATATTGCTCTGCAAGTGTCACCTCCACTGGCTGGGTCCCGGGCTTGACATTGGCTGAAGTTTCCCTGGATAGTGAGAATACTGCTCTGGTACTTGCTTCAGCTACACACAGTGGTCCCTGGAAGCTGTCCCTTAGTGGTGACACCTTCCCCTCTACCTCCGACCACAACGGTTCTCCGATCAGCAGAACCGTCACTTCTGGTTAGACTGCAAGCCGCAATCCCAACCCTACGTTGCTCTCTCTTGCTTCTGGATAAGCCCTCAGACAGCCTTGCAGAACCATGCCCCCGGGATAGGCCGCAGGTCTCTGGCCTAGCAGCGCAGGGCAATACAACACATGTCCACCCAGACAGCCGTCCAGGTGGCACAGAACCCTGATCACCTGACCTCACCCAAATAAATAGGCTCTCCCAGCAGGCCAAGGGACCCAAGAAAATCCCTGCCCATTGGTTGAGACACCCTATATTTTCCTAATCTGTGCTTGCAATGCCCTTGTTTTATCTAATGTCACCAGATACCCAGTCACCTAGCGACAGAAGAGAGAAGTGCAGCAATTCATTCATTCATTCATTCAATTCCAGAATTAGTGTGAAATTAATTGATCTAGCAATTCGCCAAAGCAACCATCAATTGGCAGATAAATTAAAGAGCAACCCTGCCTAAACATCAGGGTGCTACATCATGAAAGGTGAACTTATCCTTTAAGGCATCTTGTGGATGATAACTGTCACATCTGCTTTTGTTTCCAAACAAACTGATCACATGTGCAGCATCATGGAAACTGCAGATCAAACAGAGGCCACAATGCAGGTTGCTTGGCTGTAAAGTATAGGAATGTTTAGTTCTGCTTTAGGTGTCCGTTTATGAAGCAGTGAAATCTATTCACTGCTTCTTTCTCCGGCATTCACGGTGAAGATTTTTCTCCTCTGGTGCCTGTTTATGAAGCGGGGAAGATAGCTTCACCCTTGGAGGAGTGAAGTGATCTTCCAACGCTTCAAACACTGGAGAACAGACCAGAAATTCACAGAAATACGGAGATGTCAGTTTATTGAGCAGTGATAAATGATCACCGCTCAGTTCACTGAAAGACACGTGGTTAATGTAATTAAAATAACGAGTCCCCCTGCATAATATATATATGTATACACACACACACACACACACACACATTGTATATACATGTACATGTATACATTATATATATTTATGTATATATATGTATACACATAAAAATTACAGGGGGACATGGTTACAGTGTTGGGGGGTCTGAACGAGGTTGAAGGAAGACCTGTGTGAAGTTGGCACCCCATGTTTGTAAAATCTGAATAAAAATATACCATTCGTTTGTGCCGCGTTTGTGCTGGTTTGTGCCGCAAAAAGAAACGTTTGTGCCGTTTTGGTTCCGGAGATATTGAGCGTTATATTTTCTGTAACCCCGCCCACTTTGCACCCCATGTTGCTGAATTTTTAAAAAAACGGCGCCATTCGTTTGTGCCGCGTTTGTGATGGTTTGTGCCGCAAAAAGAAATGTTTGTGCCGCTCAATATCTCCGGAACCAAAGCAGCACAAACGTTTCTTTTTGCGGCACAAACGCGGCACAAACGAATGGCGCAGTTTTTTTTTTAATTCAGCAACATGGGGTGCAAAGTGGGCGGGGTTACAGAAAATATAACGCTCAATATCTCCGGAACCAAAGCGGCACAAACGTTTCTTTTTGCGGCACAAACCAGCACAAACGCGGCACAAACGAATGGCGCCGTTTTTTTAAAAATTCAGCAACATGGGGTGCAAAGTGGGCGGGGCTTGCATTAAATTGAATGTTTAATATCTCAGAAACCAAACCGGCACAAATGCTCGTTTTAGCGGCACAAACAAGCACAAACGAATGGAATATTTTTATTCAGATTTTACAAACATGGGGTGCCAACTTCACACAGGTTTAGCCTAGGTTCACACTGCTGCGATTTCGCCGCCGATTTTGCCGCGATTTCGGCCGCAATTTAATGTGAATCGCGGCCCGAAATCGCAAAAAGTAGTACAGGAACTACTTTTTGATATCGCAGATGCGGCATCGCATTGATTAGGACAGTGCCATTGCCGACAATTGCCGTGGATTTGAGATGCGATTTGACATGTCAAATTGCATCTCAAATCGTTCCAAATCGTACCCAGTGTGAACCAGGGCTGAAGGAAGTTAAAAATCTTCCTCCTTCCTCCTCAGAACCCCTGGGATTCCCTCTTCACTCCCCGCTTCACCAGCTCTGAGCTGGTGAATCAGGGAGTGTGAATTCTGACACAGATCACCAGTGAAGAGCTCAGATCACAGCTTCATAAACTGGCCGTTTCTGTGTCAGTCTATGAGACTTCACTGTGTGTAGAGATAATCTGCAGGAGAACAAGTTCAAACACTTCTCCCCCCGATTATCACTGTTTCATAAACTGTTTATGGGCTGTGATCACTGGTGATCCCTGAGATCACCGCTCTTCACTGCTTCATAAACGGACACCTTAAAGTGGAACTAAACTCACCGATTGTCAGGTGTCTGCAGCTGGGATGACTAGATATATGTAGCTACACAAGGAAACTGGGACCAAACAATGTATAATGAAGTAAGTTTATTAACAGCAAAAAAAAAAAAAAACAACACATGCACACACCAGCAAATAGAGAACATAAACAACCAGTGAACCACAACCAAAAATGCCTAAGCAACAGAAAACCAACAAACTAAATATGTAAAAAATATATTCAATATGGGCAGCAAGGGTAACGGGGGCAATGCAAGGAGAAGGGGAAATCAGGACTGGGTACAGAAATGGTGGGCAGGCAGTGGATAAAAGAAATGCGAGCAGCAGTAAGTGAACAGGATCCTAGGCTAGCTAAAGAACAGGAGAAATCTGGCAGTGAACAAGGCTATCAAAACACTGATGCAAGAAAGAAGCAATAGCAGGAGGTGAAACTTAAAGGTGGACCCCCCCCCCCCAATACCATGCCCTCCTGTCCCCCCAATACCATTATGTCCCCCCCAGTGCCATGCCCTCTAGAGACCCCAGCCCTCCTGATACCCCTGTACTGTGGCCTCCATATCTCCCAGTGCAATACTCTACTGCCCCCCATACCGTGCCCCCAGATCCCCCTATAGCTTGCCCTCCTGACCTCCCTATACCATGCCCTCCCAACCACTACTATACATGCTACCGACCTCTGTACGCCGCCCTACATACTACCAACCTAAATACCACTGTCCCCTGTACTACTGACCTCTGTACGCCGCCCTGCCTACTACTGACCTCTGTACACTGCCCTGCCTACTACGGAACCCTGGACGCCGCCCTACATACTACACACACTGACCAGAAATCAGAGCAGTCAGCCAGGCCTGAAATTAGTCAAGAAAATCAGCCTGCAGTACCAGATCTTCTGCTTTTGTGATGAACTAAGGCTTAGACTTGTGGGGGTAACCAATTGCTTCCCAGACATGAAAAAATTTGTGAATGAAAGTGAATGCCGAGTTTCTCACTGAAGACAATGTTTAAGGTGGGCTAAGTTTATATTTTTACGGTGACAGTTTTAGTAGATTTTTTTTAGGTTTTTTATTGCTGTCTTTACTTTTTATTGGGGGCTTGCTAGTTAATTTCTTAAAAAGAAAGGGGGGTGCTGCTCCCTGGGGATCTTTGATCTCTTCAATGTTGTCCAAGTAGATCTCCATCTCTCAAAAGGTTGACTACCCCTGCCCTAGACAATAAAAATTGTTTTTGCTCAGCAGTGCATGAAAAATAGTTTAAATAAACACCAATACAAAAAACAAAAACAAAAACAAAAAAACAGACCACCCTCAATAGGGTGTGATGTGTATTTACAGTTCATACACCCTGGGTATGCAGCCCTGGAAGCAAATTACTATGATAGCAGGGCATATTATTTTTATGTTTTTATTTTAACCATTTTATTCGGTTCATAGTTATACTGTAGGTTTATCCCAAGAAAGTTAATTTATGACTGACTACAAATAATTTTTCATTAAAATTAGCTTCATAATAAAATTACTGTCCTGAACCTTGTTCACACCGTTATGGTTTTTAAAAGTTTTAGTCATGATCATCCATTCCTTGAGACTGTACATATTAAAAAGGTACCTGCAGTCTTTCTCCGATATGGTTTATCCCTCAGACCATCCACCATTTTTGTTGCCCATTTCTGGACTCTTTCTATCTTAATATCTTTTTGCGAGTGAGGTCTCTAGAACTGGACACAGTATTCAAAAAACAGTTTCTACTGATTACACCAATCTGCTCTCAATGTCAGATCATAATCTGCGTTACAACGCAACTGTGTGCCATTAACAAAAAATATGCCTTGCCCACCAACCTTCAGTTATAGCACTTACAACTTGAGTAAATAGTACAAAGTTATCCTTTAGCCAACTGGGTATCTATGGAAACACTGAAGAGTTAAGCCCTAGCTTATACAAATTATTTATGAGATCATCACATGGCAAAGTATCAAATGTTTTGCTGAAATCAAGATAGCTATGTCCACATCACCTCCCTAGTCCAAAACATTTGTGATAGGGTCAAAAATGTCAATTAGATTAATCTTACATGTTGTGTGTTTTTAAATAATCACCAAGTTCCATAAATGTTACTACTACAGATGTTATACTCTGTAATTGCCATTTTCTTTCCGATTACTCTTCTTGTGCCTGTCCGCCAATTATGGGTTACTTCTCCCGGTAGTAGAGATTTATTAAAAAGACTAGTTAACAGTCCAACTTCAAAGTTCTGTTTGTGTCATTCACTTACAAGAAGACTGAACAGAAGTCTATGGCCCGGATTCACAAAGCACTTACGCCGACGTATCTCGAGATACGCCGCGTAAGTGTAAATATGCGCCGTCGTATCAATGCGCCGTGCCCATAAACTGAGATACGCCTGAAAATAGGCTTCATCCGACCGATGTAACTTTCCTACGCCGGCGTATCGTGGGCGCATATTTACGCTGGGTGCATTTGCCGCTCCCATTGATTTTCTATGCACATATGCAAATTTATGAAAGTACTTGCTCCCGGCGCATAATATATGCGGTTTGCGTAAGTCGTACGTCCAGCATAAAGTTATTCCCCATATAGGAGGCGCAACTCATGCTAAGGTATGGACCAGGGAACACAAGCCGTCGTATCTTTTGTCATTTACGTTGTACGTGAATATGACTAGGCGTAGGTTACGTTCATGTCGTAGGCAGTGATTCGATGTATCTTCGGCAGTTGTTTCGATGTGATTCTGAGCATGCGCATTTTAAGTACTTCTATGGCGCTTGGCCCATCATTTGCATGGGGTCACGCCTCATTAGCATGGCTCATGCCCACTTCCACCTACGCTGGCTTACGCCGAGGAAACCCAGCGTATCTTTAAGAGCGAGTGCTTTGTGAATCCAGTGCTTGCCTCTGTGCGCTGAGTCGGCGTAGCGTATATTAGATACGCTACGCCCGCATAAATATGCACCGATGTATGTGAATCCGGGCCTATATGTTTAAATGGTTTGTTACATCCAGGTTTCCCTTAAAATAAGTATTGTTCCCAGTTTTCATTTTCATGATCCCCTAGTATTTTTTCTTCCTTTTATTGATAGAACTAAAAAGGTTTTGTCTTCTTTCTTTCACTGATTGTATGTTTGGCTTTCTTTTACTTGTTTTTGGACACTTATGTATCAGCTGCACTGTTTCCTTGTATCTTTTACACTGATATTTTTTTTTTTTTTTTTTTTTTTTTAACCATCCTACTTTACCTCCGTAGTGAACCATAACAGTTTTCTTTTCCATGTTGTGCTTACTAATTTGCTTGATTGCCTGCCTCCAAGATGGTAGGTTATAATAGTAGCTATTGATTACTGACTGCTGGTGCTTTACCTCAACCTTTTAAATATCATTATTTTTTTAGATTCTCTATTTCAGCAAAACCAAAGACATTAGTGATCAATTATCTTCCATCTCAACATCAGACATTTAACTTATCCCCATTTGTCAATATCAGGTCTAGAACATGCTCCCCTCTGGTTGGGCTTTTTAGAACGGTTTTAGGGGAATTTCTTTCAGTGCCTACATCTTTGCCCCAAATGTAAGTGCAGTGTGAAAACTTCAGTAATGTCTGGCATATTGAAGTTACTATAATTATAACCTCCCCTTTCATTGTAACTTGAGTTATATTGTCAATCAATAGGTTATGATCTTCAGACTGTCCTACACCAATTGTAAGCAGAGATTCCTGTCTGGTTTGTAGGCAAACCCAGGGGGTTTCAAGTAGTTTGTTTGTTTTATGCATCTCCCCTCTTTCCTACTCTGTCTTTCTGTTGTAGAATATACCCTACTTGAATCCCTAAACCATGTCTCTGGAATCGCAAAAAATTCCAAAGAAAGTCTGTATTTTTCTTCCTTGCCCATGCATGGAAAAGCAACAGGTTCACTTTAATCGTCCCTCTGCTTCTTACACAGAACTGGTGATTGGCTCAGAGCTGTCACATGAAGTGAGACTTATGTTCCTGAATACTTAGAAGTACCTGGTATTTTCTTCCTTCCTTGCAGTAAACAGAGAAGCAGGGGTGAGAAGTAAGATAAGTATATGCTTTAGGGAAGGGTATACAGTGAGGGAAAAAGTATTTGACCCCTTGCTGATTTTCTACATTTGCCCACTAACAAAAAAAATGATCCGTCTATAATTTTAATGGTAGGTTTATTTTAACAGCGAGAGACAGAATAGCTACAAAAATAGCATTATCAACAAACACATTTCAAAAAAGTTATAATATGGATATGGATTTGCATTTTAATGAGTGAAATAAGTATTTGATCATCTATCAATCAGCAGGAATTCTGGCTCCCAGATGTCTTCTATACAGGTAAGGAGCTGAGATTAGGAACACTCACTAAAAGGGAGTGCTCCTAATCTCAGATTGTTACCTGTATAAAAGACACCTGTCCACAGAAGCAATCAGATTCCACAAGATTGTAGACCAAGGCTGGAATGGGCTACAAGATCATCGACAAGCAGCTTCGCAAATGGAAGAAACACAAAAGAACTGTCAATCTCCCTTGGTCTGGGGCTCCATGCAAGATCTCACCTCGTTGAGTTTCATTGATCATGAGAATGGTGAGGAATCAGCCCAAAACTACACAAGAGAATCTGGTCAATGATCTCAAGGCAGCTGTGACCATAGTCCCCAAGAAAACAATTGGTAACACACCATGCCGTAAAGGACTGAAATCCTGCAGCACCCACAAGGTCCCCCTGATCAAGAAAGCACATGTACAAGCCCGTCTGAAGTTTGCTAATGAACATCTGAATGATTCAGAGGAGAACAGAAGGGCAACAAAGCTAGTAAAGGGCCTGAAGGAGATTAGTTAAGAGGAAAGGTTGTGAGCACTGAACTTATTCTCTCTGGAAAAGAGACGCTTGAGAGGGGATATGATTTCAATTTAGAAAAATAGTTTTGACCTTAAACTACGTAGAGGGTTCTTTACTGTAAGGCCTTGTACACACGGCCGAACATGTCTGATGAAAACGGTCCTGGAGATTGAACGAAAGCCTATTGCAGGAGGTGGTTGTATTAGAAGATGTGCGGAAGGAACTGAGGTGGTATTTTGAGGCTAATATGACCCCAAATTGTAACATGGGCGTGGTGTGGGAAGCCCATAAGGCGGTAATAAGAGGGGTTCTAATGAAACACGGGGCAAGGATAAAAAGAGAGAGAGAGCTGAGGGTAACAACCCTTATGACAGAAGTGGCAAATCTGGAGACAAAACACAAACACAACCCCAATCCCGCGCTGGAACGTGATCTAAGGGCGGCTCGGAGAGAAATTGCTGAATTACTTCTACAGAGGGCTAAATGGGTAATTCAAAATGGCAGAAGGCAGAATTACGAATTCGGTAATAAAAGTGGAAAACAATTAGCTAATGCATTAAAGGAACAACAGACCAAAACCTATATCCCGTCGATTCAGGGTACAGAGGGGGAGAAAATTGTGCTGCCTAGAGAGATAGCAGGGAGGTTTGGGGATTTTTACAGCTCCCTATATAACTTACAAACAAACCCTAAGGACCAGGCGGAAATGGGTAATTACATAGCAACCTCAGGTATCCCGAGCCTAAGACCAGAAATGTCCCAGGAAATGGAAAAACCAATTACAATGGACGAATTGCAGCAGGTAGTGAAAAAGGGGAAGGGAGGAAAGGCACCAGGGCCGGACGGATATACCACTCAATATTACAAAACCTTTATGCCTGAACTGGGTTCATTTATGGTAAATCTGTTTAACAGTCTAGGGGAATCAGGCGCTCTTCATAGCGAGTCACTAAAGGCGGTGATAGCGGTGATTCCTAAAGAAGGAAAGGACTCCTCCCAATGTGGGAGTTATAGACCAATTTTCGTTGTTGAACGAAGACCTGAAGCTCTTTGCCAAGATCTTGGCAGGGCGGATACAGCAGAACATACCAGGGCTTGTCCACAAAGACCAGGTGGGATTCGTGCAGTTGCGGGAAGCCCGAGACAATACAGTCAAGACTATGAACTTGATCCATCTGGTAGGCACCACCCGAACCCCATGTGTCTTTTTAGGTACAGATGCAGAGAAAGCATTTGACCGGATCAACTGGCAATTTATGTTTGCAGTGCTAAGGCACATGGGGTTCGGGAGAAAGATGCTGCAGTGGATCGCAAGCAATTACACGCAACCAACGGCACAGGTGAGAGTGAATGAAATATTGTCACCACCTTTTAAACTATCAAACGGGACAAGGCAGGGTTGCCCCCTGTCACCGCTCTTATTTGCCCTGACGGTTGAACCACTACTGAGCAGGATCCGCCTGAACCCGGGTATCAAGGGGGTGTCTCTGAGAGGTACAGAATATAAAATTTCAGCTTATGCTGATGACATGATGTTCAGTTTGACCAGCCCGAGTGAATCCCTCCCCAATTTGGAACAAGAACTAGGTCTGTACGGTGAGTGGTCAAATTTCAAGATTAATTATGATAAATCGGAGGCGATGGGAGTGGCGATCCCGGGGAGAGAATTAAGGATATTGAAATCAAAATTTAAAATGTAAATGGTCTGACACTGCCCTTACATACTTGGGAACCTCCATACCGGCGGACCTAACACAAGTTTTTAAACTTAATTTTTTGCCCTTGTTGTCCAAAACACGGGTCCTCCTGGATGGATGGCACAGGGGGTTTCATTCATGGCTGGGGAGATCTAGCATCATTAAAATGAGTATATTACCCAAATTTTTGTATCTCTTCCAGACCCTCCCGATAGCAATACCCAGATCTTTCTTCAGGCAGGTACAGGCTCTCATTAATAAAGTTTATTTGGGCAAATAAACGCCCAAGAATTAAGGCTCATATTATAACATTGGCCAAACGGGACGGAGGAATTGCGGCCCCAGATATTTTTAGATATTACCAAGCAACATTACTGGGTCGACTTATTGACTGGAGCCGACATACTGGAAAAAAAGTTATGGCCGGGGCTAGAGCAGGACCAATGCGACAGTGTCCTACAGCGGGCAGCATGGTGTTACCGGGCTCTCCCAATAGAAATGAAAAGACATCCGCTGATAGGCCCCACCTTGCGGGTGGCACACAAGCTATTTGTAAGGGGGGTACTATCGACGGAGGACTCACCCCTTTTTCCTATTTTGGGAAATCCGCAGTTTGTACCAGGGTCATTGAACGGCCCCTTTAGTAAGTTAATGGAACAGGGGTGGTTCCAAGCATCGCATTTCTTGAGGGAGGGCGCTTGGATCCCCAGGCAGGAAATGGAGAGGAAAGACTTGCCCTACCAACTAGACTTTTGGAGATCCTTACAATTGTACCACTTCTTAGACACTCTAAAACCACCAGTTAGATACTGCCGAAGTCTGACAATGTTTGAGAGGTACTGCAGCGGGCAGGGGACTTTACGGCATTCCCTCTCAAAAATCAGTGCGTTACTCAATACTCCATCAGCGGACTCTCAGTTACCCTTCTTTAATAAATGGGAACGGGAACTAGGAAGACCTTTTACAGAAGATCAAAAAACCAAGATAATAGGGAATATTTTCGAAACATCTATGTGTATAAAGACACAAGAGATGAATTATAAAATCTTGTCTCAATGGTATCGGACCCCTGAGATCTTGAGTAAATGTTTTCCAGACATGACAGACAGATGTTGGAGGTGTGGGCAGGAAGGAGGAACCCTAATGCATATTTTTTGGGCCTGTCCTAAGATTCTAAGTTACTGGAGTAGGGTCCGGGAAATTACACAAAGATTTTGTAGGGAACAACTACCAATTGAATGGTCTTTTTTCATACTTCAGGATGTGGAAATATCAGTGAGGCGTTACAGGAAATCAGTGGTGTGTCATCTCTTGAATGCGGCCCGGGCTTGTATTACAGGGCTGTGGAAACAGACAAGGGCCCCATCCATTAAGATGTGGCTTAATAGAGTGGAAAACTTGAATAGAATGGAGGACCTAGTACGGACCTCAAGGCAGAAGCGGAGGGTTTACTTGGAAACATGGGCGGAATGGAACATATTCAGATATTCGGAGGAGGGGAAAGCCTTGATGGATGTAGACTGAAGGGGGGATGACTGCTGCGGGGTCCGTGGGGGGGGAGACAGGCAGGGGCGCTGCTTTTTTTTTTCTTCTCTTTTTCTTTGGGTTTAATGGGTATTGGGGATGGGTTAGGGACTGGGGGGGGGGTTAAGTAAAGTAAACAAGGAGATACAGGGGAAACGTCCCAATCATGGCGGGATTTTGGTTTCCCGCTATGAAGGGGATGAAACCGAAACGGGATAATAAAGGTGTTATCAGGGTTAGAGCCCTGACTTTTGAGGAGTGAGGGAGGGGGAAAAAACAGGGATAAGAATATTTAAAATGTAATTTGTTTTTCCTTCCCCTGGTTATAAATGAAGAATAATTTGATGGGGAAATGGTTTTTGAAATGTTTGTTTTCTTTCCATGGGTAATCAAATGGATATTCCTGTTATATGTGATCAAAGGGGGTTAAACCAGAGGAATACCCCCCGGGTTTGGTTTCTTTTTCCTTTTTCTTTTCTTTGGATTGTACTCGTGAATCTCTGTTTTCCTTGTTGTTTAAAATCAAATAAAGGATGATTAAAAGAAAACGGTCTGCGCACCGTTTTCATCTGACATGTCTGCTGGGAGGTTTTGGTCTGATGTGTGTACACACCATCAGACCAAAATTCCCGCGGACAGAGAACGCGCTGACGTAGAAGACACCGACGTTCTCTGACACGGAAGTTCAATGCTTCCATGCATGCGCCGAATCAATTTGACGCATGCGCGGGATTTCGGGCCGCTGGTTATACGTCATAACCAGCGGACATGTCCGATGAGTCATACTAACCATCGGACATGTCCGACGGACAGCTTTCCAGCGGACAAGTTTCTTAGCATGCTAAGAAACTTTTGTCCGCTGGAAACCTGTCCGCTCAGCCAGAAAACTGTCCGCTAGGCCCTACACACAGTCGGACATGTCCGCGGAAACTGGTCCGCGGACCAGTTTCAGCGGACATGTTCGGTCGTGTGTACGAGGCCTAAGAACGGCAAGGAGATGGAATTCACAGGCGGTGGTCTCAGCAGGGAGCATCGATAGTTTTAGAAAAATAGTAGATAAACACCTGAACGACCATAACATATAGAGATAATGATATACAATGTAATTTTGACATATAATCAACGTGACAGCATTAAAGGGACAATGGAGGGGGTCATGTATCATCTATCTTGGGTGAGAACCTCCTTCCCTCAGCCAGGGAATTAAAAATGGGTTGTGGATGGGTATTCCAGCATGACAATGACCCAAAACACACGGTCAAGGCAATAAAAAGGAGTGGCTCAAGAAGAAGCACATTAATGTCTTGGAGAGGCCTAGCCAGTCCCCGGACCTTAATCCCATAAAAAATATGTGGAGAGAGCTGAAGGTTCGAGTTACCAAACGTCAGCCTTGAAACCTTAATGACTTGGAGAGGATATGCAAACAGAAATGGGACAAAATCCCTCCTGAGATGTGTGCAAACCTCGTGGCCAACTACAAGAAACTTCTGACCTCTGATCGCCAACAAGGGTTTTGCCAGCAAGTACTAATCCATGTTTTGCGAATGGGGTCAAATACTTATTTCACTCATTAACCACTTAAGGATATTCTCCCTTAATGACCAGGCCGTTTTTTTGAGATACGGCACTGCGTGGCTTTAACAGCCAATTGCGTGGTCATGCAACGCTGTACCCAAACAAAATTTACACCCCCCCCCCCCCCACAAATAGAGCTTTCTTTTGGTGGCATTTGATCACCTCTGCGGTTTTTATTTTTTGCGCTATAAACAAAAATATGTCAGCCAATTTTTTTTTAAAACAGTATTTTTGCTTTAATAAATACCCCCATCCCCCCCCCAAAAAAATCATCAGTTTAGGGCAATAGGTATTCTTACCAAAAAATTTTTTTGGTAAAAGAATAAAAAAAAATTAATCCCAATAAGCGTTTTGGTTTGCGCAAAAGTTATAGCGTCTACAAAATATGGTATAGATTTATGGCATTTTTATTATAATTTTTTTTTTTTTTACTAGTAATGGAGGTGATCAGCAATTTTTTGCGGGACTGTGACCTTGTAGTGGACAGATCGGACCCTTTTTTTTGGACCAGTGACATTTATACAGTGATGCACTGATGCACTGATTACTGTATAAATGACACTGGCAGGGAAGGGGTTGACACTAGTAGTGATCAAGGGGTTAAATGTGTTCCCTGGTAGGCGTTTCTAACTGTGGGGGAGGAGACTGACTGGAGGAGGAGAGAGATTGCTGTTCCTGATCACTAGGAAAAGCAGATCTTTCCCTCTACTCCCCTGTCAGAACGGGGATCTGTTTGTTTACATTGGCAGATCCTTGTTCTGGCTCTCTTTGGAGCGATCGTGGGCTGCTGGCAGACATTGCGGCTGCCAGTCACATGCATCGGCTTCCCAGCAGTGCAGTGGGCGAGTGTGCGCACCTGCTATAGCTCTTAAAACCGACATACACCTACATCGATTAGCGGGAAAGAGCCGACCTGCAGCAGTATAATGACGGCGACTGGTCAGCAAGTGGTTAAAATGAAAATCGTTTAAATAACTTTTTTTGAAATGCGTTTTTCTGGATATTTTTGTTGTTATTCTGTCTCTCACTGTTAAAATAAACCTACCATTAAAATTATAGACTGATCATTTCTTTGTCAGTGGGCAAACGTACAAATCCAGCAGGGGATCAAATACTTTTTTTCCCTCACTGCATAGTAAACTAACCTGTTGCCCTATAGGGACAAAGCTCAGGTTGGCTTTAAAGTAATATTAAAGAAAATGTTTTCCTAAATCAGATACCAATAACATACAATACATGCATTTTCTGTTTTTTTTTTTAATAAAATTTCCCCCTCCGAATTTCTTTTTGAAAAACTGTCCCCTGGCCGTGCTGTCATGCACACCTTATGAAGTCCAGTAGGAATCTCCTCTACGTGCATGCTCATGCTTGGAAGTACAAACTTGAAACTACAACTGTACATGCTGCCATTCAGAGTGCTGCACACACAGGCAGCAGAAGAGGGACACAGAGCTCCTGTTAATCACCTCTGTAGATGCAGAGCTTGGCTTTTGTGGTCATGTCCCATTTGTGTGTGTGGCACTCTGAATGACTGCACATTCTGGTGTAATTCCAAGCAGGAGTGCGCACAAAGAAAAGACTTCTATAAGACTCCATAGGTGCTGGTGGCACAAATATAGTGAGAACGTGGCAGCTTGGCCAAGGAACAATTTCAAAAGAAAGAACCAATTGTGTGCAAGTTACATCATTAGTGTCTGATTAACCACTTCCCAACCGCCGCACGGCTATATACACCTCGGCAGAAAGGCACAGGCAGGCAAATGGGAGTACCTGTACGTCCCTTCGAATTTGCCGCCTAGCGGGCGCATGTGTGCCCGCCACGCCTCGGGAGTGTGCCTGTGGGTCCCGCAAACTCGATGTTCGCTGGCGGCCCGTGATTGCGATGAGGAGAGGGAGAACAGGGAGTTATAAACAAGGCATTTCCCTGTTATGCCTAGTGACATAACAGGGATCTACTGCTCCCTGAGAGCAGTGATCTCTGTCATGTCAGTGGTAGCCCACCCCGCCCCACAGTTAGAATCACTACCTAGGACACACTTAACCCCTTGATCACCCCCTAGTGTTTAACCACTTCCCTGCCAGTGCCATTTATACAGTAATCAGTGGCTATTTATAATGTTGCAGTCCCAATAAAAGTCGCACATCACAGCCATTACTAGTAAAAATAAAAATACTAATAAAAATGCCATAAAGCCATCCCCTATTTTGTAGACGCTATAACTTTTGCGCAAACTAATCAATATATGCTTATTGCGATTTATTTACCAAAGATATGTAGAAGAATACATATCTGTCTAAACTGAGGAAAAAAATATTTTCTTCAATATATTTTTTGAGGATATTTATTATAGCAAAAAATATTGTTTTTTTTTTTCAAAATTGTCGCTCTTTTTTTGTTTATAGTGCAAAAAAAAAATGCAGAGTTGATCAAATACCACCAAAAGAAAGCTCTATTTGTGAAAAAAAAAAAAAAAAAGATGTAAAATTTGGTTTGGGTACAACATCACACGACCGCACAATTGTCAGCTAAATGGACACAGTGCCGAATCGCAAAAAATGCTCTGGTCAGGAAGGGGGTAAATTCGTCCGGGGCGGAAGTGGTTAAAAAATATTTTACTTTAATATCACTTTAAGGACATTGTTTATGTTGTATTAATGGGAAATATTTTTTTTACACAATGTGAGAATATGCGCAATGTTTATCCAGTGTCACATATACCATGTGTCCTTTATATAGTAAAACTGTTAACACTGACATATAGGGATTAAATAGGGAATGGAAGGCACACAAACACACCTACCTAAAATAGTCGCTGCAAGCAGCTAAGACTACTTTGTGGACTTGGAAAACATCATTGTTTATAGTAAGAATGACATCAAGTAGCTGACCTTGATCACGCAGTGCACTTAGTCCCTGAAGGAGAGCTGTGCTATGACCAGGAGCAGAAAAAGTGCATTTCATGCCACTGTCAATCATCCTAAAACATCAAGAAAGTCACAACAAGTTAATTACAGTTCTTACAAGAAATCTAAAGATACACTAATAACAATTAAAGTAAAGCCTGCCGAGGAAAAATGTATGAGGCCTCGTACACACGACAGAGTTTCTCGGCAGAATTCACCGAGAAACTCGGTCAAAACCCGGATTCTGCCGAGAAACTCTGTCGTCTGTACAGTTTTGGCTCGATGGAGCCGCCGAGGAACTCGACGAGAAAATAGAGAACATGTTCTCTATTTTCTCGTTGTCCGCGTTGTTCTATGGGAGAAGGCGGCCCGCCGAGCTCCTCGGCGGCTTCATCCCAAAACTCGACGAGGAACTCGACGTGCCAAGCACGTCGAGTTCCTCTGTCGTGTGTACGGGGCCTAAGACTTGGCAAAACATTAAGCTTCCACTGATCTCTAAAAGGTGAACTCCACTCCAGAATAGATGTTCTCGCAAATGTGCATATTGTCCTTGAATGTCCTTTGTCAGTCTCAAGAACAAGTTGCACAGATACGTTTCGCTAAAACCTTATGTAGGACACCACACCACCTTTACTAACATAGTATCACTAAACCCTAGAATACTGCAATAAATAAATACGTTAAATGTATCCCTTATTCTTAAATTTTTAAGTTCTTTACCAATTTAACTGTACATCCTTCACCTCAAACTTTACAAAAGGAAAAGGAGGTGTACATTAAACAAGACTGTATTGGTAGTAACACAACACAGAATGTACCCTACGCCGCCGTATGTTTCCTGGCTCTAAGTCGAATCCAGGAAGATTTTGCACCGTAAGTTACGGCGGCGTAGTGTATCTCTCGGCGCGTAATTCAAATCGGCGGGTAGGGGGTGTGATCCATTTAAATGAAGTGCGTCCCCGCACCGAATGAACTGCGCATGCTCCGTTTCGAAATTTCCCGCCGTGCTTTGAGCGAAATGCTGTTGCACCGACGTCATTTTTTGAACTTAGACGTGAGTTACGTCCTTTCCTATTCACGGACGACTTACGCGAAAAAAAAAAAAAAAATGTAAAATTCAACGCGGGAACGACGGCCATACTTTAACATGGCAAGTCTATCTATACGCCACAAAATAGCAGCTTTAACTATACGCCGGGAAAAGCAGACTAGCGACGACGTAAGAGAATGCGACGGCCGCGCGTACCTTCGTGGATCGACGGAAAAAGCTAATTAGCATACCGACGTGGAAAACGATGCAAACTCCACCCAGCGGGCGTCGAAGTATTGCACCTACGATCCGAAGGTGTACGAAGCCGTACGCCGGTCGGATCGAAGCCAGAAGCCGTCGTATCTTGGTTTGAGGATTCAAACTAAAGATACGACGCGGCAAATTTGAAAGTACGCCGGCGTATCAGTAGATACGCCGGCGTACTCGCTCTGAGAATCTGGCCCCCAGTGTTCAAAAAATACTTGAAACACTTGTATACATCACCACAACGAGAAGGATTACACCCAAGAGTCCTTAAAGCACTTAGCCATGTTATAGCCAAAGTGTTATTCCTAATTTTTAGGGACAGCTTATTGACTGGAATGGTACCAGCTACCGTATATACTCGAGTATAAGCCGACCCGAATATAAGCCGAGGCACCTAATTTTACACGAAAAACTTATTGACTCGAGTATAAACCGGGACGGACATTGGTCACACTTCAGCCTCCACTTCATACCATACGGGGTTAATCTTCCTCTATATGTGATGATGTGTTGGGGAGGAAGAGGAGAACATGGGAACTGGCTGGAGCATAGAATCAGGCAAGTAAAAAAAGGCTAAACCCCCCCTTCTCCTCCTCCCCCACACTGCAAGAGTGGACTTCTGTACTTTCTTGGAGTTGGGCTGGGATATCATCACATCCTTTGCTGTGTATTCTTATATTCTTGAACAGGTTAGGAATTAGTGTGACATTGCAGGTGCTACATAGATGAAATCTACATACACATATGTACCGTATTTTCCGGCGTATAAGACGACCTTTTGCATGTAAAAAAATGCCTCAAAACTCGGGGGTCGTCTTATACGCCGGTACCTGTCTGTGAGACTGCGGGCATCCATTATTCAAAAGCCGCGCCTCCTCAGGCTGTTCCGTGATAGGAGGAACACTCATTTTCCCAGCAGAGCCTCTGTTCCAGTGTTCCGCCTATCACGGATGCCTTCTCATCCATGGCCGAGAGGACATCCGTGATAGGCGAAACACTGAACAGAGGCTCTGCTGGGAAAATTTGTGTTCCGCCTATCACAGAACAGCCTGAGGAGGAGGCGCGGCTTTTGAATAATAAACGCCAACAGCCTGACAAACTCTGCAAACAGGAGAAGGTAGGGAGATCATCGAGGCAGGCAATGGCAGTGAGGCATGTATTATGGCACATTGAGGCATGTATTATGGAACAGTGAGGCATGTATTATGGAACAGTGAGGCATGTATAATGGCACAATGAGGTAGGCAATGGTACAGTGAGGCATGTAATGTAATGGCACAGGGAGATTTGAAAAAAGCCAGTTTCTGTCAGTGGTTGTTCCTGTCAGCAGTTGTTCTGGCTACCCCTCAGCTTCCAGACAGACTAGTAGGAAGGGGGTTGTCTTATACGGCGAGTATATCCCAAAACCAACATTTTAGCTGGAAAATTAGGGGGTCGTCTTATACGCCGGCAAATACGGTAATTAAAAATCATTTTTAGAAGATATAATGTGTATGTGGATGACATCTCTGTAGCACCTGAAATGTCACACTAATTCCTAACCTGTTCAAGAATTTTACTTTCACTTTTAATAAAGCTGCACTGAAAAGTACAGAGCAGGTTCACATCACAGTATGCAGAGCAGTGGAAACTTACAGTAAGTAGCAAATGATCCAGCCTCCCTTCCGTTCTGTACATAAGCTAAAATGTGCCCTATAGGAGATTTCTGCTGTGTGCTGGGCGGGACCCAATCATCAGTGTGAGGTTCTTCCTGGAAAGGGGTGTATCTTCTGCCACAGAGCAACGAGCGCATAATCTTTATTTTGGGCTGGCAACAGGGGCATACAAGTGGTATGACTAGATTTTGTGGGCAGATATTCCTGCTCACAATCTGGTGCCCCCTCCAACCCCTTGTACCACCCCTGCTTGCAGTCATCCATCGCCCAGCCCGAGCAAGCGAGTCACCCTTTGCCTGCCTCTGAAGACTACAACCCCCAGAATGCAGCGCGGGAGCAACACAGTCAATCGACAGGTAAGTGGGACTCGAGTATAAGCCGAGGGGGCTTTTTCAGCATAAAAAAATGTTGCTGAAAAACTCGGCTTATACTCGAGTATATACGGTAATTGGCAAAAACCTAAGTGGTGCCAATATTCAAAAAGGGCCAAGATATATATCAGAAAACTACAGTCTAACATCAAAAGTATGTAAACTATTGGAGGAGATGATAAGGAACCATACACAAACATTTACTGATGAAAAGAGTATAAGTAGTAACCAGAATGGTTTTATGAAAGATTGTTCTTGACAGACCAACTTTTTAAGGTTCTATGAAGAAGTGAGCTGTAATCTGGATAGAGGAAGGCCTGTGGACCTGGTGTATCTTGATTTCTTAAAATCATTCAATACAGTTCCCCAGAAACACGTCTTGGCATTGACAATAGTGTATGCACCTGGATCGAAAACTGGTTACAGAAGCACGTCCAGAGGGTGGTGATAAATAGCATATCTCCAGAATGGTCTGAATTTGTAAGTGGGGTATGCCAAGGTTCTGTCCCGGAACCAATTTGGTTTTACTTGTTCATAAATTATATTTAAGTTGGAATAGTTCATTCTCAGTATTGGCTGACGATACAAAGCTAAGCAGGGTGATGACTTCACAACTGCATACAGCAACATTACAAGAAAAACGCTATAAAATAAAGGGGTAAGCAACTTCATGGCAAATGAGGTTTAATATTTAAAACAGGAAGTGAAGGGAAATCCCTGCAATGGCGAAAAAAATCTGACGGGGCTTATACCCCCCCCCCCTTACTAGTTTTGTCTATTGTTCTACTTTAAGTCTTAGGTTAAAGGAACAGACACATTTATAGCAAAATCTTTTAAAATGAGTGCTTGTGCATACAACAATACTTAACCTCTTGAGTCCCAGCACTGTTTTTAAATGGCGGCTGGTGGTAGACTTTTAAACACTGCTTTAGCAGCCGAGTGTGCTTGTTAAGCTGTCTATTCCCTTCTTGCCATGTTTCTCCAGCTCCATGGTCCCACCTACTGGCCCAGGACAGCTATGGTGGGTGTTGCCGAGTAGAGCAAAGAGAGATCAGGGATCATCTATTTATTAACCCTCCCCTTCAGTAAATAATTCTGGAAGCGACATGTATTACATCACTTCCAGATTCAGCGTGGTCATTGCCCAGCGGCACCAGGAGTGAAGGGAAGCCGCTTATTAAGCATGATAATATGAAAATATTAAGGGTCCAATAGGCCCCTGGTGTCTCATTAAAGACTTCATAAAATGCTATCAGATAGAGGGGCTGTTGGCCCTCTATGTGAAAGCAATAAAGTGTAAAAAAAAATATTTAAAGCAGTGTTCCAGCTGTAAATTATTATTATAATTTTTTTTTAAGTCAGCAGCTACAAACACTGTAGCTGCTGACTTTTAATAAGGACACTTACCTGTCCAGGCTGCCAGCGATGTTGGCCTCCCGAGGCCGATCCGTCCATCGTATCGTGTGCCGGCGCTGCCATCCTCACTAAGGGAAACAGGCAGTGGAGCTTTGCGGCTTCACTGCCCGTTTCCTACTGCTCATGTGCGAGTCGCACGCCGCTTTGTGAATGGCCGGCTGTCTTCTGGGGGACACACAGGTCCCAGAAGACAGAGTACCCAAATTTCCCATAAGAAAATGCGAGGAGGAGAAGAATGAAGAGTGCTGCGGTACAGGAAGTGGGAGATTAGGACGATCTGCCTAGCAACAGCCATTTCTGGGAAGTAAATGTTTTTCTCTAATGTTTATTGTATTTTAAAGGAGCGTGTTTATGTAAGCCTCACCTTTTGTATGTAAACTTTCTGTATGAGCCTATGTACGAAAACAGCAATTATGTTAAACATTTTAGGTATCACTGTACACAATGTAGTGAGAGCAGTTGGGCTTAATTCACTTGAGCGTAGCACAGCGACAGCTGCTGCAGGTTTTTTTTTTTTTAGCTTTTTTGTATTTTTTAGTGCAGCATTTTTGGGCAGCACCATTCATTTGAATGGACCTCCCTCCGCTCCAAAAGAAGCTTGTGTACCAAGCCAGGAGTGTTTGGCGGTGCGATTTTTGCTGCGATTGTAGCAATCATAGCAAAATCACACCAATTTTAGGGTGCCATTAAGTAATAATGGCATCGCAAACGTGTCCCATGTTTTGCCGCGATTCTGGAATCACGATCAGAAACGCGTCAATTACACCCGTGATTCAAACTAGGTGTGAATAGAGCCTTTTAAAGAATTGCCTATGGACATATTTGGTCACAGTTTTACAGGCACAAGCAATTTTTAAGGCCCGACATATCTGATATCTATTAACTGGATGCAACATCATATATCACTCATGTGACCTAAAAAATTTCAGAAAATAATGTGCCTAAAATGTGCATATTAACGTCTGCGCAAAAAATGGCTCTCAGATTGAAGTCGTTAAAACCATAATGTATGCGATTCCAAAGGACCAATGAAAAATATCGATTTTATATACACACACACACACACACACGCTCTAGTGGAAACCGAGCCGAATGCCGCGTACAGACGGTCGTTTTTTGTGATGAAAAAAAACTTCATTTAAAATGACCGTGTGTGGGGGAAACGTCGTTTTATGTCAACTGAAAAACGACAAAAAAAAATTAGAGCATGCTTCAATTTTTTATGTCGTTTTTTTTGTGTCACAAAAAATGACCGTGTGTAGATAAAACGACGTTTAAAACTACGTTTTTAAATCCGCGCATGCTCAGAAGCAAGTTAGGACGCGAGTTTGAATGGAACAGAGTGCCGTCGTACGTGCTGAACGTAACCGCGCTTTGCTAGAGCTTTTGGAAAAAACGATGGTGTGTATGCTACGTCGTTTTTGAAAATGAAGTTTGAAAAACGTTTTTTTACATCACAAAAAACGACCGTCTGTGCGCGGCATTAGGCCTCTATAAACAGCATGATAATCAACAGTGGCTATCATGCTATTTAAGAGAACACAGGTAAAACAAGACATTAGGGGTTTATTTCTAAATGTTTTCATTCCACTGTAACCCAAGGATCGTTTTTCTAAATGCATTCAATTAAAAAATAATGCACGAATACCGAGTTAAAGATGTGTTTAAACATTTGGGCTGGGTTCACACTGATGCGGGTTTCTCTGCATCCAATTCGCAATAAAAAGGAGAGTGTGACCGGCTCTCTATGGAGCCGGTTTACACATCTCCGGAGTGGTTGCGGAGAGAATTGCACAGAAATCCTCCATTTGATGTCCGAATTCAGGCAAAAAAAAAAAAATCTGGCCTGATTCGTCCCTGAAACATAGAACAGGGACGCACCGGACCGCATGCTGTGAGCCGCATTCGCACACAGTGTAAACCCAGCCTAAAAGACAGTACCAATCCTTTGCACTTCATTGCAGCTAGCACGTTTTACCAAATTTAGATATATTTTGTGACTAGCTTGTTAAAATACAGCATGCTTCAAGAGATATTATTCAAAACATTTGAATCACTATTAACGAAAAATAATGATGTTCTTATGTATATAAAGTGTCATAACACACGCTAAAAGGTACTCTAGATTTTTTGCTGTGCCTCTTTGTATCAGATTTCCTACCAATTAGCAGACAATTGTCAGGAGACTGGAAATGTATCAGTAGCAGAAAAGTTGTGCTATCAATAGAAACTGTTATTTAGTCCTGAATGAGCAATTTAACCACTTCAGCTCCGGGCCTTTTTTTTTTTTAACTTTTGTTTACATGTAAAAATCTGTATTTGCCAGAAAATTTGCTAGAAACCCCAAGCAGATGAAGATGCCATTTTCTTCCCCTAGAAAGCAGGGATCAAGGTTTTTTTAGCTCATGTTTTCCGGGGTAGAAGAGAGATTTGGGGTCTTCTAGTCCTCAGATGTCTCCATAAAGAAGACCTGTCACGCCTTATTTCTATCACAAGGGATGTCTATCACAAGGGATGTCTATCACAAGGGATGTCTATCACAAGGGATGTCTATCACAAGGGATGTCTATCACAAGGGATGTCTATCACAAGGGATGTCTATCACAAGGGATGTTTACATTTCTTGTGATAGGAATAAAAGTGATACAAAAAATTTAAAGGGACAGTGTAAAAATAAAACTTAAAGGGACACTAAATTTTTTTAAATAACAAACATGTTATACTTACCTCCGCTGTGCAGTTTGTTTTGCACAGAGTGACTCGGATCCGTGTCTTCTGGGGTCCCTCGGCGGCTGTCCTCCTCGCAAAAGCTTATCACGTTCATGCGAGCTCCCTCGCATGGTGGAAAGCTTTTGCGAGCGCGCTCCCGTTATACATCGGCGGCCATCCGCTGTGATTGACAGCAGCGCCAGCCAATGGCTGCGCTGCTATCAATCCGCCCAGCCTAGCCAATCAACGGCCAGGCTGGGAACCGAACATGATGACAAGCACGCGCCCGGGACTTTCAAACGGCGAGGTAAGTAAAACGGGGGCTCGGGGGGGATTGGCGGTGCTGTCAGATGTTTTTTTACCTTAATGCATAGGATGCATTAAGGTAAAAAAACGTTTACCTTTACAACCCCTTTAAATGAATAATGATAATAAAAAATGTTTTAGGCGCACCATCTCCTCGTGCCTGTGTGCAGAAGTGAACACATACATAAGTTGTGCCCGCATAACTAAATGTTAAATTGAGCGCAATACTTCTAGCGCTAGACCTCCTCTGTTACTCTAAACTGGTAAAGTTTTTTTTATTCATTATTTTTTAAAGCAGAGGCCCTAGAGAACAAATTGGTGAGTGTTGCAATTTTGTATGTCACACAGATAGCCAGATTCACGTAGACGTGCCTAATGTTAGGCAGGCGTAGCGTATCTCATATACGCCACGACACCGTAAGTTAGAGCGGCAAGTGCTGTATTCACAAAGCACTTGCGTCCTAAGTTACGGCGGCGTAGGGTAAATGTGCCGGCGTAAGCGCGCCTAATTCAAATTGTGAAGAGGTGGGCGTGTTTTATGTAAATAAAGCATGACCCCACGTAAATGACGTTTTTAACGAACGGCGCATGCGCCGTCCGTGGACGTAACCCAGTGCGCATGCTCCAAATTACGCCGCAAAGACTCATTGCTTTCGACGTGTACGTAAATTACGGCCAGCCCCATTCACGGACGACTTACGCAAACGACGTAAAATTTCTAAAATTCGACGCGGTTCCGACGTCCATACTTAACATTGGCTGCGCCATCTTTTTGGTGGATTATCTTTACGCCTGAAAACGCCTTACATAAACGGCGTATCTTTACTGCGACGGACAAGCGTACGTTCGTGAATAGGTGTATCTCGCCGATTTACGCATTCTAGTCGTAAATCAGTGTACACGCCCCTAGCGGCCAGCGTAAACAAACAGCTAAGATACGACGGCGCCGGCGGTCGTATCTTAGCAACATTTAAGCGTATCTCAATTTGAGAATACACTTAAATATATGACGGTGCAGATTCGGAGTTACGACGGCGTATCTACGGATACGCCGTTGTATCTCTACGTGAATCTGGCTAAGAGTGTTTTTTCAAACAGAATTTTTCTGGAATACACTTTTTTGCATATTAATAGAAAAATCCCACAATACATAGTCCAATTCTTTGTAAAATATAAAAAGATGATGTTAAGCCAAGTAAATAGATACTAAACATGTCATGCTTTAAAATTGCGCACATCCGTGCAACGGCGACAAACGACATACATTTTACTAGCCATAGGCATCGCTTTAGAGTTACAGAGGAGGTATAGTGCTAGAATTAGATGTTTGCAGCGATACCTCGTGGGATTCTCTTGTCAACATCTGTTCTTAGAACAATTTTTTTTGTCCAACAGAAAAATCACAAGAACAGTGTGCACCTAAACCACCTGCGCCACATCCCTAATGCCGCTTTCACACTAAGGCATCGGCGGTAAAGCACCGTTATTTTTAGCAAAGCTTTTCTGTCGTATTTGCGGTGCTATTCAGCCGCTAGCAGGGTGCTTTTTCACCACTGCTAGCGGCCAAAAAAGGGTTAAAACCGCCCGCAAAGCAGATGCGCTTTAGGAGCGATGTATACAACGTTCCTACAGCGCCTCAAAGATGCTGCTAGCAGGACTTTTTTTTACCGCTCCAGTGTGAAAGCCCTCTACATTGGAGTGAAAGGAGAGGCTCTTTCCAAGTGCTTTGCAAGTGCTATTTTTAGCGATATAGCGCCTCAGTCTGAAAGCAGCCTTATCCCCATAGTAAAAACAAGTTAGGCATACACTAGTTAGGTTTACTACTCCTGATTAACCACCTGACCTCCGGAAGATTTGTGAGCAGGGAGAGTATTCCTGTCCAGAACAGAACACATCTGCGAATCAGATACATTTCCATAGAATATAATGTGCAAACAATTCGCACCACAATGCCTAGAAAACGCACACAGTTTTTGAGCCGTGAAACAGGCTGAGCCTTCGTTCCCAGTAGAATCCTTATACAGGGAAACGCGTAGGGTGGAGCGACAAGTCTCTGACGTCATCACGATCTACGATCTAGCCAACTGGTGTGAACCGCGGCTAGGTTTGAAAATTCCTTTTAATCTTATGGATGTTAGTTTTTAACAAAGCCTGTGCAATAAATATTTTTATAAGGGAATACTGCACCATGAGATTTTTTCTTCTTCCCTTCCTGTGGTAATTTACTGCTGTTTCACGGAGGTGGATTATTTTGTTTTCTCTGTGGAAATCGTGATTTAATATACGGAAGTACACCAGCCAGGGGAAAATCCACCACCATGTCCGGGGGAGCTTTGAGTGATTTACAGCTGTTTGGAAGCCACCCCTAAGGTGTCCAGCTCCGGAGCCGATGATCAATCCATGTGTGAAGTGCCTGGAAAGGATTCCCCAAGGGCAGGTCAGCCCAATACTATCATCTATCTGGTAAGCAGCCATTCACTTATCAGTAGAAAATTGGATATGACTATACGATATCAACCAGTTCACCAATTATGTTCTGTGTGACATGAGAATATCTTCATAGCAACATTGCACACTCACATGGCAAATTAATTTTGGACTTTTATCACATAAATATATTTTGGATTTCAATTTTTGGACTTTAAAGGGTTTGTAAAGGAGCATTTTCTTTTAGCTTAATATCTTCCTTTACCTTAATGCAGTGCTGTTTTCATGTCCTCATTGTTCGTTTTTGCTCTCAAGTTGCTGTAATTCTTCTCTGATCTCCACACTTCCTGGTTGTCTGTTTCCTGATAACCCACAGTACTGGGAGCTTTCTCTCTGTGGTCACTAATCAAGGAGGTGTGATTACTGTGTGTCTAAAACCCCTCAGCACCAATCAGTTTCGTTTTCCAAACCATCACTGCCCTGTATTGGCTCTGTGGTTCTGTACAGCACAGGCAGGAAACAACATGCAAAAACGAAACTAGAAACTGCAGGTACATTATATGATTTTTATCTATTTTTAATCATTTTTAAAAGGAATCACTTAAAGCGGAGGTTCACCCTAAAACAATTATATACCATTCCATCCAGCATACTGCCGACATGTACAGTACATACCGTTTAATCGTTCCTTTTCCACGGGGAATAGGAGTTCCTATGAAGAGGCGTAGATGATTGACGTGCAGCTAAGGCGGGTCATGCGTTCCGAAAATAGCCGGACTGGGACTCGGCTCTATACGGCGCCTGCGCACAGACTAGGAGCTGACTGCGCAGGCGCCGTATATAGCCTAGTCCCAGTCCAGCTATTTTCGGAACGCGTGACGCGCCTTAGCCGCACGTCAATCATCTACACCTCTTCATAGGAACGCCTATTCTCTGCGGGAGTCTGAAAAGAAAAAGAACGATTAAACGGTATGTACAGCGCAAAAAAAACCCAGCATACTGTACATGTCGGCAGTATGCTGGATGGAATGGTATATAATTGTTTTAGGGTGAACCTCCGCTTTAACTATTATGTCTTTATACCCTGTAAACAGTCATTTCAGCAAAGATAAATGTTTCATTTACAACTCCTTTAATCACATTTCACTTACAGCTATATATATATATATATATATATATATATATATATATATATATATATATATATATATATTACATACATACATACATACATATATTATACATATATATATACACACACACACACACACACACACACAATTATATATATATATATATATATATATATATATATATATATATATATATATATATATATATATATATATATATATATATATATATTGTGGTAAAGTTTTTTGCAACAATTTTGTTACAGTTTCTTTATCTGTAATTTCTTGGTAATTATTTAGTATGACTTAGCTTTGGGTTGCGCATGTTTTAATTTTCTTTTTTCCCCCATTGTATTTAGGATACCCTGGAAATTAAAATGTTGATACATGCCTGGAGAGACATGCCTGGAGAGACACTGTAATGGTTAGTCCAAAAATAGGATTTTTGTACTCACCGTAAAATCCATTTCTCTGAGTTCATGGACGGGCACAGCAGCCTTTGACCTTAGGGTTATATCCGCTTCCTTCCAGGGGAGTTAGGCAGAAATACAGCACTTTTCTTCAGTGCAGCTCCTCCCAGGGGGCGTGGTTCCCTGGGTATAACCCACACCCTGCTCTAGCAGCCTCAGTTCCCAACAAGCAGTACAAACAAAGGAGGTGTGGGTGCTGTGTCCGTCCATGAACTCAGAGATAGGATTTTTCTACTCACCGTAAAATTCATATTTTCTCTTCCGTTCATGGACAGACACAGCAGCCTTTGACCCCAAGCAGTGTCAAAAAATTTCGAGGGGTGGGAAAATATTTTTACACTGCCCCTTCAGGGCATAGGCCTGAAGCACAACCTGTCGGATCCACCTAGAAATGGTGGCCGACAAGACTGCCAGGCCCTTTCTAGGACCAGTAACCGACACGAACAGTGAGTCCGACTTCCGGAACGGATCCGTCGCCGATAAGTACACTCGAAGGGCCTGAACCACATCCAGGGAATGTAAAGTGGCCTCCTTCTGGTTCTTCAGCTGAGGACATAAGGATGGAAGAACAATGTCCTCATTAATGTGAAAAGCCGAAACGACCTTTGGGAGAAAAGAAGACTGCGGATGCAGCACCACCTTATCCTTATGGATGACCAAGTAGGGGGCCTTGCAAGACAAGGCCGCCAGTTCAGACACCCGTCTGATCGAGGTAATTGCTACCAGAAAAACCACCTTCTGTGACAGAGTCAACAAGGGGATCTTCCGAATGTCCTCAAAGGGAACTTGTTGAAGCACCGAGAGGACCAAATTCAAGTCCCATGGGGGCAGTGAAGGGCGCGCCGGAGGGGCCACATGCCGGACCCCCTGCACAAACGTGCGTATCAAGGAGTGCGCTGCCAAGGGTCGCTGAAAGTAAACAGCCAGAGCAGAAATTTGACTCTTGACCGTACTTAAGGCGAGAGCCTGTTCCACTCCCCGCTGTAGAAACAGCAGAATCCGGGACACCATGTATGTACGGGGGTGCCACTTCATCTCCTCACACAGAGATGTAGGCCTTCCACGTACGATGGTAAATTCTCCTAGAAGTAGACTTCCACGCACACAGCATGGTAGAAACCACTGAGCCCGATAGGCCCCGGTCCTTCAACACCTGGCTTTTACCAGCCACGCTGTTAAAGCCAGCGACTGTAAAGCAGGATGGAAGATCGGACCCTGCAACAGAAGATCTTCTCTCAGGGGTAGACGCCAGGGGACGTCTGCCACCAGACGCACCAGGTCCGCGTACCAGGAGCGGCGCGGCGATCAGGATTGTTGTAATCCCTTCGGCTTCCACCCTGCGCAGCAGGCGAGGAAAAAGCTTCAGAGGAGGGAAGGCGTAGATTAGGCGATAGTGACCCCAAGGTGCTACCAACGCGTCTGACGCGTCCGCCCACGGGTCCCTTGACCTGGCCACGAACTGTGGCCCTTTCCGATTGAGACGGGACGCTAGGAGGTCCACGTCCGGAGTGCTCCACTTTCGGCACAGACTCAGAAATACCACCGGGTGTAGAGACCACACCGTCGCTGCAGCTGAGCTCCTTGTGCCTCCCTGATGATTGACGTACGACACGGCCGTGGCGTTGTCAGACTGGATCCTGACCGGTTGGCCCTGCAGATCCAGGGACCACCTGGCAAGGCACAGCTTGATTGCTCGGAGCTCCAGAATATTGATCGGTAGGCGGGACTCCTCCTGAGTCCAACGCCCCTGGGCTGACTGGGTGCCCCAAACACCCCCCCCAACCGGAGAGGCTGGCATCCGTTGTGACCACTGTCCAGCGGCATGGTAGAAAAGACTTCCCGGTCCGAAGCACCGGAGACGTCAGCCACCAAACCAGGGAAGACTTGACCAGATGGCTCAACTGAATCTGGTAATCCAGAGAAGACGGGAGCTTGTCCCAACGTGACAGAATTTCCTTCTGTAGCTCCCTGGGACCACCTTGAAAGAGGCCAACATCAGACCCAGAACTCTCATGCAGAATCGAAGAGACGACCACTTTTGGGTCGACAACTGCTTTACTGCAGATTGCAGGGTCTTCAGTTTCTCCATCGGGAGAAAAACTCACCTCCGCGTAATGCAGGACTAGTCCCAGGTATTCCAGTCTCTGGGACGGAACTAACACTGACTTCTGGACATTCAGAAGCCAGCCGAACTCTTGGAGAGCCTGACACGTGATAGACACATCCTCTTCTAATACTGAGCCTGAGGAAGCTCGCAGGAGAAGGTCGTCCAGATATCCCACGAAAGCGATCCCTCGCTGCCTCAGCAGGGCTAGCATCGGGGCGAGCACCTCAGTGAAAACCCGGGGGGTGCCGAACGGGAGGGCCACAAATCGAAAGTGGTCCTCCCCGATCGCAAAGCACAGAAATCTGATGCTTTATGCATATGGGAACATGTAGGTACGTGTCCATGATATCCAAGGACGCCAGAAAGTCCCCCTGATGGAGTGCCGCTATCATCGAGCGAATCGACTCCATCCTGAATTTTTGCACTTTGACAAAACAATTGAGGGCCTTGAGGTCCAGGATTGGACGGACCCCCTCCTTCTAGGGGACCACGAACAGATTGGAGTAAAACCCCTGAAACTGTTCCTGCGAGGGAACTGGCACAATCACTCCCCTGCCCAGTAGATCCTGGAAAGCCCCCACCAGAGCCTGCCGGCGATCTGGAGGTTGGAAGGAAAGAATCTGTTTGGCGGACAAGAGAGAAACTCTATCTTGTACCCCGAGGAAACTACTTTGCAAACCCAATGGTCGGAAAGAAGAGACTTCCACCGAGCCACAAATTTGCGAAGCCGGCCCCCCACCCGAGACCCGGGCGGAGGCAGACCTTAATGCGGAAGCAGGCTTGTTGGGCTTGCGGTACCAGGTGCGCTTCTGCCCCGCAGCGGGGGCCTTAGCACCTTGCACACGAAAAAAACGATTGGGAGCAGTAAAGGAGGGCCCTTGCTTACGGCGAGGCTCCTTGCCCTTCCCAGACTGTGGGAGCAACGTGCTCTCACCACCTGTGGCATCCTTAATGATGTCATCCAGGGATGCCCCAAAAATCCGCTCACCCTTAAAGGGCAAATCCACCAAGGCCTTTTTTGAGGACTGGTCCGCAGACCAGCATTTTAGCCACACAAGGCGGCGCAATACCACCGCATAGGCGGAAGCCCTGGAAAGCAAGGGGAGCGTATCCAGGACCGACTCACAGACGAACTTCAGACCCTGAACCAATTGTTCAGCCAGGTCCTTACAGGTCTCGAAAGTATCCTGTTCCTCCAGCTCCTGCAGCAGAAGCTTCGCCCTTTCGGTCAGAGTCTGTGACACCAGAGTCCCGGACAAAACTGGCCTCACAGCCGAACCCACTACAGTGAAGAGGGAGCGGGCCACAGCCTCCACTCTACTATGAGCAGGGTCCTTAAATGCAGGAGCCCCTTCCACAGGCAACATGGTGGCCTAGCTCAATCTGGACACGGGAGGGTCCACAGACGGAGGAGAGACCCACTTTTTCAAAAAGTCCTCCTCAAAGGGATAACGGGTTGCAAAGTTTTTTGGAACGGCAAAAACTTTTTGCGGCGTATCCCATTCCTTGTACAACAATTTGTCCAAATAAGGAACGCAAGGAAACACTTTCACGGTGCGTGGCGGTTCGCGGAACCCAAAAGGGACTGGCACATCAGCCATTGCGCAGTTTAAAATACCCATAGTGACACAGCACCCAGCGCAGCACACAGTACACACAGCGCAGCACACACAAACATGTATGTAAAACACACACAGCCCCGCTATACACACCGGTCGAACCCTCAGTCGACCTCCCAGGGGAAAATTCCAGCCATACCACCTTACCTGAGCAAGGGGCCACTACTTACCCGTCCTGCGATCACCGGCTGGAGGTATCCCAGACAGAACCAACGTCCACTAACGGCATGGCTGTCGGCCAGACACACTGTGACAAAGCCATAGAGACCGGTCATGTGTGCCCTGGAACATGAAGTTCCCCGGCCGCCCCTGGAGCAATGGGGCCTGTCGTGGACGACCCAAAGCTGAGCTGAGGGCTGGCACACGCTCGATGGCCGAACATGGGGGGACTACAAGAGTCAAGACCCAGCCCATCACCCAGTCGGCAGTTAATAGAAGAATCACAGGATCCAAAAATGCACGAACAAAAACAATAAAAAGCGGAAAAAAAAAAAAAAGTACAGGACTCTAGAGGGCCTGTCCTCTCCTGACGTTAGGCAGAGAAAAACTGAGATTGCTAGAGCAGGGTGTGGGTTATACCCGGGGAACCACGCCCCCTGGGAGGAGCTGCACTGAAGAAAAGTTGTTAACACTTTAAATGCTGTATTTCTGCCTAACTAACTCTCCTGGAAGGAAGCGGATATAACCCTAAGGTCAAAGGCTGCTGTGTCCGTCCATGAACGGAAGAGAAAACCTGCTTTGAGGAAAATCTATCATGAAAATAATAAATACCGCTCTCTTAAACTGATAAACAATAGTAGAGGGCTCAAAATCACTTACATTTCCACTGTATTTTTAACTTGCTTAGCTGCTGTTCCACTTTAAATATAACTGCTTTAAATGTCTGTGAGCCAGTCCAAATAGGAACAATATTAAACGGGTAAATAAATCCACCCCACTGTTCAAATAAATGGTGTCCTGGCTTACAACTATCCGGATATAAACATAATTGCAAAACTAGAAAAGGTAAGCACATAATTTACAGAAGCGCAAAAACATTTACACCATGTCAAGACTTCAGTAACAAAAAAAGCAACACAATAATAATAATAATAATAATAATAATAATAATAATAATAATATTATACAGGATTTATATAGGGCTAACAGTTTGTGCAGTACTTTACAAGGTAAGGACAGACAGTACAATTACAATAAAATTTAATACGGAAAGAATCAGAGGGCCCTGCTCGTTGGAGCTTACAATACAATCTAATAGAAATGTCAGGTTTTTGAATGTATGTAGGCACAGGAAGTACTTATATACTTACACATTTGCAAAAAGTAATGATGTGTTCTAGGAGTTCACATGGATACCTACAACAAGGATTTACCAGGTAATCTACATTTTCAATCACGTAAAAACGTACACCCCATGGAAACCTGTTGAACTTATTTGAACAGGCAAACATTAAAGAGGAAGTAAAGCTTTTTTTTTTTTGGTTTTGTTTTTTTCCTGACCTGCAAAAGTAAAGGCGTAATGTGCTGGTATGCATTGCATACTAGCACATTATGTGACACTTACCTGCAAACAAAGCCTTCGGTGTCACAGCTGGAGGCCACATCCATCTTTGTCCAACTTCCTTCTGGGTCCACGGACTCCGGCTGTGTGACTGGCCGTAGCCGCGTGACATCACTTGTGCATGGGAGCCGCCGGTCGTGGCACAGGGCTCTGAAGAAATGGTGGCTGTTCCTTCAGAGCGCATGTGCTGATGATGTCATCGATTGCATATACAGTAAATATCTCCTAAACGGCGCACAATTAGGAAATGTTTACAGTACATAAAGGGAAGTCTTATTTTAGGCTTACCTACAGGTACAAACAATACATTAAAGTTTACTTCCTCTTTAAGATCTTCATTCAAACAGTGCCTACAAGTAAAGGTGACTTTTACTGGTAATCATACATACCTGCAGTTCTCACTTTGAAATGCTTCAACTAGAGTAACAGTGCCATACATGGATCGAAATTTAGCCTGTTAAGCAGGGACCAGCCAAATTTCAAACCATGAATGCATATACTGGTTGTACAGAAGTCGATCTACCAATTGACTTTTGTATAACCAGCCTGTCGGGATCAGGTCGGCTGGCAATAGCTAGCAACACTGATCACTGTGTTCTGGTGGCTGGGAAGGGTCCAACCAATGACGCTATGCAGCCAACATTGTCCTGACAATCAATGACGCTATGCAGCCTACAGTGTCCTAACAACCAATGACGCTATGCAGCCGACAGTGTCCTAACAACCAATGATGCTATGCAGCCTACAGTGTCCTAACAACCAATGACGCTATGCAGCCGACAGTGTCCTAACAACCAATGACGCTATGCAGCCGACAGTGTCCTAACAACCAATGACGCTAAGCAGCCGACAGTGTCCTAACAACCAATGACGCTATGCAGCTAACAGTGTCCCAACAACCAATGACACTATGCAGCCGACAGTGTCCTAACAACCAATGACACTAAGCAGCCGACAGTGTCCTAACAACCAATGACGCTATGCAGCCGACAGTGTCCTAACAACCAATGATGCTATGCAGCCTACAGTGTCCTAACAACCAATGACGCTATGCAGCCGACAGTGTCCTAACAACCAATGACGCTAAGCAGCCGACAGTGTCCTAACAACCAATGACGCTATGCAGCTAACAGTGTCCCAACAACCAATGACGCTATGCAGCCGACAGTGTCCTAACAACCAATGACGCTAAGCAGCCGACAGTGTCCTAACAACCAATGATGCTATGCAGCCCACAGTGTCCTAACAACCAATGATGCTATGCAGCCCACAGTGTCCTAACAACCAATGATGCTATGCAGCCGACAGTGTCCTAACAACCAATGATGCCTTGCAGCTGACAGTGTACTAGAAAGGTTCTTACTGCTCTCACTTAAAAACCTATTGATATGGCTGTGACAGATTTTTAAAGAATTACTGCCAGTTTGCTGATTATGAAAATTATGGCAATCAAAGTGGAACATTAAAGTGGAATTTAAAAAAAAAAAAAAAAAAAAAAAAAAAAATGTGAGTGTGACGGTATTGGTATGATATCCCCGTCAACGTTCCCTTCTTCCCATAACGAAAATCACCCCAATATTCCACGAGAAGGAATATCCCTGGAGTCGCCCAGAAAGCCACACATGCCAAGCTTACTGCTGGAACAACACAGACTTTAATGTTTTTTCTTCTCAGCTTTTTATACAGTCCAAGACATTGAAGCAACAATGAAATCTCCACCCCCCCTAATCACACACTAAGGCTAATTACTAAAACATTCCAGACAGGTCGGCACCGACCGACAATTATCATGTCTAATCACTGCACATTCCTTAAACAACAAACCACCTTCACACACTGAGTTTCCTAAGCAGACGTTTCGTCTGTATCCAGTTTGACACCTATTAACACCTCTGAGAATCACTAGGTTGTAGACAGGGTTATCACACAATTAAAGGCCTTTCAAAAGCTAGCCTTATTTAACATATGAACAGTGTTCACAGAGAGAGATAAATCACACATGAAACACCTGTTACCTGTAACCCACAGCATTAAGTTAGCAGGGAGAGCATTAGACTGAAGCATATAGGTAATTGCATCACAGTGAGCAGACATGGTTTTGTAATGTAGAAGAGGAACACTATGTATTTTGTGCAATAAAGTTTCTGTCCATACGTTACATAAAGCTGCGCAGGTCCCACTCAGAGATGAGTGAATGCCCTTGTATGTACAAGAGTGATGTCATCTCAGTCTGGCCAATCAAAGCGGCCAAAGATTACAACTTGGAAGAAAAGCAGTCAACAAACTTAATGGCCAGTGAAGAGTCTCGAAGGACAATTCAGTGCTGGAGTGAAGGTGAGTACAGTTACTACACATGTGCCCCTAGAGGCCAAAAGAAGAAGCAACGTAAGGTTACGTCTCTTCGCCCAGCCGTGCCATTCTGCCGCAGTAAAACTGCCGCGGCTGGTCGGCAACCAGTTAAATAAAATAAAAAACGTTATTTTTTTTTTAAATCATTGATTTTTATCTACCCTGGTTATGAGTAATTTTGTAACAAAAAAAATTATGATTTTTTTGCATGTAGGTGAGCCCAGCCTAATGCTGCGTACACACGGTCAGAACTTCCGACAACAAATGTTCGATGTGAGCTTTTGATCGGATATTCCGACCGTGTGTAGGCTCCATCGGACATTTGCTGTCGGAATTTCCGACAACAAATGTTTGAGAGCTGGTTCGCAATTTTTCCGGCAACAAAAGTTCTTGTCTGAAATTCCGATCGTCTGTATGCAATTCCAACGCACAAAAATCCTACGCATGCTCGGAATCAATTTGACGCATGCTCGGAGTCATTGAACTTCATTTTTCTCGGCTCGTCGTAGTGTTGTACATGACCGTGTTCTTGACGTTCGGAATTTCAGACAACATTTGTGTGACCATGTGTATGCAAGACAAGTTTGAGCGAACAATCCGTTGGAAAAAAATCCACTGTTTTGTTGTCGGAATGTCCGATCGTGTGTATGCGGCATTAGTGTGTGTATATGAGTAGGAGCCAGGATCTGGGGTCCCATGTGGTTCTCCCAGACCACTATATAAAGACCAGCTACATCTTCCAAATTCAGCGCTGAAGAAGAGGGATCCTCCATCGAGATGCGTCAGCTCTTTTTTTGACAGATATCTCACTTTTAGGACTTGTTCCACAGACTATGCTGGTCGGAATATCTATTGCAATTTGTTATGCCTGATTCATAGCTATGTTTGGGAGTACACACCTACACACATTTTTGTATAATAAATGGTCGCAAAGGTAATGCACTAGGCTGGTGCACCCTCTGTTACTTTACTTTTAGACCGCTTTCACACTGAGGCGGTTTTCAGGCGTTTTAGCGCTAGAAATAGCCTCTAAACAGCGCCTGAAAACCGCTTCCCATTCATTTCAGTTTGTCTTTTCAAACCGGGGCGGTGTGCTTACGGGACATTAGGAAAAGTCCTGCAAGCAGCATCTATGGGGCAGTTTGGGAGCGCTCCAAAAATGCCCTGCCCATTGAAACAAATGGCCAGTGCTTCCAAAGCGCCTGAAAGTGCTGCAACACAGGTATTTTTAACCCCTTCTTTGGGGTTAAAAGCGCCCCTCTAACGGCCGAAAAGCGCTGCTTAAACAGCGTCAAAGCGCCGCTACAACGAGCCGTGCTGACGTGGCTCAGTGTGAAAGGGGGGTCTTACAGTTGTCTATTCAGGTTTCCCTGGCCTGCTACGGGTGGAGAAGTGCAGAAGTTGATTTTGTTTTTTAGGGGGATTTTTTCCGCACATAATCCTCTCAAGCGCAGGAGGTTAGGTTTCCGAATATGGCAATGCCCGCACACATAATCCTCTCAAGCGCAGGAGGTTTGGTTTCCGAATATGGCAATGCCCGCGCACATAGTCCTCTCAAGCGCAGGAGGTTTGGTTTCCGAATATGGCAATGCCCGCACACATAATCCTCTCAAGCGCAGGAGGTTAGGTTTCCGAATATGGCAATGCCCGCACACATAATCCTCTCAAGCGCAGGAGGTTTGGTTTCCGAATATGGCAATGCCCGCGCACATAGTCCTCTCAAGCGCAGGAGGTTTGGTTTCCGAATATGGCAATGCCCGCACACATAATCCTCTCAAGCGCAGGAGGTTTGGTTTCCGAATATGGCAATGCCCGCGCACATAGTCCTCTCAAGCGCAGGTTTGGTTTCTGAATATGGCAATGCCCGCACACATAATCCTCTCAAGCGCAGGAGGTTTGGTTTCCGAATATGGCAATGCCCGCACACATAATCCTCTCAAGCGCAGGAGGTTTGGTTTCCGAATATGGCAATGCCCGCGCACATGATCCTCTCAAGCGCAGGAGGTTTGGTTTCCGAATTTGGCAATGCCCGCGCACATAATCCTCTCAAGCGCAGGAGGTTTGGTTTCCAAATATGGCAATGCCCACGCACATAATCCTCTCAAGCGCAGGAGGTTTGGTTTCCGAACATGGCAAATGCCCGCGCACATAATCCTCTCAAGTGTAGGAGGTTTGGTTTCCGAACATGGCAATGCCCGCACACATAATCCTCTCAAGCGCAGGAGGTTTGGTTTCCGAACATGGCAATGCCCACGCACATAGTCCTCTCAAGCGCAGGAGGTTTGGTTTCAGAATATGGCAATGCCCGTATTTGGAGAAGGACTTCTCCCTGGGTGGGCAGAGCCTGATGGAGAACTAAGAGACTAGTTCCCCATCAGGTCCACTTTACTTTTGATTGATAGCACAGATCCAAAGACTGCTATTGGACTGAATGGTACTATGGATGCACCCACTGCCATGTGCGGTCAATCAAAAGTAACTAGTCTCTCAGTTCCCCACCAGGCTCCGCCCAGTACCAGGTACATGAATAGGGCCCCGTGACTAGCACCCCTGCAGGATGAATTCCCCTGAAAGTATGTTCCCCGTGCCTGTGTGCACAGCTCTATTGAATGAGGAGAAGTTGCATTCTAAAGTATAGCATATGTCACAGATAGCAGAGTGTCTTGTCTCTCTCAGCCACTAGCACAGCACAGGTGTATGAGGAAGCCGTCCAGGATAACGAGGGAAGGGGGAAGTTTCCAGGCTCCACACCCCTCTTTGTGAGGCCTGCACCAACCATCATCCCCGGAGTGTGTTAGCGGCGCCTTCCCGCCCGTAGTACAGACTGAGCGCTATGTGTACATTGGAGGAGAAGCCGGACACTGGGTGACCCCACACTTCCTGTCCTTCTCCAGTGTACACAATGTGGATGTCTCACCTTCTGTGCCCGACACAGCTAAACTCTCCTCCACCGGACTCCGCCATGTTCCTGGGGCCGGCTCAGGTTAGAAGGCTTTAAAGAGACAGCCACATGACGAGCTCCACACACACCGCATATGAATGTGGGCCTCCTCATACTATCACATTCATCCTCTGATAGAGGTGGCTAGACTCTGCTCTCATGTCTTACACATCACCTATGCTCGACAAAATCATACAGGACTATTTATTATTATTTTATTAACTTCTCCTTCCCAATGCAATACGATTCTGGAAATCGCACTGTGTTTTGCATTCTGTTTCGGGGCATGGTTAACACTTTCACACCTAACCTATTCTGACACTTGTTGCTTACAAGTTAAAATCTGTATTTTTTGCTAGAACGCCAAACTTTTTTATTTATATATATATATATATATATATATATATACACACACACATTTAGCAGAGACCCTAGAGAATAAAATGGCGATCGTTGCAATATTTTATGTCATACGGTATTTGTAAAAGTTGATGTCTCTTAGATTGTAAACTCTAAGGAGCAGGGTTCCTCTGATTCCTACTGTATTAACCACTTGACCACTGGGCACGTAAACCCACTTAACCACTTAAAGACCACAGGTGTTTTTCAGATTTGGTGTTTGCAAGACTAAAACATTTTTTTCTGCTAGAAAATTACTTAAAACCCCCAAACATTATATTTTTTTTTTTTTCTAACACCCTAGAGAATAAAATGGCGGTCATTGCAATACTTTTTGTCACACCGTATTTGCGCAGCAGTCTTACAAGCGCACTTTTTTTGGAAAAAATTCACTTTTTTGAATTAAAAAATAACACAACAATAAATTTGGCCCAATTTTTTTATATATTGTGAAAGATAATGTTACGCCGAGTAAAATGATACCCAACATGTCACGCTTTAAAATTGCGCCCGCTCGTGGCATGGCGTCAAACTTTTACCCTTAAAAATCTAGATAGGCGACGTTTAAAAAATTCTATAAGTTGCATTTTTTGAGCTACAGAGTAGCTCTAGGGCTATAATTATTGCTCTCGCTCTAACGATCGCGGCGATACCTCACTTGTATGATTTGAACACCGTTTTCATATGCGGGCGCTACTTGCGTATGCGTTCGCTTCTGCGCGCGAGCTCGTCAGGACGGGGCGCTTTAAAAAAATTTTTTTTTTGTTTTCTCATTTAATTTTATTGATTTTATTATTTTTTACACTAAAATATAAAAAAAAAAAAAAATGATCACTTTTATTCCTATTACAAGGAATGTAAACATCCCTTGTAATAGAAAAAAGCATGACAGGTCCTCTTAAATATGAGATCTGGGGTCAAAAAGACCTCAGATCTCATATTTAGGCTTAAATGCAAAAAAAAAAAAAAAAAAGGAAAATTTGTCATTTAAAAAAATGACAGAAAAAAAATTGTCTCTTTAAGAGGCTGGGCGGGACTGACGTTTTGACGTCACTTCCGCCCAGCAGAGCTATGAGGACGGGTGGGGGCCATCTTGCCCTCACTCAAGTCCTCACACACAAGGCGGCAGCATCGGATCTCCTCCGCCGCTACCGACGGCTCCGGTAAGCGGCGGAGGGCGCGGAAAAGCGGCGGGAGGGGGGGGGGCCCCTCTCCCGCCACCGATAACGGCGATCTCGCGGCGAATCCGCCGCGGAGACCGCCGTTATCGTTTACCGGACTGCCCACTGAAAACATGGATATCTCAGTTGTGGCAGCAGCTGCTGCCGTTACTGAGATATCCATGTTTAAAAAGAGGACGTATATATACAGTGGGTGGTCCTTAAGTGGTTAATAACCAGACCAATTTTCAGCTTTCGGTGCTCTCACAATTTGAATGACAATTACTTAGTCATACAACATTGTACCCAAATGAAATTTTCGTCCTTTTTTTCACACAAATAGAGCTTTCTTTTGGTGGTATTTAATCACTGTTGGGTTTTTTATTTTTTGCGCTATAAGAGAAAAAAGACAAAAAATTCTGTAAAAAAAATGAAATTTTCTTTGTTTCTGTTATAAAATTTAGCACATTTAGTATTTTTTCTTCATTCTTTTGCATAAATGTGAAAGATGAAGTTACGCCGAGTAAATAGATACCCAACATGTCACCCTTCAAAATTGCACACGCTCGTGGAATGGCGCCAAACTTTGCTACATAAAAATCCCCATAGGCGACGTTGCAGAGTATTGTGGGGTATTGCAGAGTATGGGGGTATTGCACAGTATGGGGGGTATTGCAGAGTATTTATGTTATTGCAGAGTATTGCACAGGGAGGGATGGATGGCTGGATCTGTGACTGCATTTGTCACAGATCCAGCCCACAGCAGCTGCTGCTGCTTCCGCTCTCCCCCCTCTCCTCTCTCACACTGTACCGTTCGGTACAGAGGGGGAGGGAGGAACCGGCGTCTTCACATGACGCCGGTTTGTTTACAAGTGGTCGCTCCGTCATTGGACGGAGCGATCACGTGGTAAACCGCCGCTATCAGCGGCGATTTACCGTGCTCCGTGATCCGCCGGGTCCTCCGGACATTCCCAAGTGTGCGCCCCAGAGGGCGCGCGGGAGCGCGATTCTGGGAGGACGTCCATGGACATCCTCCCAGAGTTAAGCAACCGCCTTGTAGACGTATTTCGTCTATAGGGCGGTTGTTAACTGGTTAAAGTGTATTGTATTTGTACTGTCTAACCTCAAGTGCTGCGTAAACTGTTGGCGCTATATAAATCCTGTATTAGGGTCCCGATACCACTTTTTTTAAGACCGAGTACAAGTACCGATACCGATACTTTTATTTAATCTTATGTGACAGTGGCACATGTGTCAGTAGTTTTTTTTTTTTTTTTTACTATATTTATTTATTTACAATGCTTTATTTTTTTACGGGGGGTTGGGAATGGACAGTGTCAGTGTGTTTTTATTTTACATTTTATTTTTTACAATTTTTTTTTTATTATTTATTGCAATTATTATTATTACATTTTTTTAATAGCCCCTGTTGGGGGGCTATGGTGAGATTTCAGGGGTCTTAACAGACCTCTGACATATCCCCTTTGAGACAGAGAAAGGGACTAGGGACACAGATTCTCCACGGTTCTCAGTGCAGAGACGGTGGGGGACAGATGGAGCATCGGTCTGATGCTCCATCAACCAATGCAAGTATGAATCTCAAAAATAAAATAAAACCCAAACTTAAAGTGTTTGTAAAGCCACTGTGACAACTTGAACCTACAGGTAAGCCTAGATTAAAAGGGGTTGTAAAGGAAAAAAATATGTTTCCCTAAATAGCTTCCTTTACCTTAGTGCAGTCCTCCTTTACTTATCCTTCGATTTTGCTTTTAAATGTCCTTATTTCTTCTGAGAAATCCTCACTTCCTGTTCTTCTGTCTGTATCTCCACACAGTAATACAAGGCTTTCTTCCTGGTGTGGAGAAAGCCTCTTGAGGGGGGAGGGGGCGAGCAGGACACTCTACTTTGCAGATAGAGAAAGGAGCTGTGTGTTAGTGGGCGTCCTGACACTCCTGCTCGCCCCCTCCTGCTCGCCCCCTCAAGAGGCATTCTCCACACCAGGGAGAAAGTCTCGCATTACGGTGTGGAGTTACAGACAGAAAAACAGGAAGTGAGGATTTCTCAGAAGAAATAAGGACATTTAAAAGCAAAATCGAAGGTTGAGGCAAGTGAAGGAGGACTGCACTAAGGTAAAGGAAGCCATTTAGGGGGAAAAAAAAAAATGTCTTTACAACCGCTTTGAGGCTTACCTGAAGGTGCAAGAAATATAGATCTAGCATACTAATGATACTAAGGACATTTATTTTCGGGAGGTCATTTTTTTTTTCCCCTTTGTACATACCTTTATATTCTGATTTTGTCCAGGGCTTCCGGGTTCCGATGACTGCAGGACTGGGCGTTCCTATCCTTCGGTTCGATGATTGACGGCTTGTGAAACAGGTCCCCTGTCACACAACACGCGTCACCAGATTTCCGGAAATAGCCGAGCTGCGAGTCGGCACTATAGGGCGCCTGCGCAGTCAGCTCTACACAGGAGGCGCGGTATAGTGCCGACTCGCAGCTCGGCTATCTCCGGGAATCTGGTGACGCGCGTTGTGCGACAGGGGACCTGTTTCACAAGCCGTCAATCATCGAACTGAAGGATAGGAACGCCCAGTCCCGCAGTCATCGGAACCCTGAGGCTGGGATAGGAACGCCCAGTCCCGGAGTCATCAGAACGCGGAAGCCCTGGACAAAATCAGGATATAAAAAAGGTATGTACAGAGAGGAGAAGAAAAAAAAAAAAAAAAGAAGACCTGCCAAAAGTAAATGTACTTCGTATGCTGGCTCTAATGTTAAAAATTCGTTTTTAGGGTGAACCTCCACTTTAACCACTTAAAGCGGGGGTTCACCAATAAAAAAAAAAACATTTAACATTATATTCAGCCGAGTTGTCAGAATGACAATCGGCTGTTTTTTTTTTTTTTTATCCCCGTACATACTGTATTTTCACCGCCGCTTCCGGGTATGTCTTCTGCGGGACTGGGCGTTCCTAATTGATTGACAGGCTTCCGACCGTCGCATAGAGCGTGCCACGAGTTGCCGAAAGAAGCCGGACTGCGAGTCGGCTCTTTACGGAGCCTGCACACTGACGTTTCGGCAACTCGTGACCAGGGCTGTGGAGTCGGTAGATAAATGTTCCGACTCCTCAGTTTTATGTATTTCCGACTCCGACTCCGACTCCTCTGTATTAATATGCGAATGTATTTTATACATTCCTTGAGGGAAAGAAACGCAACCTACCACAGGACTACTGGCTGGGAAGCCAACAGTCTACTGTATTGCACAGTTTAAGCAAAAGACAAACACAATGAAAACAACGTTTTATAAAAAAAAAATTATTAATCAATCAAGTGGCTGGATAGTAGCAGCAGGCATAAACATCAGGAACAGGATTTTTACCAGTTCAAAAATACAAACCACATTATTTGGTTGTTTTAGAACAAAAACAAAGCTTATCTATAATGAACCAAAAACAAAATCTGTAAAACCTAGAAATGGTTTATATTAATCTTGAAATGTAGTTATAGGCTTAGCAAATGCAAATCAATTCAATGTAGAGTTCTAAGGAAGAGAATTGCCTCTGCCAGATCCTCTTTCATAGAGGCTCTTAAGTCAGACTTTATTATTTTTAGGGCTGAAAATAATCTTAGAGAGGTAGTTGGGCTGATGCTTTCTCCTTTGTGTGCTTATCTGCTGCTGAAGATAGGGCAGTGGGAGGATCCAGGAAGGGGCGTTTATTCTAAAACATGATTTTCCTAGGAGAATCCCATAGTCATGTTTAAAGTTTAAGCTAACAATCGGAGTTTACAAGTTTTTATAGCCTTAGCTAAATGACAACAGTTTTTCCAATGGTTTACAGCTTCAGTCTTGAACTATTGGCTCTCCATTCCCTTCACTTATACAAGTGTTTCACTTTCTAGTCCTGCAAAAAACATATTTATTTAATCCCTTATCAGTGAGAGGCTAGGTTACACATGGACGCTGCGTTCCCTGTAAAAGCAGAACACAACACTATGGAAAGTATAAGTATTGCAGCTCCTAATTGTGCGTTGCGTGCCATATAGTGAAGCACATGAAAAGCATGCTTCTTCACGGTCACTTAACGTGTTCGTTTTGTGGTTACGTGAGGCACTGCATGCATTGGTCTTTATTCTTACAGTAGAGGAGTCATTAATTATAACTTTTTGTGAATTGGGACATTTAAACTTGCTTTTTTTTTTATTCCAATCTAAATTTAGTAGGAGTTGGAGTCGGTGCATTGTTTGCCGACTCCGACTCCAGGTACCCAAAATTTTCCCCGACTCCGACTCCACAGCCCTGCTCGTGACGCGCAGTATGCAACGGTTGGAAGCCTGTCAATCAATTAGGAACGCCCAGTCCCGCAGAAGACATACCCGGAAGCGGCAGGGAAAAAAAAAAAAAACAGCCGATTGTCATTCTGACAACTAGGCTGAATATAATGTTAACATTTTTTTTTTTTTGGGTGAACCCCCGCTTTAAGCCCTGGACCAAAATGCAGGTAAAGGACCAGGCCCCTTTTTGCGATTCGGAACTGCGTTGCTTTAACTGACAATTGCGCGGTCGTGCGACGTGGCTCCCAAACAAAATTAGCGTCCTTTTTTCCCACAAATAGAGCTTTTTTTTGGTGGTATTTGATCAACTCTGCGGTTTTTATTTTTTGTGCTATAAACAAAAATAGAGCAACAATTTTGAAAAAAAATCAATATTTACTTTTTGCTATAATAAATATCCCCCCCCAAAAAAAAAAAAAAATATATATATATATATATATATATATATATACAAAAAAAAAAAGTCTTCCTCAGTTTAGGCCGATACGTATTCTTCTGCATATTTTTGATAAAAAAAAAATCGCAATAAGCATTTACAAAATAGGGGGTAGTTTTATTGCATTTTTATAATTTTTTTTTTTTTTTACTACTAATGGCGGCGATCAGCGATTTTTTTCGTGACTGCGACATTATGGCGGACACTTCGCACAATTTTGACACATTTTTGGGACCATTGTCATTTTCACAGCAAAAAATGCATTCTTTATTATGGAAATGACAGTTGCAGTTTGGGATTTATCCACAGGGGGCGCTGAAGGGGTTAAGTTTCACCTAGTGTGTGTTTACAACTGTAGGCGGGTGTGGCTGTAGGAGTGACGTCATCGATGGTGTCTCCTTATAAAAGGGGATGACACGATCGATGCAGCCTCCACAGTGAAGCACGGGGAAGCCGTGTTTACACGCAGCTCTCCCCGTTCTTCAGTTCTGGGGACCAATCGCGGGACCCCAGCGGCAATCGGTCCCGCGGTCCTGGAGCTTCAGACCGGGTCGCGGGCGCGCGCCTGCGACCCATGGCTGGGTAGATGTACAGGACGTGCCGGTACGTCCATCTGCCCAGCCGTGCCATTCTGCCGACGTATATTTACAGGCGGCGGTCCTTAAGTGGTTAACTTACACGGTTAAGGAGATATATGCAGAAAACTCTAGACAACAGCGCAGGCGCACTGAGCGGGCCGTTTTTTGTGAATGGCTCAACAGGGTTTTTTTTTTATTATTGTGAGGGTTTACTTCCTCTTTAAGGAAATGTAAAAACTAGACCAGGGCTCGACAAAATCCGGACGCCAGGTCGCAATTGCGACAAGAAATTGTGACCTGGCACCCGCGGCCTCAATTACCGGGGGAGGTGGGGGCGCACGGAGGCACAGGGTCCTGTGTCTCCGTGCACCCCCGCCGCGGCCGGTAATTGAGGCCGCGGCTTTGCGGCCTTGTGAAGTCCCAAGCTTCCTTCTGTGACCTGGCGCCATCTGGTGGTGGTCGTTGGCATTACAAGTAAAACCAGTTCTAATGTGTAATATTTAGGGGTGCAATGGATCATGACCGATCCGTGATCCGAACGGGTCGACCTGTTCGGATCGGCACATAATGCGATCCGCGAAGCGCACCACCGCCTTAGGAAAGACCGCGGCTTCGGCCTAGCTCCGGAGCGGTCGGCCATCTTGGTACACCCGACGGCAGTGCAAGTGCAGTGCAAGTTCTGCAACCGAGTACAGTGAGTTAGTTCAGTTGAAATTTCTATTACTGTATGATTATACTAGTGGGGCAATGTTAATGGCTATTATATTACAGTGTTACTGTTTACTAGTGTGGGGGCAATGTTGGACTGGAACAGTGATGGTGATGACGAGTGGGGGACAATGGTGGACATTACAGTGCAAGTACAGTAAATTGCATGTAGGACTGGCCATTATATTACAGCAATTACTAGTGGGGGCAATGTTAAACTGGCTATTATTACAGTGTTTACTAGTGTGGGGGCAATATTATATTACAGTGTTACTGTTTACTAGTGTGGGGGCAATGTTGGACTGGAACAGTGATGGTGATGACGAGTGGGGGGCAATGGTGGACATTACCATATAGAGCCATTGGCCCAGCTAGAGCCCAGACTTGAATTCGACTTTTTTTCATAAATCCATTTTTTTTTTTTTTTTGCTGATCCGAAAATGATCCGTTTCGTGACTCCTGATCCGAGGATCGATCCGATCCGTGAGTTTTTTGATCCGTTGCACCCCTATTCTCTAGTCCCTTTCTCAGCAGCCTCTGCTGCACTGAAAATGAATGAAGAGAATACAGCGGCTCCTCTTCATTCATTAACTGAGACATCGTAATCACAGGAGGTTACAATGTTTCAGTTATGTGAATGGACAGAGTCAGTGATCACCGACTGTCCATTCAGAAAACGAAGGAGCCGGGTTTACCGTGGAATGGTGACAAACTACAGTACCTAATCGGAAGCCCCAGGCATCACCCCGATTGAACCCCTTTAAGCCATGAACGCAAATTTGCGTACGGTTGGCGCAAAGGGGTTAATCTAACATTGGCACCCGCAGCAGATCACATGGACGCTGTGAGATTGCTATGTGATGTGGGGAAATGTGCAGCAAATCTTGTGCGTTTCCCCACATTTTGGTGCGGATGCAATGTGATTTGAGCCATACAAAATGTATGGCTCAAATCGCAGCGCACAGACATCACATGCAGTGTTCGCACGCACTAGTGTGAACCCAGGCTAAGGAGGAACTTTACCTATAACAAATAATGTTGTTTAGGTAGTATGTGCTGTAAATTGCCACCAGCATTGTTATTTATTTACACAGCACTTATATTTGCATCAGTTCCTGCCATCAAGGAGCTTACAATCTAAGGTCCCTACCTCACATGCATACATACACACATAGGTGTGCGCAGCCTATTGCATTAGGGTGTGCACACCAAAGATCAAACACACATGCTTGTGTAATATACCATATATGGCAGTGGGAAAGTCAGCAGGGCAGAGATCGGTGTCAGTAGTTTATCTTTATTTGTATTATTATTATTATTATTATTATTTTTTTACAATTTTATTTTTATTATTATTTTTTTAATATATATATATATATTTTTTTTTAGGAGCCATGTTTGGGGGCTTTGGTGAAATATCAGTAGTCACTGATGTCTATTTTTTGAGACAGAGAAAGGGACTGAGGACAGAGATTCCCCAGTCCCTTTCTCTCAGCCAGGCAGCAGGGGGAATCTGCATAGTACAGGGTGATTAGGGTGTGCCCAGGCACACCTTACACCCTATGTGCGCACGCCTTTGCATACACATAATAAGTCCAATTAACCTACCAGCATGTGTGGAGGAAACTGGCACAGGGAGAACAAGCAAGCTTCCGGTAGTTAGCATCATGGTTGGGATTTGAACCGACAACCCTAGTCCTGCTAGGCAGAAGTGCTAACCACTTAGCCACTGTGATGTTTCTTCTTGCTGGATGCCATTTTTCTGAAGCCCTGAGCAGCAGTAAACTTTTAGGTTGTCAGCAGATCGGCCTCTAGTGACTTACTGATTATCAACACAGTGCCGACTGCCGACAATACAGAACTACTGAGGCTGTGCTGAGCTTTTTATGTACATAGCTACACCTGCAAAATAAGCTTCAAGTAATCTAGCAGGAATAAATTTTCTGACTTAAGCCTAGTACACACGCTTTGATTTTCTGAAGTGCTGCAAACAAATGATTATGCGCATATGTAGCAGGGCGCGGGTACTCGCGATGCACTACCTTTTGGTGCAATGTAGTACATTCTGACCTTTTAGACACCAGCACTACAGTATTTCTTGGTTAGCACCAGCAGTGCAGTACAAGCTGGTGAGGTGGCTAGCTCTAGTAGCGTAATGCAACCACAACCACTAAAAATTTGAGCACAGGCCCGTAGAGCCCATTATAGCCTTTCAGAGGTGCTTGCAAACCCTAATTGGCTGCCTCCATATTTAGCAGCACCTGTTATCCCCTCATTTACATATGGTATAGATCAGGGGTGGCAAACTCAAATTCATCGGGGGCCGCATCAGCAGTTTGATTGCCCTCAAAGGGCCGGTTGTATCTGCACTCCAGTTTTCTTGCGCTGCGTAGGGAGCGCAGGGTTCAGGAGTGCGCTGAGTAGGGAGCGCAGGGTTCAGGAGTGCGCTGCCTCCTCCTCTCTGGTGTCACCCCCTTCTCTGGTGTCACTGGTGTCCCCCCCTTCTCTGGTGTCCCCCCCTTCTCTGGTGTCCCTCCCTCCTCTCCTCTCTGGTGTCACTGGGGTCCCCCTCCTCTCCTCTCTGGTGTCACCCTCCTCTCTGGTGTCACTGGGGACCCCCTCAGTGACACCAGAGAGGAGGGGGACCCCAGTGACACCAGAGAGAAGGGGGACACCAGAGAGGAGAGGGACCCCAGTGACACCAGAGAGGAGAGGGACCCCAGTGACACCAGAGAGGAGGGGCACCCAAGTGATACCAGAGAGGAGGGGGGCCCCAGTGACACCAGAGAGGAGGGGGGCCCCAGTGACGCCAGAGAGGAGAGGGACCCCAGTGACACCAGAGAGGAGGGAGACCCAAGTGACACCAGAGAGGAGGGGACCCAAGTGACACCAGAGAGCAGGGGGACCCCAGTGACACCAGAAAGGAGGGGGACCCCAGAGAGGTTGGGGACCCCAGTGACACCAGAGAGGAGAGGGGACCCCAGTGACACCAGAGAGGAGGGAGACCCCAGTGACACCAGAAAGGAGGGGGACCCAAGTGACACCGGAGAGGAGCCCCAGTGACACTGGTCCCCCTCCTCTCCGGTGTCACATGTGTCCCCCTCCTCCGCTCAGTACAATATGCCATGTACAACAGCCATGCTCCCCGGGTGATGGTGTCTCTCCTACCTGCAGGTGCAGATCTCTCAGTTCTCCTCATGTCTGCGGTTGTGGTCCCGGGTCTGTGTGCAGTGAGCTGAGGCGGTGCAGATTAAAAAAAATTAAATTAAATTGAAATAAAAAAAAAAAAATTGCGAGAGGTTCCCCCTCAGGATGATACCAGACCCTTCGCTCTGGTATGGATTTTAAGGGGAACACCTACGCCGAAAAAAACGGCGTGGGGGTTCCCCCAAAATCCATACCAGACCCTTATCCGTGCATACCGTCCGGCCGGTCAGGAATGGGGCCCCCCCCCTCCTGAGCCGCACCAGGCCGCATGTCCTCAACATGGGGTGTGGGTGCTTTGGGGCGCCCCCCCACCCCAAAGCACCTTGTCCCCATGTTGATGGGGACAAGGGTCTCTTCCAGACAACCCTGGCCGTTGGTTGTCGGGGTCTGCAGGCGGGGGGCTCATCAGAATCTGGGAGCCCCCTTTAATAAGGGGGCCCCCAGATCCCGGCCCCCCACCCTACGTGAATGAGTATGGGGTACATCGTACCCTTACCCATTCACCGGGAGGAAAAGTGTCAATAAAATAAAAACACAACACAGGTTTTTAAAATAATTTATTTACCTAGATCCGGGGGTCTTCTCCGCCCTCCCCGGTTCTTCTCCCGCTCTCCGGTGCCGTCTTCGGGGCTGGCCGCTGCTATCTTCTTGGTGGTGACGACATTACCCGGAGCATGCTGGGACTGTGACGTCATAAGAGGCCTATATAAATTATCGCGCACCGCACACCCGGCCATTACAGCAGGAGGGAGCGATGTGGCAACATCGGAAGAAGAAGGCAGAAGGCGACGAGGAAGAGCGGGCTAGTAAAAGAGCTGCAAGATTATAGCAGCGGCCAGCTCCGAAGACGGCACCGGAGAGCGGGAGAAGAACCGGGGAGGGCAGAGAAGACCCCCGAAGGCAGAAGAAGACCCCCGGGGCTGGCTAATAAATTATTTAAAAAACCTGTGTTGTGTTTTTATTTTATTGACAATTTTCCTCCCGGTGAATGGGTAGGGGTATGATGTACCCCATACTCATTCACGTAGGGGGGGGATTAAAGGGGGCTCCTAGATTCCGAGGAGCCCCCCGCCCGCAGACCCCGACAACCAACGGCCAGGGTTGTCGGGAAGAGACCCTTGTCCCCATCAACATGGGGACAAGGTGCTTTGGGGTGGGGCGCACCCACCCCCCCATGTTGAGGGCATGCGGCCTGGTACGCTTCAGGAGGGGGGGGGGGCGCCCGCTCGTCCCCACCCCCATTGCTGGGCGGCATGCTCGGATAAGGGTCTGGTATGGATTTTGGGGGAACCCCACGCCGTTTTTTTGGCATAGGTGTTCCCCTTAAAATCGGTCTGGTATCATCCTGGGGGGGAACCCTCACGCATATTTTTTTTTCATTTGCGCAGGGTTCCCCTACAAGATTCTCTGCACACCAGTCGCCCCGCAGGTCGGATCATGTTGATCCGACTTCTGGTGCGACCTCTATTCAAATCAATGGGCTCCCATAGGGAACCATTGATTTTGAATAGAGAAAGAAACGTAGGACGAGGCTTACAGCTCTAACGCTGGAGCTTCAGAACACACTGGTCCTGTTTTTTTTTGCAGCTTAAAAACGGCTCAGCCATCTACAGCTCAAAAACGTCATGGTGGGCAGGAGGCCATAGACTTACATGGAGAGCAGTTTTTAAGCTGCAAAAAACGCTCAGAAAAGTGGCTGTAAAAACGTCCATGGAAATGAAGAATAAGGCCCCTTTCACATGTACGGACATGTCCGTTTGCGGATGAAAAAGGGACATACATTGGTCCCTATGTGATTGCGGGTGTCAGCGGATAAACATCCGCTGACACCCGTAATCACCCGTCTCCGCAAAGATCCGATTTTGCGGATGGAAGAAAACCACTATTTTTTCTTCCGTCATCGGATCGGATGAACACGGACACACGGTCCGTGTTCATCCGATCCCCCATTGGGGAGAGCGGAGAAAAGACAGAGCGGTCCCTGCACAGGGACTGCCCTGTCAGCCGCCGGCTCAGCGGCGATATACGGAGCGATCCCCGCTGAGCTGACGGACACACGGAGGCGGATCATTACTGATGTGTGCCCTAAGGCTCGATTCACACTAATGCGTTTTTTGGTGCATTTTGCAGAAAAGAAGGGAAATGTTTTAACATGGGTTCCTATGGAACATGTTCACATCAATGCTTTTTTGTGCCTCTGCGTTTTTGGAAAGGGTCGGGGACTTTTTTTTCCCGCAAAAAGCAGCGTTTTGCATGTAATAGAATTCAATGGACCCGCATCCAAAACGCAAGTACCGCGTTTTTACCGCAATTTTGCCACGATTTGCGTTTTTATTTTTATTTTGTTAACCTGTTTATAGCTGGTTGTTAAAGGAAATGTAAAAAAATTGAAATTGATGGCAAAAAAAAAAACACAAATCGCGGTAAAAACGCACATCAAAAAACGCAGCAAGCACCGCAAAAAGCACTGTAAAAACGCTCAAAAGCAACATGCATTAGTGTGAATCGAGCCTTATAGGTGATCCCTCTGTTCTCAGCTGCATAAGAGCTGTGGGAGGAAAAGCAACAGTACACTGAGCTTCCCAGTAAATGCAGCAGGACAAGCCTGATCATTGGAGGAGAGCAGGCTGAGGTCCCAGCATACCTAGAGAACTGATCACGGTGTGTTCTGCTTAGTGTGGTCCGTTTTTAGTAGGAACGCAAGGGGATGAGCAGGAATGCCAGGGATTTCACACAAATGAAGCAATAGAGAACCAGATACTTTCTCATACAACAAAAAAAAATGTGCTATGGATGGGACTTTAAAGGCACCCTGATACCAAAAACCTTATTTAAAATACAAAAAGTTTATTTAACAATTATTTTAAAAACAAGAAAAAGGTTGTTAAAACCAATACATAGTGTGTATATATATATATATATATATATATATATATATATATATATATATATATATATATATATATATATATATATATATGTGTGTGTGTATATATATATATATATATATATATATATATATATGAAGATCATGTACAAAATCATAAGAATCCCCATCAGTCAAAGATCATGAGTGAAAAGATGAACCCCAACACATTTAAACTTTCACAGTCTTTAGTTTTTTTTCTTATAGGATTGGTAGATTGTAAAGAAACAAAATAACAACCAATGAGTAGAGAGCATAATACACAAGGAAATAATAACAATATAACATTGTAGAAAACAAAGTGCAACTCACAGGTAATGAGGACCAACAAATATTAAGACACTCCGACACTCCCTCAGGCAGCCCAGCACGCAAGGATAGATTCAAGTGACAATGGCCTGCTATCCAAAATTTTACATAAAGGTATCAGTCACCTTAACTTCATAGAGAAGAGGAGAGAATCTGTATTAATCCTAATAGTATCCAAAATAATTTAAAGCGGAGTTCCACCCAAAAGTGGAACTTCCACTTTAAGCACTCCTTGCCCCCTTACAGGCTACATTTGGCATGTAAATATTTTTTTGGGGGGTGTGGGTGCCTAGTTTTGAGTGGGACTTCCTGTCCCACTTCCGACTTCAGGCTGACTAGGCGACTCCTCCTCTCTTCCTAGGTGGCTGCTCCCTCTCGGCATGTCACAGGTCCCAAAAGTTTGCCTGTCCACTCAGATAGCGCAGCGTGACTCACACATGCGCAGTGCATGCCCGGCCTTGAAGCCGCAAGCTGTCTCTGCTGGGTGCCCACAATTTCTATGGCGGCACCGCAGAGAGGAGCAAGATTCTGTGTGGCTGCATCGCTGGATCTTGGGACAGACAAGTGTCTGTTTATTAAATGTCAGCAGCTATACCTTTTGTAGCTGCTGACTTTTAATAAACTAAAAAAAAGCCAGGAAATCTGCTTTAATTTGTAAACAAAGATGTCATAGTCACAGAAAATGGATAGTCTCTGAAAGGGCATACAGCTGTTTAATTCCCAAATGGACCCAGATTGGAATAAAGGAAAGAATACTTTCTCATACAAGTACACAGAACAGCAGGCACATATCAGGAATTTTAAATATTGGGGTAGCAAATGCTTTAACAACACCCCTTGACTTTTTGAGCTGTTTTTCACAGAAGACCTTTATAATCTGATTGAGGACCAAAGTAATCTATATGCCCAACATTACATCACCACCAACCCAAATTCAACCCTTGCCAAGCCATTCGAGTGGAAACCCATAATGGTTTCCAAATTATTATTTTTTTTAAACCTCACCCTTAACATGGGCACTACAATAAATAATGAATTGCAGTCATATTGATCCACAGACCCGATTAATTATATGCCCATGTTCTCTCCTGCAATGGCCAGGCAAAGATATGAGACAATAATGCGTTTTCGTGACAATACCCTCTGTCGTCCCTAGGGTGACCCTGACTAAGATCATAAAATTTGGCAGCGCTGAAAGCTGAAAATTGGCTTGGGCGGGAATGTGCGTAAGTGCCTAGTATGGAAGTGGTTAAAAGACACAGGGAGCGGTGGTAGGATAGTGTGGGACTTGTTGTCACCCTTGTTCCATATGGGGTAGCATTTGAACGTGGACAACTTTTATACAAGCATGCCACTTTTTAGACATTTTTTCATGAAAGAAATTTGCTGTTGTGGCACCGTGTTGCAATCTAATCGCAGGGGCTACTCCCAACGTCTCATTAACACCGCAATTAGAAAGAGGGAGAACTACTCGCAATGAAGAACTACTCGCTGTGAAATGGAAGGACAAACATAATGGCCTGGATTCACAAACAGCGGCGCATGTTTATGCCGCCGTAGCTTATCTTCTTTACGCTACGCCAACGCAGCGCAGAGAGGCAAGCACTGGATTCACAAAGCCAGTGCTGCCAAATCTGCGCTGGGTTTCCTAGGCGTAAGCCGGCGTATGTGGAAGTGGGCGTGAGCCATGCAAATGAGGCGTGACCCCATGCAAATGATGGGCTGCGTCTCAGACAGATACGTATAATGAACGGCGCATGCGCCGTCCCGTGGACGCATCCCAGTGCGAATGCTCAGAATCACGTCGGAACTACTCCCTAAGATACGGCGGATCACTGCCTACGGCGTGAACGTAACCTACGCCTAGTCATATTCACGTCTGTCATGGACCTTGAGATATTAAAGTGTTTCTACTTGACATCTGTTACACAGGAGAGGGACATTCAATGCAAGGCTTTTGAAATGCTAAGTGGAACCAGCTTATGAAATACCTTTTATTGTGTTCTGCAGGTTAAGAGCGGGTGTCGGAGCCAGTCCGTCTGGCTAGAATTGGGATTGAAGGTAAATTGAATCTATTATGTATGTTGGAAGATGTATGTGTTTACGCTAAGGGACTTTGTATTGTTCTAAAGGTCAGAAGCCTGTCAGCTGTATTGAATTGGCATTCTATTGTCTAAAGCAATGTAACCTCTCAGAGGTAGTAATTAAGTAGACCGGGTTATTGTGTACATTGATTACCCCCTGGGGCTTCTGTCTCAATACACAAGTCTTTCTATCCAAGCTATTGGACCAATCCCTGTTGACTATTTCAAGTCCTCATTTGCATGGTCAAGGAGGACCTGAGTGAAAACTGCATACTTTGCAATTGACCAATAGGAAAGCGGTTGTTGGAAGTGGGATGTTCCAAATTCTATACTCCCTAAGATACGGCGGATCACTGCCTACGGCGTGAACGTAACCTACGCCTAGTCATATTCACGTCCTACGTAAAATACGCCAGCTTGTGTTCCCTGGTGCAGCCCTTTGCATGGATGCTGCTGAGTTACACCTCCTTTATGGGGCATAACTTTACGCCGGACGTATGACTTTACGCGCACTGCGTCGGACGGACGTACGTTCGTGAATCGGCGTATCTCCCTCATTTGCATATGTGAATAGAAAATCAATGGGAGCGCCAAATACGTCCAGCGTAAATATGCGTCCACTCTACGCCGGCGTAGGCAAGTTACGTCGGTCGGATGAACCCTATTTTCAGGCGTATCTTAGTTTCTGAGTCCGGCGCATAGATACGACGGCGCATATTTGCACTTACGCGGCGTATCTGGAGATCTGAAGTGCTTTGTGAATCCAGGCCAATGTATTCACCCAGACACAATGGTCCAAATTAACACGGCATCTGGTGTAATTGAATAACCTCTCTGTGTCCACAACTATGATCTAAATATGGAAGCTGTAGACTTCAACAACCAAATGATAAAGTGGTATTAAGCCTTCTGCAGAGCTAGACACTGGTACAAAAAATTGTCTATATAGTTATTTCAATTGGCTCTATACAATACTTTTGTAATTTACAAAGCAACTGGAAGAAATGGATCCTTCCTAAAATTTCAGGAAGTGTTTATCACAGCCCTTTTGCATCCAGAAGGCATGGTGACCCAAAGCCCAAATCCAAACGCAGTTAGCTGGCTGCATGAGAGGCATTTTCCATATGTCCTCCTCCTACATACTCCAACACAAAGATCAGCCCAAAAAGATGTGCCTGTGGTAAACACAGAATCAGGCGTATCACCCAGTCAAAGCCAGAAAAATATAGGGAGAGCTTTTTTCCACGGGCAATAAAAGCAGTACATGGGAATTTCAATCAATCAAGGTAACATATGGCTAGTGATAATTTGTTTATTGCTATTTCTAAGGGACGTTATGCAATTTTTGTAGGTATTTTGTGAATATGTATGTGAAGTGTTAATTTAAAATGTTTTGGAGTTTTCCTCTGTTTTAAAATGTAGCTGTGGTTTTTTTTCTCTGCAATGACAATATCTATCTATGGCCCGGATTCACAAAGCAATTACGCCGACGTATCTCGAGATACGCCGCGTAAGTGTAAATATGCGCCATTGTATCTATGCGCCGGACTCTGAAACCAAGATACGCCTGAAAATAGGCTTCATCCGACCGACGTAACTTTCCTACGCCGGCGTATCGTGGGCGCATATTTACGCTGGCCGCAAGTGGCGCTCCCATTGATTTTCTATTCACATATGCAAATGAGGGAGAGACGCCGATTCACGAATGTACTTGTGCCCGGCGCATAATATACAAGGTTTGCGTAAGTCGTACTTCCGGCGTAAAGTTATTCCCCATATATGAGGCGCAACTCATGCTAAGGTATGGACCAGGGAACACAGCCGTCGTATTTTACGTCGTTTACGTAGTACGTGAATAGGGCTGGGCGTAGGTTACGTTCACGTCGTAGGCAGTGATCTGTCGTATCTTAGGGAGTAGTTCCGACGTGATTCTGAGCATGCGCACTGGGGTACGTCTACGGGACGGCACATGCGCCGTTCATTTTAAGTACTTCTATGATGCTTGGCCCATCATTTGCATGGCTCACGCCCACTTCCACCTACGCCAGCTTACGCCGAGGAAACCCAACGTATCTTTAAGAGCGAGTGGGAGCAAGTGCTTTGTGAATCCAGTGCTTGCCTCTCTGTGCTACGTCGGCGTAGCGTATATTAGATACGCTACCCTGGCATAAATATGCGCCAATGTATGTGAATCCGGGCCAATCTATCTATCTATTCAGAGGCATAACTAGATCCTTCAGGGCCCCAGTGCAAGAAACCATGAAGGGCCCCCTAACCCCCCCTCCATTAAAGCCCTGGGCTTCCAGTTCTGGGAAGGTGTACATGGACATCCTCCCAGATCCCTGCCTCCCGCGTGCTGCCTAGGGTGCTAACCACAGTTGATCACTGTAATGGTCAGGGGTTAACGCTGTTACGATATTCCATTCCACCAACCCAAGACAGCTTCCGACACTCCACAATCCAGCAGACAGGACCCATTGGATTTCCCCCAGAAACGAAACACACACAGCTCTGTCTCTGGTTCCAAACGAATGACACTTCATTGGTAAACTTAGGCTCTTTTTATATAGTTGAAAGCATGCTGCAGTAATAAAATAACAATGGCTTAACTCCACCCACAACATGATACAAGGAACTCAATACACATGTTTAGTCAGACTTTCTGGCACCGAATCTACATGACTTAATTACTATAATTTACCCAGACATTGTGACTCTGCGATAAGCTTTTCTCACCTTCTATACAATCCACATTCCTTTAGTAAACATAAGTCAGACATCTGACCTTTAGATTGTGCTAATTCACATCACATATTATCATCAATAGACTTTCACACAATACCGTGTCAATTAGCGTAGCACAACTTAATTAACACACTTAACACAACTTAATTAACACACTAGACAATAGAATGCAATTACAGCAAGCTTTTATCACTACAGCCAGGTAGCTGGAGGTGATTAACATCAATTAACATCTTAACAGTATGTGTCTCCACATTGAATGAATCACACTATTATTGACCTGTTGGTTTCAGAATTAACCACCTGTAATATTTCAAGATTTCCTGCAATACATTGTGAATTATCCTTACTGTCCCATCTCATGTAATTCAAGATATAATTTCTCAGTCATCCTATGCCCCCAGTGGACATAGGATGACCCTAGACCCAAGATGCATTGGTGAAGCTGAACCAGGAGTACCCCATATCCTTCAAGAGCCTCTGGGTCCCACGGGCCATACCGTTACAATCACATGTAAAGAGATTTGCTAGTTATCAGCAGTCCTTTCTTCCCACAATGTGTCTGTTTGAGGAAAGGATAACCGTTAACCAGCAAGACTGTCAGTACATTGTTTAAACTGTTGTTCAGGATCATCAGTGTCCAGATTATTAGTGCAGCCTCATCAGTGCTGCCTATCAGTGTCCTTCTGTGTTGCCTATCAGTGCCCATCTGTTCTGCCTATCGGTGTCCATCAGTGCCGCATGTCAGAGCTCAACAGTGTCACTTGGGCAGTGATAGGCAGCACAGATGGGCACTGATATCATTGCTGTCTATCAGTGCTTGTCAATGCCGCCTATCAGTGCTTATCAATGCTGCCAATCAATGCCCATCAGTGCTGTCTATCAGTGCCACATATCAGTGCTCATCAATGCCACCTATCAGTGCCCATCAGTGCTGCCTATCAGTGATCATCAATGCCACTATCAGTGCCACTTATCAATGCTCATCAATGCCCCCTATCAGTGCCACTTATCAGTGCTCATCAATCCCATCCGCAGGACTCTGAGCTGAGAGCATCTCCCTCATACAGCTCAGAGCCTGCACTGACATTTCCCACTCCCTCCTTCCTCGCACAGACAGGACAGGAGAGAACTCTATCTCCTCCCGCCCCTCTCCTCCTGCGTGCACTGCAGAACGTGCTAAGCTCAGCAGCTGAATGATCAAACTCAGCTGCTTAGATTCACAGTTCCTCTGTAGCACATAAGTGAAGAGGGGCGGGAGGAGAAGGAGCAGATCGGCTCTTCTGTCCTGTCCATGCGAGGAGGGGGACTGTCAGTGCAGGCTCTGAGTTGTACAAGAGACACTCTCTCAGTCCAGAGCCCTGCAGCAAGCAACCCCACTGGGCCCCCCCTACAGTGGAGCAACGCTAGGGTGGCTTATCTCCCCTTCACAGCTCTTAACTGCTCAGTGACCTGGATCCTGGCAACTCAAGGATGTCTCCCTCTTAGGAGCAGCAGGTTGCTTGGTGTGCTGTGACGTCAAGTTGTGTTCCCGAGCAGCTTAGTGTGAAGCTGGAAGACAGCGGCCCAGGAGTAGCAGAGGGTAGCTGTATAGGAGGGGTAATGGGGCGGTAAGATATAGAGGAATTGATTCCTGCCTCCTGCAGCCGCTGAATGCCTGTGGGAGGAAGTGGCCATTCAGCGGCTGCAGGAGGTGGGGATCGATTTGGCCCCTCCTATTCAGCTGTACAGGGGGGCCTCATGGCCACTGTAGCTACAAACCATGTATCTATCTATCTATCTTTTTTGTCACTCCTGAGGAGATCTGCAAAATACTCACAATGCCTCTTATCAAATATTTTTGAGTGTCTACTTTCCAAAAACGGGCCATTTTGGGGTGTTTGAACTATCTTGCCATTTTAGGGCCTCGGAAACTGTAAAGGGTAGTCGGAAATGAAATTCATCCTTTGAAAGCCTGAAGGTGGTCATTGGATTTTGAGCCCCCATACACAGCTAGGCCCCAAAAAGGTATCCTCATAAAGAAAATTTAAATTTTCAAAAAACTTGAGGCAAAAAATAACATCTTCCATGGACTCAACATGCCTCTCAGCAAAGACCCTGGGATGTCTACTTTCCAAAAAAGGGTTATTTGGGGGGTGTATGTACTGTCCTGACATTTTAGTGTCTCAAGAAATGTGATAGGCTGCCAGAAAGTCAGAGCTGCGTAAATTCCAGTATATATACCATAGTTTGTAGAAGCTATAACTTTCACACAAACCAATAAATATACACCTATTGGGATATTGTAGCAAAATACATTTTGGTGTAAGTTTATAACATTTTGATTTTATTGGATATGTTGTTTAACATAGAAAATATATTTTATTTTCAAAAATTTCTGTATTTTTTCATTCTTAAAAAAAAAAAAAACTCAGTGGTGATCAAATGCCACCAAAAGAAAGATCTATTTGTGTAAAAAAGATGATATCAATTTCATTTGTGTACAGTGTTGCATGACCACGCAATTGTCAGTTAAAGTGGAGTTCCACCCAAAAGTGGAACCTCCGCTTATCTGCTTTCTCCCTCCCTCCGGTGCAAGATTTGGCACCTTTCAGAGGGGAGGGGTGCCATCCCTCGGAAGTTTGGCCCCCCTCCTCCTTCCTCTGCCACCGGGCCAGTTAGAAACGCAGCACGCTTCATGCATGCACAGTTGGGAACCGAATGTGAAGCCCAGAGGCTTCACTGCCGGTTTCCCTTACGAAGAATGACGGCGGCAGCACCCGACAACCGACCAGAAAATCAGCTGGGGTGCTGACATTGCGGGATCCCTGGACAGGTAAGTGTCCTAATTTTAAAAGTCAGCAGCTACAGTATTTTCTGCTGACTTTAAAAAAAAAATCCCCAGGTGGAACATAGCTTTAAAGTAGCGCTGTCTGTTGTGCATTTAATCTACCTCTAGGTAAGAGTGAATGGGAATCATTTGTTCCCCTTCTTCCGTTTATCCCCCTCTGTCCCAACCATGAGAGTACTTTGCACTTACAGTACTCCTATTGTTTTTTTTATTTTTTATTATAGATACTTTTATTTTTAATTGCTCCTGAGTCCTGATGATTGGGGATACCCATGAGACGCGTAGAGCTACCAAACTACTGTTACATGCTACATCATTGCAAATATATGTCTGAGATTCATCTGTCCATCATGTTAAACAACAAACAATTCTAAAACTGTGTTGTAATATATATACATATAGTGTTTTACCAGGAATCAACAAACATGATTGCATTTTATAGCTTTAGTAGTGTGCGTCATTCAAAGTCCCACCAATTCCCCCCTTTTTTTTTAAATATATTAATGATGGAGGCACATGAATCTACCCCTCATTGCCTCATCTAAAGTCCCACCCCTGTTTCCCCCATTCTATTAATGTAGAATAGTGCCGAATAGCAAAAAATGGTCATGAAGGGGGTAAAAACTTTTCAGTGGTTAAGTGGATAAAGAGGAAAACAACAATTTCCAAAACTGTGCTACAGGACAATGTGCTCTAAGAGCCGGTTCACACTGGGGCGACTTGCGATCCGACTTCATGTCGCCTTAAGTCGTCCCAAGTCGCGCTGTAGAGAAAAACAATGGAAGTGAATGGGAGCGGTGTTAATACACACGACTCAAGGCGATCCGACTTCAGAAAAGGTTCCTGTACTACTTCAATCAGACTTGTAGGCGATTTGTACCAATTGATTTCAATGGAAGTCGCCTCAGAAGTCGGATCAACTGTCTTAACTGAAGCGACTTTCCAGGAAGATAACATACATTTCTCAGGCAAACCTCTCCTGACCCCCCCACCCCTCCCTCTCCCAGAGCTGATTGTTGATTTATTGGCCACTGGAAAGTCTCCTGTCCTGGAGACGACTTCAAGTTGTGTTGTAAATCGCCCCAGATCGCCCTGTGGTTCATGTTCAAGTCGTGTCGGAGTCGCCTCTGAAAGTCGCGCTGGAAGTCGTGTTGCCCTAGTGTGAACCGACTCTAACAGTCTTGTGTATATATGAAGTCCATGAAGTCAGTCCTAAAGGTTGTCTTTTGTCATTTTCCTAGAATGGTCCCTCCATGGATTCTACAGGTAATGTAAGAACTTTGTTGCCCTGTTCAGATTTGGGAAACCCTTGTACACAAGGACTACAGTAAAAATAAAAGCAAGGGCGCACCAGCCTAGTGCATACCCCCCCCCCAAAAAAAAAAAGTGTAGTCTGGCACATCGCACTGCATGGTGGCAAATTGAACTTTATAAAATGTCTGTGACATTTCAATAAAGTTTGTTAAAAAATAAAATAAATGAACGATGCAGTACAGAACTGCATTATAAAGTGGTGGCTTTATAATGTGAAGTGACCCTTAGCCTTTTCCTGCTTGTGTAATTTTTACCTCCTTGCTGCAGTGCTTCTCCTAATCCTTTTGTTTCTTTTCACATGTGTTGTTTGACTTATGCACCTATGGGTGTCACCTGCTATTCTTGTGGTCTTTATCTCCTTTCCCCTTCATCAATTCCTGGTCCATCCCTTATGTTTACTTCCCTATATAACATATGCTCAGTGGAGCCTGCTTTACCTGAGCAGCTTTACAGTTCTATGAGTTCCAGGTTGCCTACTATTATGTGTATTCTGTGTCTGACTTTCCATGTACTGACCCCTGCTTTGTCTACCGTCTGTGCTTGCCTGCCGCCCACCCTGACCTTGAATTGTTTCCTGGATTTCCTTCCTTCCTCTGCCGTTGTACTCTACACAAGCAAATTGTTCTCCACATCCTCAGCTGGGCGTACCTGGGGGCCACGACCTGGTACTAGCTTGCTCCAAGTCCATCCCCACCATCAGGGGTGCTGTTGAAGAAGCAGGCTAGGGCTTAGACTCCGCGCCTTTGGGATCCCCGAGCTGGCAATCTACAAGGGCTCACTATCACAGTCACCTGACAGTTTGCTCAGACCATAACCTTCTCAGAAACACTGCAGCCTCTTCTGGAACAGCTTTAATGTTTGGTGTGAAGATTTGATGTCCAGCAGGCTTATCAAGAGCGGATCATGCAGTGTCTACAGGAACTTTCTTCCTTTTTGGACCAGCTGCAGTATGTGTCCACTTCCTCCCTCTCCTTTTCTACTCCTGCTCGGGTTCCTGCTGCTTCAGCTCCTGTTATTCCTTTGCCTAACTGTTCTTGGAAACTCCAGCTGCCTCTGCCACCTCACTTTTCTGGTGGTCCAAAAGCTTGTCAGCCTTCATTAATGAGTACTTTATTAATTTTGAGATAGTGGCCCACCATTTCCCTACTGATTGTTCCAAAGTGGCATACATGATATTACTCCTTTCCGTTGATGCTCTGGTTTAAGCCTTGCCACTGTGGCAGCATAAAGATCCTGCAATTTCCAGCCTTTCTGCCTTCCAACAAGCATTCCATAAGACCTTTGATGTGCCAGACAGGGCAAGCCCTGTCCTGTTCACCCAGGAAACTCTCGGGTCTAGGTCACTTGGAGGGAGATTGTCAGGATGGGCATGCCAGTGGACAAGATGGCTCCTCTGGGTGGACTTCTGTGCATCTTCACAGGCTAATCCACATTCCTTCTCATAGACGTAGGAATTGGGCACATGCTAATACTACTGTGCGTGCGCGCACGAATGAGTGCATCTGTGCACATACACTTGCACGTTGGTGTGCTCACGTGCACCCATGAAAAATAGAGGTGCCAAATTAGATATTTAAACTGAGCCAATTAGGTTCAGTGTTGCTTTGTCATCAGCTTTCTGTGTCCTAAGAACTTGTGATCCTGTATTCTGTTTCTAATTACTGATCCGGCTCGTCTGGATACTCCCTGAACACTACCTGTACAGACCTCTTCTTGCCTCCTGACCACCCCTTGTGCCTGCTCCATTTGCTACTGTTCCACTGATCAGCTCCTGACCTGGCTTGTACCTTGATCACACTCCTGCCTGTTCCCCTGTACCTGATCTGTCTTACTAGTGTATGACCTGGTTTGCCCGACTTTGCTATTCCTCCTGCTGTAGCCAGGATTTACCTGTCTACTGGCTGTGCCTGCTTACCCACTGTCTGCTACCCATATATGCCTGCCTGCCGGCTATTGCCAGTACCAGCCTGCTTTGATCCACTGCTCACCAGGTGCCACCCTGCCTGCCTGTTTCATTGAAGACCTCTAGTGTTTACCCTGCCTGCCGTGGACACCTGCTCTGTTTGCAAAACCTACAGGAACTTTTGCCACTTTGCACTCCTGCGCCTTTTGTTCATACTATCAGGGGCCCCAAGTCAGAGGTGTAAGGAAGACCTTCCTTATCATATTAGGCCCTGCTACTAGGTACGTGACAGGGGTGATCTAGACCAGAACCTGAATTCCGCCACCTTGTATCAAGTATCTGCATATGTGGACTCTGGGGCAGCTGGGAACTTAATCGAGCAGTCCCTGTCCTCTCAATTGGGCATTCCTCTCGTTCCCTTGGCTATGCCCCTCTCGGTATCTGCAGTCGATGGCTCCACCATGGCCTTAGAACCCATACAATTCTGAACTACTTTCATTATTATGCATGTCAGTGTTCATAATCGTGATGAATCTCTTTCCTGATCTTTCCTAAGTCTCCTTGGATTGGATTAATCATTCCTAGATCTGCAAAACATGGCTGCAAAAACATTCACCCTATCTAGCTCTGGTCAGGTGTTGGGGGTTGAAATGCCATCATACTTGTCTCTCTAAGGTACTCCCACATTTCTGTGTACCCATGGCTGAGTTCACCACCATTCCGATGCTCCCTTGACATTATCAGGCTTTGCAAGTTGTTTTTTGTAAAAAGGTACTGACTGTCTGCCTCCTTACTGACCCTATAATTGCAATATTGATCTCCAACCTGGGACTACTCTGCATCAGGCTCATGTCTCCATACCTCATGCCCTGTACACACATGCAGGATTTCGGACGGGAACTTTTCCCGTCGGAAATCCCGAGGGCAAAGCCGAGAACCTGTTCGGTCAGTCTTTCCCCTACACACGGCCGGTTTTTCCAACAGGAAAACTGCAGGAATCCCAATCGTGTGTATGCTCCTTTACATTTTTTTCACATAGGAAAACTGCCAAAAACCGCCGGGCAAAAGTATGCTGATTTTCCCGGGGGGAAAAAGGAGAAGTGTTTTTTTTTTTTGTACGGCGGTTTTTGGTCAGTTTTCCCGTCGGAAAAACTGAGAGGAGCACACACACGGCCGGGATTCCCGGCCAAAAGCTCTCTTCACAGTTTTCCCATCTGGAAAACTGATCGTGTGTACGAGGCATTAGGCCTCGTACACACGACTGAGAATCTCGTTGAGCTTTCTTTGCATACACACTGTCAAGACAAAATCTCGAGAACGCAGAGACGTACAACATGTACGACGGCACTATAAAGGGGAAGCTTGATTCCACTGGCACAACCCTTGGGGCTGCATTTGCTAATCTCATGTTACTGCGTGTTAAGTAAAAGTTTGGTAAGAGACGATTCGCGCTTTTCAGTCTGTTACAGCGTGACGAATGTGCTGTCTTCATTACGAATGCTACTTTTACCGAAGGTGCGCTCCGTCTCATATTTTATTCTGAGCATGCGCGGGTTTCTAAGCATACACACGAATGTGTTTCTCGTCGTAAACCAGCCCGACGAGAAACTTGACGAGGAAATTGAGACTCCCGACGAGGAAAAAGAGAACTTGTTCTTTTTTTTTCTCGTCGAGTTCCACAACAGTTTTCTCGACGAAAAACATACACACGACCATTTTTCTCTGCAAAAAAGCTCTGCCACCAAGTTTCTTGATGGATTCTGTCGAGGAAAACGGTTATGTGTACGAGGCCTTAGACTCAAACCATGTCTGAATACGTCCAGAAATTTCTGCAGAAAAGATGGGTGAAGCCAACTATACATAGTCATGTACCGCTATTTGATTAAAACGGTGCATTACGTCTGTGCATTCAAGCTATTTTCTGCAAATAGCTTCATACAGTCATCTTAACCTACTGTATTTATGTCAATGGGCAGCTGTCCAAAACTCTGGGGCATCTGGGAAAACAAAAATACAATGTCTTTCTGGGACCAAATTTGGACTACCACGAAGTCCTACACTTGCAACGCGACTGTGGGTGAAATTAACTGCAAGCTAATATTTTGTTGGTACTTGTTCCCTACTAGACTGGTACTAACCCTAATGCCCCTACTCATCACTTTCACAGCTGTTCGGAGTTCGGATCCTTTATTCACACATGGTGGACTTACCCGGTGCACCTCTGGCGACAAGTGTATAGCATGCTACATACCCTATTCCGCCGAACGCTGCCAATGAATCCACTTGAAACCCTCCTCAATTGGAAAGCAAAGGGGTTGTCCAAATCATAATTTACTCTCATGACCCACATCCTTACAGCCGTGAAACAAACAATAGCAAAAGCCTGGCTTTTGAAATGCATACCGATGTCTGAGGTCAAATCCCGAGTCCACTGGACTTTGCTCAATGTGAAGTTGATGGCTAAGCTCCAGGGCAGTATGTCCAAGTTTTGTTGAGTAGAAACCATCACTCTAGTGCAGGGGTGTCAAACTCAATTTCATTGTGGGCCGCATCAGAATTATGATTGCCCTCAAAAGGGCCGGTTGTATCTGTAAGATTAGATGTCCAGGGCATCCCCTCCCTTTATATTAGATGTCAAGAGCCACCCCACCATCAGAAGTTGAGTCCCCCACTCTCCCTTACATCTCAATGCACCCCCCTTACCTTATTCTGCTGCTGGGAAGAAGCTGGATGCATTGCTTGAAAGCAGAAAGTAAGGGTCTGGAGTAGGACCAAAGGAGGGCTGGAGCTCTCCTGCAGATGCAGGAGAGGTGCGAGGGCCACGTGAAATGGCCCAGAGGGCCGGATTCGGCCCGTGGGCCTTGTGTTTGACACCTGTGCTCTAGTGTATCTGAATCTGTACATATTGTTGCCTCTCCCTAGCTAACTCTACCCCTCCCCCCACTTAGCTCCATCGTTTACCACTTTGTCTCTTTTCCCAACTGTTTTTCTTTCTTTTACATCGATCTGTAGGCCATATGCATAATCTTTATTGAGTTATTTAAAGCTCCAACTGAAGGTTCCCTGCCTCCTAAATGTGTACAGTTTGTTTTGTTGCCTAGTTTTCACATATGAAGTATTACTTGTACAAACAATTGTTATGTACACAAAACTTGGTACATGTGTTCTTTTTCAATTGCTATTTCTACTACATTTATTGAACAAGAAAATACAGGAGGAAATTTACTAAAACACAGAATCTGGTGCAGCTGTGCATGGTAACCAATCATCTTCCAGGTTTTATTGTCAAAGCTTAATTGAACAAGCTGAAGTTAGAAACTGCTTGGTTACTATAGGTATACAGTACATACAGAGATGTTAATGTCACCCTGAGTTTCAACAGTGGCGATATAAGAGGCAGCTCCACTACCATCGTCAAATGTCACTAGGGCAGTAAAATAGTTTTTAAAGTCCCAATGGATTCAAAGTACCGCAGTCTGATGCTGTTTGAGGATATCTGAATGAACTAGACTCATACATACTAAAGTCACCAGTCGTCCAGAAAGTAGAAGGGCTTTGTTACTATTACTTTACTACCTTTACTAAACAAATAGACGGATCTATTGCCAAGGTACATACCTGACGTGTAAAGAAAGACATCCGCCTTGAAGTTCCACAATTCAAAGCTCCCAGAGACATGGGACTTTTGGTGGTAGTATGTTCCCATTCAATATACTGCCAGCTTTGCATTTGCTTATGGTTTCTGTCAATGTTTTTGTGAGGGTTCCCACTCAGCATGGCCATTCTTTTTTTTTTTTTTTTTTTTTTTTTTAATTTCAAAGCAGTTTATTGAAAGGCAGTACAGTACATAGCATGAGCCTCCAGCACAACCTGGGGCTAAAAGGTATACATACAGTTCAGAGACTAAGGTAACAATATTGTCAAAAGGAGTTTAGAGCAAGGACATCACATATACATGTAGTAGGATAATTTCACCACTTTGAGACTAAAGTCTTCAAAAGGGAGAAAACGAGAATAAGAATGCGATCAAAAAAAAGAATAAAATGGCACCTGGTACTGACTGCATTCCCGGCACCCCCAATGGGTTCATACTGTGCCTAAGAACCAGTGAATGCGTTCAGCTCGCAATGTGTGCCTAACTAGGGTGAGAATGGACCCCCTATCCCGGAATAACTGAAATTTCCGAGACCATGGGCCCATCCCAACGAAGGGATTAACCTAGCCTATTTCCATATTTTAGTGAAAGCATGAGACTCCTGACGATAGCTTAATTAACAAGCAGTAATCTCCAGTGCTCACTATAACACATAAACATAAACAAAGAAGAGAGAAGATAAAGTTCTCTACTGTAGTCTTTTCAAGATGCAACTGCCTATCATACCTTAATATATTTATGGAGATAAGTAAAGGAAAAGGAAGAGAAAAAGGGTAAGAAAAGAAACAGAGAGACAGAGGAAGACCAGAAAGAAAGAAAACATAGATTAGTGTCGCCAGCTACGGACTATATGATTCGCTCTATACGTCCCAATATCAAAAATAACAGCACTCCAAAAAGGATGGATATCCCCCACCCTCCCTTATCCTTATAACAAAGAGATGCCTATATATCTAGCCCAGGGTTCCCATACAGCCTCGAAAGATTTGGAAGAATTGAGTATTGTACTGACCATTTTCTCCTGGTGCATGATCCAAGAGATTTTCCTTTTGGTCTTCTGGAAAGATACAGAAGGTTGTTTCCACGCCCCAGCCAGTGTGATCCTAGCACCAGTGAGCAAGAAGGCTATCAATTTTTGAGTGTATTTGGTGGCCTGGGGGACATCAACCCCCAATAACGCTATTTGTGGAGATTTGTCCACCGGTATCCCGGTCACCTTCCTAATGAGAGAGAACACTTTGTTCCAAAATCCCCTGATTTTAGGGCATTCCCACCAGGTATGCAACATAGAACCCTGGGCTAGGCAATTTCGGAAACACAATGGAGATGTGGTTGGGAACATTGCAGCTAGCTTGCAGGGAACCAAATACCACCGCATAAATACTTTGAGGTTAGCTTCTATTAGAGAGATGTTGATGAGACCCCTAGAAGCCCTCAACCCTACCTCGTGCCACTTCTCCATGGTCCATGACATCTGTAGATCCCTCTCCCACGCCTCCATGTAGGAAGATTTGGATGTAGGTTCTGATAATGAATTGTATACAATGGAAATGCCACCTTTTTGTTCTGTAAAATTGATGCACCATTTCTCATAAGGAGTAAAGTCAGGGGGATTTGGCTTATTTTTCCAGATTGAGTTAATAAATTGAGATATTCGGGAGTATCTATCTTTTTCTATATCCGGCATTCCTAAGGTCCCCACACAATGTGCTAACGAGATCAGTCCCGATGGGGCAAGAAAGTGTCCAATCCTATAAAGTCCCTTGTCCGACCACCAGCGAAAAATTGTAGAGTCCCCCTTAGGATTAAAATAGGGATTTTGAAATAGATTAGCCAAAGGTTGTATGGCAGAGGTTATAGCTGGAGACTTCCGCAATTCGTCCCAAAGCCTGAAGGCTTGGGAGAGTGTAGGGGACATAATGGCCGGTCTCAGTCTTTGGGGACACCAAAGCAGGTCATCCAGAGAATTGTGAGGAACTGCCTGTCCCTCCATCTCCATCCAATCCGGTTTCTCTCGACCGGAGTAGATAGAAGACAACTGAGCCAGCCGGGCTGCTTGATAGTAGCGAAAGAGATGTGGTAGTCCTAGACCCCCTTTAGTTATGGGCCCATATAAAACATTTTGGTGCAACCTGTATCCTCTACCACCCCACACAAACTTAAGCACCTTTCCCTGGAATTTTTTAAGTTGATCTTTCTTTATTGCAATGGGGAGAGATCTGAATAAATATAGCAGTCTGGGTAGGAGCGTCATTTTAACAGAATTAATTCTCCCTAGCCAAGATATTTTGTGAGTGGCCCATGTTTTTAGGTCCATTTCGAGTTTGCGGTACATAGGAGGAAAGTTAGCCTGATAAAGATTTTCAAATCTATTAGTTAGATTTATCCCAAGGTAGCGAATGGAAGAAACAGCCCACTGGAATTTGAAGGAGACCTTCAGATTCTCTACCATTGTGGATTGCAAATTTATATTTAAAGCATGTGATTTGTTCATATTCACTCGCAAACCCGAGACATGTCCGAAAGATTCAAGTACTTTGCAAATGGCCGTCAAGGATGTATTTGGGGAGGTAACAAAAAGGAGACAATCGTCAGCAAACAAAGCACACTTATGAGTGTGTTGTCCGCAACAAACACCAGTTATGTCTTGATTAGATCTAATGGCAATGGCCAAGGTTTCTATTGCCAATGCAAAAATCACCGGTGACAGGGGGCAACCCTGCCTGGTCCCTCTTCTAATCTGTATCGGATCTGAGAAGTATCCCTGTAGTTTGACCTTCGCCTGTGGTCCTGAATATAAGGAACGCAGTATACCCATAAAACTCTCTCCAAATCCCCACCTCCTTAAAACCTCAAATAAGTATGGCCACGATATAGAATCTAAGGCCTTCTGAAGTTCTAGTGAAAGGAGCATTCCCTCCTGGGGATGACCTCCATCCCACCCCGACTGCAATATTGAGACCACATCAATCGCCCGCCTGATCTGGTCCGGGCCCTGTCTCCCCGGTATGAAACCTACTTGATCTCTATGTATATAATGGGAAATGAACGAATTTATTCTGTTAGCCAAAATTTTTGTAAGAATTTTCATGTCGTTATTGATCAGCGAGATGGGTCTATAATTTTCAACTAATTCCGGGTCCTTATCAGGCTTGGGGATAACAGATATGAACGCTTCGTTCAGATGAGACTGTAGGTCCTCCCCCGTTCTTTTGGAGTTGAAAAACCTTGTAAGGTGAGGGGCCAGGGTATCGGCAAAGCTTTTATAATAGGGGTTTGAGAAGCCATCTGGCCCCGGGGCCGAACCGCCCTTCAGGTTCTTGATCACCTCCAATGTTTCCCTCACGGAGATAGGAGCCTCCATGAGTTCCACATGCTCCCTGTGAAGGCTAGGAATAGGTAGCTTGGCAATATAGGACTGAATCTCAGGAATCCCAGCTGAGTCATCGGACTGGTAAAGTGTAGAGTAGAAACCTTGGAAGGTTTTAAGTATGTTTTCAGGGTTGAGGGTTGTAGTCCCGTCCCGAGTTTTAATTTTTGGGAGAGAGAATGTGCGATAAGTCGGTGATAGTTTGGTGGCCAGCATAGTGCCCATTCGATCCTTATGTTGGTAAAATTTTGCTCCGCTCCAACCCAGGGACCCTTCAGCCCTTACGGTAAGCGCTAGATTAAGATTAAGTCTAGCGGATTCCAACTGGGAAGTCGTAATTGTTGTTTTTTTTTTTTTGTGCTGTTTGCAAAGTTCTGAAAATTCCCTGTCTAATTTTTCTATTTCCAAAGCTTTGGCCTTTTTCAGTTTAGCAGCAATTTGTATCATCTTACCTCGGATCGAGGCTTTATGCGCGGCCCACAAAGTCTCAGCTGAGATCCCTTCTACATCATTTAAGCTAAAGTATTCCTGTAATGCTTTCTCAATGTCCATGATAACATTTGGGTTTTTAAGGAGGGTTTCATTAAGGCGCCAATGAAATTGACGATAGTCGCATGTTCGACCTCGCAGGGAACAGATCACCATTGAGTGGTCGGAGAGAGACGTATCCTTAATAAGTGCTTTAGTGATCAGGGGGACATGCCTCGAGGTAACAAGAATGTGGTCTATCCTTGAATAGGAGCGATGAGGGTTGGAGAAATGAGTATAATCCCTTTTAGAGGGATTAAATTCCCTCCAGACATCCACAAGACCTCGTTGGAAGACCAGCTTTGCTAAGTGTGAACTAATCCTAGTAGGACGGATTAATTGTGATGATAAAGGTCTGGACTTATCAAGACTTTGATCGAAAGCCACATTGGAGTCTCCTCCAAATATGACTATCCCCTCCAGTAGTGAATCTAAAGTGTTAAACATATCTTGAAAAAATTTAAGTTGGCCTCTATTAGGAGTGTAGTAAGAAACAAAAGAAAAGAGTTGCTCATCTAACCACCCCTTCACTAGAATAAATCTGCCGTCCGGGTCCCTGTGTATCAACTGCGATTTAAATTTACAAGATTTAGCGAAAAGAACTGCGACCCCTCTGGTCTTATCCTCAGCATTTGCCAGGAAGAACTGTGGGTAATGAGTGTGGATGAACGAGGGGGAGTAACTTGCAGGGAAATGGGTTTCTTGTAGAAGAAGTACTCCCAATTTTTGTGAACAATAGGATTGGAATACTTTCTTGCGTTTGACCGGGGAATTCAGGCCCTGGACGTTGTGGGACACCACTCTAAGGAGTGGAGACGGAATGGTATTACGTGGCATAACCATTGGAACACAGAATCATATCATAGCTATGAGAACTTACCCCGGACGGTAGGAGGCGTGGGATCCGAGAGCAGACGATACCAGTGGGACCATACCCCCGAGAAGGGCATGGGAGGTGCTGTGTCCGTAGACTGGTGACAATAGAGGACAGACTAGAAGAACAGGAAAGAAGAAGAAAAATGCATATAATAAAGCATATTAAATGAAACCAACGAGAGTGGTGGGGGAAAATCCCCAACCCCCTCCCGCCAAACAAAACATTCACATAGCCCAAGTTAAGGGCTACCAGTCCAACTCCCGACTGCGAAGTATCCACAGTCGAAGGTCGGACGTGGGCACAAGGCATCTGCCCCGGCCATAGCCATCCCTGAGAGGAATAAGGCTCATACAATTATCATAGTTATGTAAATCCAGAAAAACTGTAACATAGTAGAACTTGTAGAACGAGGGCAGCCGGAGCCCTTGGATCAGGAATAGACTTAAATCAAACACAGCAACATGTAATTCTAGAACAATAGCATATTGCTAAATTTTGCATCTATGTTCAATGACCATGAGTCAATGATAACTAAGTTGAGGTTCTGAGAGGGCTAAAAATAAGTGTAGATGTTATAAAAAAATACCAAAAAATACCAAAGGAGTATTTATCTCAGATTTTCTCACCAAACTGGAACAATCAAGAACTTGTATAGGTAGCTTAGTAGTACTGAAAAGTCAAAGAAAAAAAAAAACAAAAAAAAAAACAGGTAATGATAAGACTTGCAAAAGTCGATCCTGAGGAGGAGCAACAGTAAACGGAATTGGTTGAACATATTTAGGTCCAAGTAGACCAGAGATTCCCCAATGATATTGGGAACTCCTGGCAGAGAAGCCCCCATAAGGGACATCTCAGGAAACCTTTAGAAGGAAAGCAGGTGTGTTGACATGAAAAAGTCAAGTCGCGGCTGATTCTTTTATGCGTCTGCTTTTGTTAGATTTCCATGGCGGCGAAATAGGGCTAGTGGGAGTCGGCCTTTTGGACGATCCTGTCTGTGGGGCAGAAGTGTCCATTGCTGGATCCAATGAAATGAGCTTCAGGGACAGTAGGATCTTTTCTCCCTCAGCTAGGGATGTGAAGGAATAATTTTTTCCATTAATTGAAAATTTCAGGGCAAATGGAAAGGCCCACCAGTACCGAATTTCCTTTTGAGACAGAACAGATAGCAGGGGCTTCAGGGACCTGCGCCTCTGGATGGTTAGGGGGGATATGTCTGCGAAAATTTGAATGTTGAATCCTTGAAACAAGATGGAGGGATGTTGACGTGAGGCTTTCATTACTTCTTCTTTGACTGAGTAGTAATGTGGTTTTACTACAATGTCTCTGGGTGAGCCGTCCTTCCTGAGAGGGCCTAAGGATCTGTGTGCCCTGTCCAGTTCTAATTTGTGACCATTAATTGATGGCAAAAGGTGCTTTAAGAGGTCTTGAACTGCTGTGGGAACATCCAAAATGGATTCAGGGAGCCCCCTGACCCTAAAATTCTCTCTTCTCGAACGATTTTCGAGGTCGTCAATTCTGTTCAAAGCAGTGTCCAGTTGCTCTTGTAAAGACTGTATATGGTCAGTGTTCTGGTTAGCCCTGGAAACTGTGATGTCCAATTTTTGCTCTATCACCTCCATTCTGGTGCCAAGGTTTTAGAAATCAGATCTAATATCATTAGTTATCTTATTAGCAGTAGTGGCTAAGCCCCTTTCCAGCAATTCAGATAGTTTTAAGAAAAGTTCCCCTGCGTTTTGAGGCATAATGGGTTCCTGGCTGCCTGAGGAGAATATGGCGCCTGAGGGGGACAGAGCGGCTCCCATATGGGTATTATGAGGGACAGAGTGCTGCTGTGATGGGTTCCCTTTATGAGGCTCTGAGGCAGCAGATGAGAGGGACAAGAGGAGAGGAGCTCCATGTGCAGCCATTTCAGCATAGGAGACCGGGTTCTGGGATGCAGCCTGTCTGCCCTCCTGCTTTCCCCCAGCGTTAGCTTCTATTACCTGAGGTGCGGTCGCCATTTTGGATTCGACCGCGACCTCCGTCGGCGTGTAGCTTGTTCTCCGGTCCCGCCGGACCGAGCTGTTGTGCATGGGCTAATAGCCCTGAGGTTCCCCGAGGTGTACAAGCAAAAATATCGGCTGCCGGCTGCCCTCGTCCGAGGCTAGGACGGCGGAATGGCCGGGGCAGTGCGGAGCTCCGAGCTTAAGCCGCCATCACGGGAGCCTCCGCGCATGCGCCCCCGCATGGCCATTCTTTGACTTTGTGTGGCTTTCTTGTGTCACTCTTTTTTAGGGATTTCATTTGATGCAACTGTCTTTTCTGCTGTTGAGGTAGATCACTTCTTTTTATATATGTCTTGTGGGGGTAGGGCCTGATTAACAGATCCTTGGCTGCTAGTTGAGACTCAGCCATTTCTACCTATTAATTGTCTGATTTTGGATCAGCATTCCTCTGCAGTGTTGCAGGTAGAGCTCACAGAAAGCAATCCACTGTAAACCTTTCCACAATTTTGGTGTCATGTAAAGACCTGTGGCGGTGACAATTTAGTAACAAGAGTGACTGGACAAGAAGGGCACCACTTTAAGATATTAAAGTGTCACTAAACCCACATCTTAAAAAACAATCAATAAGTGCTGTATTACATGCTGTTCATATTCACTCAGTCACTTTGAGATTTGTTTTCTGTATTCTGCAAAAAACCTGGTTGATCCTGCTGCTCTCTATCTCCACCTTCTGTCCATGTCTCCAATTCAGCTAGTGATTTTGCAGTTGTAAGTCGTGATGAAGTTTTCCCAAAGTAGTGCTTGAACCTTTTTGAGTTGCACCAATTAGAACGGTTCCACTTTGTCGCATGACAAGACGCGGCAGTGTGAACTGGCCCTAAAGAACTAAATTTCTGTAAGCCATGCAAAGTGTTAGCTATCTACCCTTTAGTAAATATGATTTCTTGAATTCAACTGACTAATTTATTTTTTTTGCTGCTCAACTCCTTATGCCTCTAAAGTTTCACCCATGGTTTCTTAATGGGTAGAGGGTAACCATGTCCAGGAGCAGCTTATCGACCCTTTGTTACTCCACACTACCAAAAATCCAAACTACCTTGAGATTTAGTTCCACTCCTAAGCAGACCTTTCTCCCTAAGTTATAAGTAAACATACCACCTAAAAACATTTAATGCCTTTCATAGAGATCATAGTTTTCCTCCTAACAATGTCTTTCAGGGCCAACATCTACTTCCTTCAATGCAAAAGAGAGAAATGCAAGCTCACAGGAATAAAATAAGTCCAATAATGTTCATAAAAAGTTCATATAATGCCATATAATTGAGAACTGTGTCAAATGCTTTTGCAAAATCCAGATACACCACGTCTACGGGCCTTCCTTTATCTAGATGGCAGCTTACCTCCTCATAGAAGGCTAATAGATTGGTTTGGCAATCCATGCTGATTACTGCTAATAATAACGTTTTCATTACTAAAATCTTGTATATAGTCCCTTATCACCCCCTCCAAGAGCTTGTATATTGTTGATATTAGGCTAACTGGTCTCTAATTCCCAGGGATGTGTTTTGACCCTTTTTTAAATATTGGTGCTACATTGGCTTTTCTCCAATCAGCTGGTACCATTCCAGTCAGTAGACTGTCAGTAAAAATTAGGAACAATGCTTTGGCAATTACTTGACTGAGTTCCCTAAGTACCCTCAGGTGCATGCTATCTGATCCCGGTGATTTATTAATGTTACGTTTCCCAAGTCTATTTCTAATTCTGTCCTCTGTTAGCCATGAGGGTGCTTCCTGTGATGTGTTATGAGGACAAACACTGCAGTTTTGGTTACTGAAGGCTCCCGATTCCCTTGTGAAGACTGAGGAGAAGAATAAATTCAATACATTCGACCATCTCCCCATCCTTTGTAACCATATGTCCTTCTTCATTTTTTATGGGGCCAAAATGGTCTGTCCTCTCTTTTTTACTGTTTATATACTTAACCACTTGCCAACCGCCGCATGCACTTTTACGTTGGCGGAATGGCATGGACAGGCAAATGGGCATACAGGTACGTCCCTTTAAATTTGCCGCTGTGTAGGCGCGCTTGCCTCCGGTGGCGTGCCCGCCCCTGCCGCGAGCTCCGTGAACATGCCCGCAGGACGCGCGGACTTGATGTCTGCCGGTATCCCGCGATCGTGTCATGGAGCTGCATAACGGGGGGTTGCCTGTGTAAACAAGGCAACTCCCTGTTCTGTCTTGTGACAGGACAGTGTCGTGTCACAGTAAGCCCAGCCCCCACACAGTTAGAATCACTCCCTAGGACACACTTAACCCCTTCCTCGCCCCCAATGGTTAAGCCCCTTCCCTGCCGGTGTCATTTACACAGTAATCCGTGCATTTTTATAGCATTGATCGCTTTTTAAATGACAATGGTCCCAAAATAGCGTCAAAAGTGTTCGATGTGTCCACCATAATGTCGCAGTCATGATAAAAAAATCACTGATCACCACCATTAATAGTAAAAAAAATATTATTAATAAAAATGCCATAAAACAATCCCCTATTTTGTAGATGCTATAACTTTTGCGAAAACCAATCAATAAACACTTTTTTTTAACCTAAAATATGTAGAAGAATACGTAACGGCCTAAACTGAGGACATTTTTTTTATATATATTTTTTGGGGATATTTATTATAGCAAAAGGTAAAACATTTTGCTTTTTTTTAAAAATTGTCACTCTATTTTTGTTTATAGCGCAAAAAATAAAACCGCAGAGGTGATCAAATACCACCAAAATAAAGCTCTATTTATGGGGAAAAAGGGATGTCAATTTTGTTTGGGAGCCACATAGCACGACCGCGCAATTGTCAGTTAAAGCGGTGCATCGCCGAATCGCAAAAAGTGGCCCGGTCATTGGGCAGCCAAATCCTCTGGGGCTGAAGTGATTAAATAATTTTTTGGGACACAGCTTAGTTCTTGCTACTGTCTTTAATTTTGCAATCAGTTGGTGTGAAAATATATTACAATTACACAACTCAGCCCCACTGCTTCTTCCTACCTTGTGATGCGCCAGTGTAAACATCCCATGCAATTTCACCTGGATTAAGCCCTGTGCCGCTTCTAACTCTTTACCTTGCCAGAAGGTTACAATAAACAATTAAAATGAGTAATCACTGAGGAAAGAAGACTGATTTAATTTTGGAATGCATCTCTCAAGTAGTCTTTAAAAGACTGTACCTAGGCACAGTCACATTGCTAATGCCTAATGGTATAGATATAGTTCTTTTTTTTTTTTAATACTGCTATTGCTCTGTTATGTGAATTGTATTTATGCATTGACTGTAAGTCCTAGCTAGCACAGATCTGAAAGGTATTCAGATCATTATATACAGGGAGTGCAGAATTATTAGGCAAGTTGTATTTTTGAGGATTAATTTTATTATTGAACAACAACCATGTTCTCAATGAACCCAAAAAACTCATTAATATCAAAGCTGAATATTTTTGGAAGTAGTTTTTAGTTTGTTTTTAGTTTTAGCTATTTTAGGGGGATATCTGTGTGTGCAGGTGACTACTATTACTGTGCATAATTATTAGGCAACTTAACAAAAAAAAAATATATACCCATTTCAATTATTTATTTTTACCAGTGAAACCAATATAACATCTCAACATTCACAAATATACATTTCTGACATTCAAAAACAAAACAAAAACAAATCAGTGACCAATATAGCCACCTTTCTTTGCATGGACACTCAAAAGCCTGCCATCCATGGATTCTGTCAGTGTTTTGATCTGTTCACCATCAACATTGCGTGCAGCAGCAACCACAGCCTCCCAGACACTGTTCAGAGAGGTGTACTGTTTTCCCTCCTTGTAAATCTCACATTTGATGATGGACCACAGGTTCTCAATGGGGTTCAGATCAGGTGAACAAGGAGGCCATGTCCTTAGTTTTTCTTCTTTTATACCCTTTCTTGCCAGCCACGCTGTGGAGTACTTGGACACGTGTGATGGAGCATTGTCCTGCATGAAAATAATGTTTTTCTTGAAGGATGCAGACTTCTTCCTGTACCACTGCTTGAAGAAGGTGTCTTCCAGAAACTGGCAGTAGGACTGGGAGTTGAGCTTGACTCCATCCCCAACCCGAAAAGGCCCCACAAGCTCATCTTTGATGATACCAGCCCAAACCAGTACTCTACCTCCACCTTGCTGGCGTCTGAGTCGGACTGGAGCTCTCTGCCCTTTACCAATCCAGCCACGGGCCCATCCATCTGGCCCATCAAGACTCACTCTCATTTCAGCAGTCCATAAAACCTTAGAAAAATCAGTCTTGAGATATTTCTTGGCCCAGTCTTGACGTTTCAGCTTGTGTGTCTTGTTCAGTGGTGGTCGTCTTTCAGCCTTTCTTACCTTGGCCATGTCTCTGAGTATTGCACACCTTGTGCTTTTGGGCACTCCAGTGATGTTGCAGCTCTGAAATATGGCCAAACTGGTGGCAAGTGGCATCTTGGCAGCTGCACGTTTGACTTTTCATAGTTCATGGGCAGTTATTTTGCGCTTTGGTTTTTCCACGCGCTTCTTGCGACCCTGTTGACTATTTTGAATGAAACGCTTGATTGTTCGATGATCACGCTTCAGAAGCTTTGCAATTTTAAGAGTGCTGCATCCCTCTGCAAGATATCTCACTATTTTTGACTTTTCTGAGCCTGTCAAGTCTTTCTTTTGACCCATTTTGCCAAAGGAAAGGAAGTTGACTAATAATTATGCACACCTGATATAGGGTGTTGATGTCATTAGACCACACACCTTCTCATTACAGAGATGCACATCACCTAATATGCTTAATTGGTAGTAGGCTTTCGAGCCTATACAGTTTGGAGTAAGACAACATGCATAAAGAGGATGATGTGGTCAAAATACTCATTTGCCTAATAATTCTGCACTCCCTGTACTGTGTGTGTGTGTGTGTATATATATATATATATATATATATATATATATATATATACATATATATACACTGCTCAAAAAAATTAAAGGAACACTTTTGAATCAGAACTCCTGGGATATTGATCTGGTCAGTTAAGTAGCAGAGGGGGAGGGGTGTATACAGAGGGGGTTATTAATCAGTTTCAGCTGCTTTGCTGTTAATTGAAATTAACAACAGGTGCAATAGATGGGCAACAATTAGATGACCTCCAAAACAGGAATGTTTTTTCAGGTGGAGGTGTCTGACATTTTTTTCTCCTACTCATCTTTTCTGACTGGTTTTCACTAGTTTTTCATTTGGCTAGGGTCAGTGTCACTACTGGTAGCACGAGGCGATACTTGGACCCTATAAAGGTTGCACAGGCAGTCCAACTCCTCCAGGATGACATATCAATATGCCAGAAGGTTTGCCGTGTTCTCCCAGCACAGTCTCAAGAGCATGGAGGAGATTCCAGGAGACAGGCAGTTACTCTAGGAGAGCTGGAAAGAGCCGTAGAAGGTCCTTAACCCATCAGCAGGACCGGTATCTGCTCCTTTGTGCAAGGAGGAACAGGATGAGCACTGCCAGAGCCCTACAAAATGACCTTCAGCAGGCCACTGGTGTGAATGTCTCTGACCAAACAATCAGAAACAGACTTCATGGGGGTGGCCTGAGGGCCCGACATCCTCTAGTGTGCTCTGTGCTCACTGCCCGACACTGTGGAGCTCCATTGGCATTTTCCATTGAACACCAGAATTGGCAGGTCCGCCACTGGTGCCCCATGCTTTTCACAGATGAGAGCAGGTTCACCCTGAGCATATGTGACAGACATGAAAGGGTCTGGAGAAGCTGGGAGAACTTTATTCTGCCTGTAACATCGTTCAGCATGACCGGTTTGGTAGTAGGTCAGTGATGGTCTGGGGAGGCATATCCATGGAGGGACGCACAGACCTCTACAGGCTACACAATGGCATCCTGACTGCCATTGGGTTTCGGGATGAAATCCTTGGACCCATTGTCAGACCCTACGCTAGTGCAGTGGGTCCTGGGTTCCTCTGGTGCACGACAATGCCCGACCTCATGTGGCGATAGCATGCAGCCAGTTCCTGGAGGATGAAGAAATTGATACCATTGAATGGCCCCCACGCTCACCTGACCTAAATCCAAAAGAACATGTCTGGGACATTATGTTTTGGTCCATCCGGTGCCGCCAGGTTGCACCTCAGTCTGTTCAGGAGCTCAGTGATGCTCTGGTCCAGATCTGGGAGGAAATACCCCAGGACACCATTTGTTGTCTCATTAGGAGCATGCCCTGATGTTGTCAGGCATGCATACAAGCATTTGGGGGCCATACAAACTACTGAGGACCATTTTAAGTTGTTGCAATGAAATTTCAGCAAAATGGACTAGCTTGCTGCATAATTTTGGCACTTTGATTTTCGGGGTGTCTTTGAATTCAGCCCTCTGTAGGTAGATAATTTTAATTTCCATCAAATGATGTGCCATCCTTTCATTCCTAACACATTACTCAGTCTATATCAGTATAGATATCTAGCATGAGATTTTTGCCTGTTGAGATCTGATATATTTTAAAAGTGTTCCTTTAATTTTTTTGAGCAGTGTGTGTGTATATACAGGTCATTCTAAAAAAATTAGCATATTGTGATAAAGTTCATTATTCTCTGTAATGTACTGATAAACATTAGACTTTCATATATTTTAGATTCATTACACACAACTGAAGTAGTTCAAGCCTTTTATTGTTTTATTATTGATGATTTTGGCATACAGCTCATGAAAACCCAAAATTCCTATCTCAAAAAATTAGCATATCATGAAAAGGTTCTCTAAACGAGCTCTTAACCTAATCATCTGAATAAACTAATTAACTCTAAACACCTGCAAAAGATTCCTGAGGCTTTTAAAAACTCCCAGCCTGGTTCATTACTCCAAACCGCAATCATGGGTAAGACTGCCGACCTGACTGCTGTCCAGAAGGCCATCATTGACACCCTCAAGCAAGAGGGTAAGACACAGAAAGAAATTTCTGAACAAATAGGCTGTTCCCAGAGTGCTGTATCAAGGCACCTCAGTGGGAAGTCTGTGGGAAGGAAAAAGTGTGGCAGAAAAGGCTGCACAACGAGAAGAGGTGACCGGACCCTGAGAAAGATTGTGGAGAAGGACCGATTCCAGACCTTGGGGGACCTGAGGAAGCAGTGGACTGAGTCTGGAGTAGAAAGATCCAGAGCCACCGTGTACAGGCGTGTGCAGGAAATGGGCTACAGGTGCCGCATTTCCCAGGTCAAGCCACTTTGGAACCAGAAACAGCGGCAGAAGCGCCTGACCTGGGCTACAGAGAAGCAACACTGGACTGTTGCTCAGTGGTCCAAAGTACTTTTTTCGGATGAAATTTGTTCTTGCCTAAAACACTGTCTTTTATTTAAAGATAGTGATCATTTGAAGCCATTTATTATCACAAAAAATTGGCTCCATTTTAAATCATGATAACAGAAATCACCCAAATGGCCTTATTCAAAAGTTTACATACCCTGAAATGCTTGGCCTTGCTACAGACACACAAGGTGACACACAGGTTAAAATGGCAATCAAGGCTAATTTCCCACATCTGTGACTTTTTAAATTGCAATTAGTGTCTGTGTATAAATAGTTTGATAGCTTTCATGTGGATGCACTGAACAGGCTAGATACTGAGCCATGGGGAGCAGAAAAAAAGATCTGCGTAACAAGGTAATGAACCTTTATAGAGATGGAAAAGGATATAAAAAGATATCCAAAGCCTTGAATATGCCAGTCAGTACTGTTCAATCACTTATTAAGAAGAAAAATTGGGGATCTCTTGATCCCAAGCCAAGGTCAGGTAGAACAAAAAAATGTGCAGCCACAACTGCCAGAGGAATTGTTCAGGATACAAAGAAAGAACCACATGTAACTTTAGGAGAAATACAAGCTACTCTGGAAAAATACATAATGGTTGTTTTTAAGGAGCACAATACGATACTTGAACAAAAATGATCTGCATGGTCGAGTTGCCAGAAAGTAGCCTTTACTGCGCCAATGCAACAAAAAAGCTTGGTTGCAATATGCCCTACAACACCTTGACATGCCTTACTGGGCTTTTTTTTGTGATATTGGCACAGTAAAGGATACTTTCTGAAAAGTTGACAATGCAGCACATTTTTAATCAAGTATCGTAAGAGAGATAGCCTGCACACCAGAATAAGGTTTAAGAAAACATGATATTATTGCATTAACATTACTCCTTAAACCTTGCAATTTTTCAATTCCAAGCAGGATCCTTTCTCTGAGGTATGTATGATGAACACACGCTTTGATAAATGGGGTCCTGAAGTGCTCTGAAACATTTTCCTCCTTTGTGATTTAATGCAATAGCAGAACAGACATTTTCTGTTACCTTATAAGTTATTTGGAAGTATATTTCCCATCCTTCAAAAATAATCTTTACCTCCTCTTCTGTGTGTTGCTGACCTCATTTCACTTATGTGCTAACTCATCCACCATATTTTCCTAGACATAATTCACTGACCTGCAGGCATACAACATCTGGCGCTTTAACCCCCCTGGCGGTAAACCCGAGCGTGACTCGGGGTTGGTTTTTCATGTTAGGATCGGTAACCCCGAGTCACGCTCGGGGTGGGCGTGCAGAGTGTGCAGCGGCGCGGCTTACCTTCTCGCTGGATCCACAGGCAAGTTACTCACCTTGTCCCTGGATCCAGCGATGCCACCCGCTGTGTGAGCGAGCGGGACCTCCTCGCTCGATTCACAGTCTCCCCGTGTGCCGCCGATCTCCGTTCCCTGCGACGTTACGACGCACAGGAGCGGAGAACGGCGCCAAATTCAAAAAAGTAAACAAACACTTTACATACAGTATACTGTAATCTTATAGATTACACACACCCCTTGTCCCTAGTGGTCTGCCCAGTGCCCTACATGTACTTTTATAAAAATAAAAAATGTAATTTCTGCCTAAAAACGGTAGATTGTCCAAAAGTGTCCCTTTATGTCAAAAATGGTTTTAGATCAGCTAGAAAACAGCGATAATAAATTATAATCACTTGCAGAATTGTGCGATAGCGATTTGTGGGGAAATTCGTCATAAAAAAAAAAAAATAATGACAGCGACAATTCTGCAACTGAGCACATTTCAGTGATTTTGAGTTGATTACATTATTGAATAATTTTTATTATAATTATATTATTATTTGTTATAATTATTTATAATTATTTATTATATTATAATTTATAATTTTGTTTTAAAAAAAAAATCATACCCGGGATGCCTACAAGACTCTTGCTTGGTCAGATTTAAGTGAGTTATTTCTAAAAATTACAGGCCAACAGTATAAAACGCCAAATTTCCTTGCAAAATAATTGTACCGCTTTTGGTACGTAATTCCAGACAGAATCATACCGCCAGGGAGGTTAAAGAGCAGTTCAATTTAAACAAAGCCTTTATTTACAAGAATATGAAGTCTATTGTTGCCGACCTCCATTTTGAAATACAGGTTGTATGCTTCTGGCTTCAGTGTTTTTAAAAGGTGAACCTTAATTGAGCAGAAGCCAAAAATAATCATCCAAGAATTGTAGAATCTTTTAATTAGACTTAACTCGAATGTTGAAAAATCCTATAAATGAATTGTGTTTATGATACGTGAAAAGGGATTAATACAGAGTTTATTATCTGACTTTTGTTTCTAGTTTTCAGATATTTTTTTAACATTCACCAGCCTGAAGATAACCCCTCTGATTTCTGCATTTATTCATCAATTGCAAATAATATGCATTGTGCAATAATATGCTTCTGAACTGTACCCAAAAACAAAGACACAGCTTAAAAGGATTTATAAGAAAAGAAAACACAATGAATCATATAGTATTTTCGTCTTTCGTGAAGAGAGATTCTTCTTTGATGTAATCTTCTTTTTACTCTTAGGTATTCATTGGTCTTAAAAGTTCTGTTTATCTAAACCTAGGAACAAAAATGTAATATATTGCAGCTTACCAGTCCTTAGATGTGGTGGCTGCATTAGTTAACTTTTTTACAATCATTTTAGAAAGCTTTATTTTAGATCTTTCTCGTAAATTTTGAGGTAGACCCTACCAACAGTTTCTAAACACTATGGCCCAGATTCACAAAGCACTTACGCCAACGTATCTCGAGATACGCCGCGTAAGTCTATCTATGCGCCGTCGTATCTGTGCGCCGTGCCCACAATCTGAGATACGCCTAAAAATAGGCTTCCTACGACCGACGTAACTTGCCTACGCCATCGTATCGTGGGCGCATATTTACGCTGGGCGCATTTTCCGCTCCCATTGATTTTCTATGCACATATGCAAATGAGGGAGATACGCTGATTCACGAACGTAGTTGCACCCGGCGCATAATATACGCGGTTTGCGTAAGTCGTACGTCCGGCGTAAAGTTATTCCCCATATAGGAGGCGCAACTCATGCAAAGGTATGGACCAGGGAACACAAGACATCGTATCTTTTGTCGTTTACGTTGTACGTGAATATGACTAGGCGTAGGTTACGTTCACGTCGTAGGCAGTGATTCAACGTATCTTAGGGAGTAGTTCCGACGTGATTCTGAGCATGCGCACTGGGATGCGCCCACGGGACGGCGCATGCGCCGTTCATTTTAAAGACTTTTATGGCGCTTGGCCCATCATTTGCATGGGGTCACACCTCATTAGCATGGCTCACGCCCACTTCCACCTATGCTGGCTTACGCCGAGGAAACCTAGCGTATCTTTAACAGCGAGTGGGAGCAAGTGCTTTGTGAATCCAGTGCTTGCCTCTGTGCGCTGCACCGGCATAGCGTAAAAGAGATACGCTACGGCGGCATAAATATGCGCCGATGTATGTGAATCCGGGCCTATATCTATCATGTTAATGTTTTGTATCAAAACAATGAATCTTTTTGAATTTAGAAAAACAGGATTTCAACCATTTTTTTTTTGTATGAGTATCTCAATGTCTCAATGTAGCAGTGTAAATATGGACATAGTGACAGTTTAAGGCCTCTTTTTCACTTTTAGTTAGGGGGCAGTAAAAACATGTAGAATCTTTTTAATACATTTTGTTTTTACATTAAAATATATTTTTGATTCACAAAAATTATTGCCACTCGTATCTCACAACATCTGCAGATGCTGATCCATCTTGATCAAGTGGGATTTATCCTGCGAGAGAGGCCCAGGATAACACCCTTAAAGTACTAAACCTTATTCATATTGTACGGGAGACGCAAACCCCTTGTGTCATACTAGGAGCAGACGTTGAAAAGGCATTTGACCGAGTTAACTGGCGTATCATGTTTGTGGTCTTACGCCATATAGGCCTGGGGGAACATATGCTACACTTGATCACCAAGATATACTCATACCCGACAGCCCAGGTTAAAGCCAATGGGATCTTAACTGACCCCTTCCCTATCGCAAATGGGACGGACAGGGCCGCCCACTGTCCCCATTACTCTTCACTTTTTTCCCCGAAACCTTTCCTCTGCACAATTTGACTAAACCCAGACATCACTGGGGTCAGAGTAGGAGATGGTTAACATAAAATTTCAGCTCATGCTGACGATTTACTCTTCTCCCTTGCTAACCCGGCTGTGTCACTTCCCAACCTCATCCGTGAATTTGAACATTACAGCCAACTGTCCAACTTACGGATTAACTTTAACAAATCAGAAGCTATGGGAATAGGTATTTCCTCTGCGATACCTGAAATATCTGGGTACATACGTCCCCGCGGACCTATCTCGAATATATGAACTAAACTCCCCCCCCCCTCCTAGCCAAAACACGCGCCTTCCTGGAGTCTTGGAATCGGGACTGCATTCTTGGTTTGGGAGATGCAATCTCTTAAAGATGTGCATACTACATCTGTTGATGTCATTTGGAGCGTTTTATCAGTCCTATCAATAAACAGTTTTAAAATGATAAAACACCATCTGGGGCTCTTTTCTCCTGTACATGGTCCATACTGGAATAATACCAGCAGTGCAAGGGGACTATTGATCGCCAGAGTGCTACACAGTGGCACACACTGTGAAGGTTTCATACCCCAAGAGGGGGTGGAAAATCTGTTGAGTGCGGGCTTTGCAGGGGCACGGATTGCTGTGACCACCTACTGAAAGAGAAGTCATACTTTCACTGGGCACCAAGCACGTACTTAATCACCCAGCACTTGTGGGCAAATCCAGGATCTGTTTACCTGCCAGAATGGACTTTTAAATGATTGCACAAGTTGTTCATATGTTTGCACAAATTGTCTAATGCACTTTTTTCCCTTTTAATATTTTAATACATTCGCATATATTTAATTAATTTCATCAACACACTTTAGTCAAGCACAGTGTCAATTTAAGTACTTTATCCAATAGGGATCTAATAGAATAGCGCCACACCTACTATTTCTTCCTTTACACATGTGGATAAAGACCCATGTTATGAAGGCAAAGATTTAAACAGTCACAAAGCTTATTTTAACCCTTAGATCAGGGGTAGGCAACACCCCAGCCATCCAGCTGTGGTGAAACTACACATTCATGAGACATTGCAAGACCCTGACAATCACAGGCATGACTCCTAGAGGCAGAGGCATGATGGGATTTTGTAGTTTCACCACAGCTGAGGTTGCCTACCCCTGCCTTAAATCATCCTTTTTTTAACCAGGGTGCCCAGGTGCTGTGGCAAAATGACTAAAAATTGCTCCAAAACTGTATACAAGCCAGTGGGTGGATAAAACCTGCCTTTTGGTTGCACAAAGCCACAGATTTTCATTGTGCACCATTGCATAGTTTTCTTGTTTTCCCTGTAAGTCACATTAGCTGGGCAAGGAAGAGAAACTGAAGGAGAAGATAAACATTGGAATGCTAGTCAATACCAGTGTGCAAAGGTGTATTTGTTTCAGAAGAATAAATCACCTCTAATTTTGGGAGGCCTATGTGTGATGATGCTGTTGCATTATGTAAAACCATTTGTTTAGTTTTTTGCATTTTAGAATGGGGTGCCTTGAGAGTGTGCATAATTTTAAAGGGTGCTGTTACTGAAAAAAGGTTGAGAAACACTGCCTTATTTTACTGGATAGTGAATAGATGGACAACCATGACATACTGAATTTACGTCAACGAGTAAGTCAATAAAAAGGGGAACACTGAAAATATTTATTTTCAGTTAAGAACAGGATTGAACTTGGGGTACAAAAGATGTAATATTAATAAATTGATTAATGCATTAATGTTCTTTCAATACATAACCACTGACGTAGTTTATAAATGTTTATTATTTTTTTCTTGACAATAGTTCAATGATGTATTCACATAAAAAAAACAGCAATACATTATTAACATGTTATCTGAGATTTTACAAGATTATGGCTCTCTAATGCTTTGGCCTAAATATCAAACAAGCTTCTGGCAGTCAACAGCACAAAAAGTTCTATTTATTTTGCAGGAAAGCAAAGAGATTTTTATCAAGCAGTTCTACATTGTATGCATAATATTTATACGACAAAGTGACTTCAACTATGCTTTAATTACTACTGTCATAATCAGCAAGAGTTACAAAATAAACTATGGAACAAACATACACAAAAGAGATGCCCTTAGATCCTCTATAAATATGTGTCAAGAATTAATGTTCGCATTATTAAAATAATCACTGGACAATGATTAAATAGTAATAGTAATATAAAAATGCCAACGGTGTACTGCCAGAAGATAGTGGTAGTGTCAAAATAAACTGAATATTTAAATAAAAATTGTAGAAAAATGTGTCAGTCATTTGGAATGTTAAGCACATAAGGATTACTTTATGATTTAAAGTGGATGAAAGCAAGCTCTTGGGGAATATATGCAGTTACATGGCAGCATTTTAAGGCTACATTAAGACAACTGAATATGTGTGGCCAGAGGCAGCTGCAGTAAAGAATTAGTATATCCTTGCCAGTGGTTGTGAATGCTGCTTGCACATGCATCAGCTGTCAGTGGCGGCTATTAAATTTGTACTCTGTGCAAACCAATGGGAGGCACTGCTGCTGGTAAAATGTAACTGCTCATCCAATGCAAATAGAGCCCCCAACTGACCCTGGATGCACACTGGCCACAGATAATCTGCCAATGTGTATGCAGCCATAGCATAGAGTGTTGCTGTGTTCAGAAGAGTTTAACAATCTCTGATTGCAGCAAACTAGCCACAGATATACAGCCACTTAAATGTAGCCTAAATTGTTTCCTGTTTACTGCACAGTAACTAAACTGTGAACTGCACCTAGTCACATTCAGTGGGGATTGCATGTTTGGTACACATGCTTTTCTCTAAAACATACAAAGCTTTTACAATCACATTAATATTGACTAAGTATGTAGTTACCATAGTGATAAAACATATGTGATTCTGCGTGCAAGCATTGTACAGCAAACAACCTTCACTGCTGTGTGTTTGCAGGAAAAAAACAAACAAAACAGGAACACTATGTAGCTTCTAAAGATGTTCTTACATATGAGCATACACCTTGTATTTTGACATGCAAATGAGGTATGCATATAGTCCCATCCATGCCTACAATATACCTTTTAGCAGTTAGGTAAGTTGTTCTAGTATACAATAGACAGCAAGTGCTGTACTCTCAGCATTTATTTACACTGCTAGAGATATTTATTGGTATAAATTGGAGTACACTGCTATTATTATCAACTGGGAGTATACTGCTCAACATTGTTATTAGTATAAACAAGGAGGAGAAGATAGAAGGATTTATATGGCTGGAGCTGTACCGTGTCATGCACACAAAAAAATGGTTTCCATTAGAGCCCTCAGAGCTACTTGTTTTTAAATTCATTTTAAATCCATTTCTTGTATAAACATGTATATAGAAACCCCTTATATCGTACATATAAACTATAATATAGCATATATCCTGATAGGGTTTAGGCTTCTTTCTTAGGATATAACCATACATGGCCTAGTAGAAAGCAAGGGATGCTACATTTTTGAGAATGCTTTTGTAATGTTTGAGCAGCAGTGAGTTTAGCAAGCCATTGATATTGAACATTTATGAGCTTCTCTAGTGGCCAGTATTACATGCACAGATTTTGGGTTTGATTTACTAAAGCTTATTGGCTGTTCACTCTGCAAAGGAAGCTTTATCGTGCAAGGGAATTTACCCCAGAGCTTATGGTGAAGGTGAAGTTTTACTTTTCAAGAAATACCCAATCAAATACAAGGAAAATGTAAAAAATTGGATTTTTGCTTGCACATGTTTGGATGATGGAAATAAGCAGAGCTTCACCACATTCCCTAAGCTCTGGAGAAAACTTCTCTTGAAAAGTGAACAATCTATTTGGAAAAGTCATTTTACAGCATGAAACAGCAGAGTTATCTTTATAGTCCTTGAGAAACCCTCTAAAATAAGGTTGAACATTGTGAGTATTTACCAAATGAAATTACTTAGGCTTATTTAATACCCATAGCTATTATACTGCATGTTTGACCTGCTACATAACATGAACCTGTTCTATGCAATACATACTTATTCGGCATGACCCAAAAAAATCCAGCATTTGAGAAACCTTGCAGTAATTTCTTTGTTCAGCTTATACTTCTATATACTTATACTTCTATACTTTTAAATGTTAAATAATTATAACTCTCAGACCATCCCTATCTCTTAAATTTCTTCTTGGTATGACAGTAACTCAGCCTGCATAAAGATATTGGATGAGTTGATTGAAATGACTTCTACCGTTTAGTTATGTAGATACTCAAGCACAAATGTGTAATCAGTAGCATACATTTAATACAGTGTATACAGTGTGATACAGTTCAAATGCAAAGGTTATATGCAATGCAAAGTACATTTTCTGTAGCAAATTAGTGCAATTGGTTATTACTAGGGATGAACCAAACACCAGAACTTGCGAACAGGCAAATAATTTGTGCAAACACCGTTAAAGTCTATAGGACACAAACATGAAAAATAAAAAAGTGCTAATTTTAAGGGCTTATATGCATGCCCCAGGAGACATGTATCAATGCAAAAAAAGCTTTTAAGGGCTTATATGCATGCCCCAGGAGACATGTATCAATGCAAAAAAAGCTTTAAAAAATGAAATTTTTTCAGGAGCGTGGGTTCCCCTAGTCCATTACCAAGCCCTTTTGGGTCTGGTATAAATATTAAAAAAAGAACCCCGCACCAAAATGGAAAAAAATTGCGTGGGGGGTCCACCCAAAATCCATACCAGACCCTTCAGGTTTGTTATGGATATTAAGGGGAACCCTGCACCAAAATTAAAAACTAAATGGCTTGAGGGTCCCCCCCAAAATCCATACCAGGCCCTTCAGGTCTGGTATGGATTTTAAGGGGGACCCCAAGCTAAAATAAAAAAAAATGGTGTGGGGGTCCCCCCAAAATCCAGACCCTTATCTGAGGACGCAACCTGGCAGGCAGCAGGAAAAGGGGGGATGAGAGAGGGCAGAGTGCGCTGTGATTGGCCAAAGCATGCAGGTCAGATGCATGCTTTTTGCCAATCAGCAGCCGTCAATACACTGCGATCTCGCAGTGCATTGATGGTCTCGAGATTCATTATGGGGCGTTCCACGGGCACTCGAATTTCCCCGCCAATGTTCTAAATTCGGCGAACGGTCGAACACCCAATGTTCGAGTCGAACATCTAGCTCATCCCTAGTTATTACCAATATTGTTTGTTCTAAAATAAAACCAAATCTTTTTGCTTAGGAATATGAATCTCCCGTCCTAAAATGCATCTAGGCAAATTCGATAGTTTTTAAGCGATTGGTGTTTGAAGGCACAAGTACAGCAGAGGTATTGTGATTAATAAATAATAATATTAAATAATTATATGGGTTTCTCACAAAATTAAGTGTCCAACATGAACATTTTAACATTGCGAACCTTAAGCAGTACAAACTAAAAATGTGTTCTTTACTAAACAAATATAATTTCAGCCTTCAGTAGTTCATTATAATAATAAAGTGAAAACTAAATAGGGAAAGGGGGGCACATTAGTCCTAACAGGAGAACGAAGAAGATGGACTAAAACAGTGGTAACTGCATTAACAGCTATAGATGTGCTTTAACTGTTAGTATACATAATATGTTCATATAGAGAATAAAAGTATAACAGTATGATACAGTGTCAAGTACTTCACTGATGAAAGAGATTAGAAGTTGACGAGAACTGTTCTTTTCAACAAATTTGAGAAATCTAAAAAAAGATGACACCTGGAATCTGATTCGTTTCTAAAGGACACTAATACAATTTCATTGCATTATTTTGAATAACTTTTCCAACAGTCTTCAATTTTTTTTTGTTTAGAGTACCTAGGCTAATCCATATATGGTTAGTTATATTATGAAATCTTTAGTACTGTATCTTTATATATACCAGGCAACACTAGAGAAAGCAGTTAGGGGTTAAATGAAGACAGCCTCAATGCAGAGTCCCAATGTAAATGAGGTAAGGGAAGAAATGTGTATACATTTCTTAAAGACAGAAGAGGACTGAATTTTATTTTTGGACTGAATGTAACTAGAACATTGCTGAAATTTGCGTTCTTACTACTGATAGCAATAATTTAAAAAGTATGTTGTACAGAAGGACCCCAGTCTATAAGAAAGACATATGGGAACATTTAAGCAGGCAACTTTAATCACTGAAAAAAGACAGAAAAATCTGTAAATCTTACACAAAGCTGACCATTTTTTACAAAGAAAAGGGTCCCATAAAGAGAAACTCTGCAAATGTATTTAACTAAATAAGTAGTCAACATAAAAATCTATTCTGTTATTTAAAAAATTATACAAATGCAATGACTAAATTATCACCTAGAATCCCAAAGTATTGGCGCACCCATCTAAAAAAGGTTGCACACCACTAGACTACATCACACCTTGAACTACAACTTAGTAGACCATTCATACCTAAGGGCCCACATATAAAAAGAATTATTTTGTGAGAGTTGCACTAGATACAAAGTCTTCACTTTAAATGATCTAGTTTCTTTGCTGATATAGAAGATTCACATACTCATGTCTTTTCAAAAGAACCTTCTTGTATCACAGCAGGATGCTAAACCAGTTTGGAGAAGAAAGACTTATGGTCTTTAAAAATGAGGCTGTGAAGTAGTGTGAGTGAATCAACCTGAGCCATAGCTGTAACTGACATCTTAAATGTTGATTACTTTAATAATGTTACATTATTATATTATAATTTTATATATAAAGCACATACACTTTTTAGCGCTGTACAGTAACTTGATCTTGTCATACATCAGTACAAGATACAAACTGGAAATTTTCAATGTACTGTGGGAAAATTGCATCCATGAAAACCTCTGGAATATATTTTTTACAGTAACTGACAAGGAATCTTTGACTCTAGTCACCTCCAAGCTCTGGCCATTTGTGGAGCAACCATTCCAGATGCTTTGCAAAGAAAGGAAGCAAAACAAGCACTGTTTATAAAACCAGTATGACAAGACAATTATGCCCTTTAATTCTGCAGGAGACTTTAATGCAATGTAGTGCACACCCCCCTGTAGTAGTAAAGGTTTAAAGACAAACATTTTAGATTATAGTTTTGCCAAGGTCCACTTTCACTGGCAGTGGCCCAGCCTCCTCACTCTCTTCAGTTGGGCAGATAGTAACTGCAACAACAGGTGGCAGAGGGAAAGGTTCTGGCTTTTCCATGTCTTCTAGGTATTCTTTGTCACCGTTTATGCTCAATGGCTGGTAAAAAAACAACAACAAAAAACATGTTAATCTTTTTTCTTTAATAGAGATTCTGACAGAGCTTTCTATTTTGTTTAACACATAAATATTATATATAAAAAAAAATTGTAACAATAAATAAAATGTATGTGCGTTTATATTTGTTTATGCTATAGCGCTAAAACAGCAGATCCACATACTTTATGGGTGAAACTATCAAGTCATAGAAGGGAATAAAAAAAGAGTCCAAGAGGTGCTGGGACTTTAATGTGAGTTCATACAAAGCAGTGAGAGGACAAAAAACTTCAGAGACCTCAATTGCTCAGGTTAGGCTGCTCACAACAGACAAGGCTACTCCCCAGTGGAGTGGGTACCCCAGCAGGCTACCAGAATAAAGCATGCCCTAATGGAAGGAGCACCAGACCAATGGATAAAAGTTTAATGGAATGGACTCAAAGTAGAACTTTCCTGTGTTGATGGCTCACACAGATACTGCTGGCCAGTTACTCTCCTGTTCCAGCAATTACATTCCCTTTACACAGAAAAGCTATATTTTTAATCAATGGAAAGTTCCTATCTTAACCGAAGCCCTGATGAAATGAGAGATTTTTCTGACCCCAAAAAGGTGTTGGATGTTTTTTAGTACAAAATAATAAATTAATTTGGACTCTTTGGTCGAGTGCTCCTTCCAATAGGGCTTGCTTTGTTCAAGTCATAGAAGGGACAGTCTGGTTGGGGCTGAGCTGAGACCTATATTGAGTGCAATTTTTTTTTTCTAGGGATCAACAGTATTAAACCTTGGGTCAGTGGGCAGTGGTCAGGCACCTTTAGGCACATTCACCATGTGGCATTCCCACCTTCTCCAATAAAGCCTCAGCTTGATGAGCATTTTTGTTATCTTAGCCTTAGATGCTAGAGGTTTTTGTTCTGGCACTGATTACCACACTGTAAGTTATCCAAATGTTTGGTTCATAAAAGATTTGCAAAGCCCTTTTGCTCTTTAACAGCTATGTAAAATAAATCAAAATCTGCATTTGGATTGTCAAACTTGCTTTTTTTCTTCATTCAATTTACATTTAAATTTTATCTTAATCGGGGGGGCGTGGCCTAGACATGGCTGAGTGAGGACGTGTTTCTGCAGGGCTCCCGGCTCAAGACCCCCCTAAAACAGCAGAAAACCGACATAATTCGGTATGAACTCGCAAAAAAAATACAAGACGAGAGCATCCACTAAAGGGACACCCGCAGGCAAGAAAACGGGAGAGATTCAGCGATACTTCCACCACAAGCAGCAGGAGGCCTCCCCAGGAGCCTGGGCTACAGCATCAAGGAACACACCACGTGGCGGGGCACAGCTGCCTCACCTCCCGGATACATCCGCCCGAGATCCCAGCGCCATCTGTGGATACCTCCTTTGTGCAGGGAGACGTTATTATGGCCCTCCAGCTACCTCAGGAGGTGAGCCTCCCCGAGCAGGACATTAGGGCGCTGCTGCAGGCCCTCCCCACCCGTTCCGACATTGCGGCCCTCCCCACACGCACGGACATCGAATCCCTGATCCTGAGGCTGGAGGAGACTCACCGCAGGGACATACAGGAAGTGCGAGGCGAAATATCCACCATAGCAGAGCGGGTGTCTTCGGGAGAGTCGGCGGTGACATCGCTGGAGGGCCGCGTGCTGGCGCTGGAGCAGTCCCGGGATCAGCATCGTGAGGCGGCTGTGGCACTCCAGCTCCACCTGGAGGACATCGAGGACCGGAGCCGCCGCAATAATCTGCGGCTCCGCGGCATCCCAGAGGACGCGGGGACAGAGGACCTGGAGGAGACGGTGAAGGGCATATTCTGCTCGATACTGGAAGACCCGGAGGCTGACATCCTGCTGGACAGGACACACAGGGCCCTAGGCCCGAGATCAGAAGACCCGAACAGGCTGCGGGACGTGATTTGCCGCCTCCACAGATACACACAAAAGGAGGACATCCTGCGCCGTGCATGGGACTTTGGAGACGTGGAGGTGGCGGGCTCCAGGGTCAGGATCCTTCCGGACCTATCCAGGGCCACTTTGAAGAGGAGGGCCCTTCTACGTCCCCTACTGGAGCTGGCTAAACTCAAGGGCTTTACCTACAGATGGGGCTACCCCTTTGCGGTGACATTCCGCGGGGACGCGGGCGCTTTTACCTTGCAGTCCACCGCCGACCTCCCAGCGCTGTTCCGGTTTATGGAGACGGAGCAGATCCAGGTGCCCGACTGGCTGCAGCTTCTTCCGAGGGTCGTGGGAAGATCAGGACCGTCTGCACACCGTGGCCCGGCCCCTCCTCGCCAACAGAGGGGCAGAAGACGCCGCCAGAGGGAAGTGTCGGGGGGAGCACGTGAGTAGGCCATGGGCCGCTTGGTCCCTGGAGTCGCCTTCCCCCCCTCTCCCCCCCCGCTGCTGAGTATACACCCGGATGGCACGGCTCGGGTCCTCTCCCTGTTTTTTTATATATTTTTTTTTTGTGTGTGTTTTCTGGGGACGGATGCTGTGGCCTGCCGTGACTGTTTGATGCCTCCCCCCTTCCTTATGGGGATGCCGGGCTGCCACATGGGAGCATCGTGCCTGTTAGGCCCGATCCACACGCGCTGTTGGGGACCCTTGGATGCCTGTTTGGATCCCCGGCCTCTCTTTACACTTGTCCCCCCCCTGGGCCGCCGCGGCGTCGCCGTGCTTTGGGGGGAGGTGCCCCCCCCCACGGACTCTGGATCCAGAGGAACCATCCCTGACTCTGGGGACCTGAGAGATGGCGTTTACAGGCCCCCAGGCTGCCGTTATTTTACCCCCCCTCCAGGCACTGCACCATGTTACCACCACTGAGAATCTCCTGCTCCCCCTCGGTTTAATTTGGGGGGGGCGGAGATGGAGTTGTATGGAGCCAGACTGAGCCGCACGTGACGATGGGTGGGATTGCGCTGCTCCGAGGAGGTGGGGGGGGGGCCGGGATATGACCCGACTATTTCACGGGAATCCTGAGACATGTACTGGGAGCGGGCGCCCGACATGAGGGGGATACGCAGGGGACGCGTCCAGGGAACTACACCGCCTACACTGATGTATATCATGAATATACTAGGTTTGCACTTTTAGGCCTGCTTGTTTTCTAGTTTATGAACAGGTTTTATGTTTTTGCATTTTGTCTGCTCCAGTTTAATGTGATGTATGCTGTTTGCTACAATACCATGTTTGCTTTCAGATTGTTCTGCCGTTTTGTGATGATTTCTATTAATATATGCCGGGGGCGAAGGAGCCGGGGCCCTGCTCGCTGGTTCTGTCTCGCCACCACCCCACATAGGACCGCGCTTGGTACCCAGGGTTCTCCTGGAGAGCGTTCTAGCTGATTAGGCTTCTTTAGGTTCCCCTCAGCTGCCCGCTCTGGTGGTAGCTTCCTAACTTCATACTCACCTCTCGAGTGGGACATTTTCCGTCCCGCTCTCAGCTATTCTCTGACTTCTCCCCCCCCCCCTCCCCCCTCTTACATACCCCACGGAGGATTCTCCCCCCTCCTTCTCATCCACGACCATGGACGAATTACAGGTGATGTCTCTTAACGCCAAGGGGCTAAACACACCTGAAAAACGTTGGGTGCTCCTACATGACATGCGCCGCATGAGAGCAGACATCGTACTCCTACAGGAGACCCACTTTAGAGACGGCTCCCTCCCAGTGCTTAGAAACCGCTTCTACCCCCAGGCCTACCATTCTACGTACACAGAGGCTAAGTCTAGAGGGGTGTCGATTCTTATATCGGCTAGAGTCCCGTGGACGTGTATTGACGTACGTACGGACCCGCAGGGTCGTTTCCTATTTCTAAAGGGCAAGATAGGCGAGCTGAAAATAACCATTGGGAATCTCTATGCCCCAAATGAACGCCAAGACGTGTTTATTAAACGCCAAGTAGAGAAGCTCACGAAGTACAGAGAGGGACAGATGATTGTGGGCGGGGATTTTAATATACCATTGACACCGGCGGAAGATACCTCCTCGGGCACGTCGTCCGTCCCTCGAGACGCGCGCAAGCGGATCGCAGCGGCCCTCCACTCAGCACAATTTGTTCGCACGTGGCGCCTATTTCACCCGGGGGAAAGGGATTACACTTTCTACTCGAAACCACATCAAACGTACTCTCGCATTGACTATTTCCTTATCCCCCATGAACATCTGCATGCGATCAGAGAGGTTACCATAGGGTCAATAACGTGGTCGGACCACGCCCCGATAGGCCTGAGATACGTTATTTCAGACATCCACGGAACACAGAGACCGCCATGGAGATTAAATGAGAGTCTCCTCAAGGACCCAGAGGTTTTGGCGGACGTGGTGAAAGAGATTGGCCACTATTTTGATTCCAACGGTATACCGGGGAGTGACGCGGGGGTAGTGTGGGAGGCCCACAAGGCGGTGATTAGGGGCGTTTTAATTAGACACCGGGCCCGTCTGAAACGGCAGCGGACGGCACAGCTGAACCAGTTACTACGAGACCTGCAGGGCCTAGAGTCTAGCCACAAACAGTCACCCACCAGACAACTGGGAGCCGAACTGGACAGCGTTCGCACAAAAATTACAGATCTCTTGTCCTATAAGGCCAAAGCGGCGCTTCAGATTTGTAGACGGAAAATCTATGAATACGGGGACAAATGCGGGAAACTCCTGGCCCAAACTTTACGCTCACAGAGACTTTTATCCTACATCCCATACATTGCGACCACCAACGGACAGAAGGCGACCCTGCCCCGACACATCACAGAGGAATTTAGAGTCTTCTACAATTCCCTCTACAATTTACACACGACTCCTCACTCCCGGACAACGACTGTAGAGTATATAGCTAATTCCCACATGCCGACGCTACCAACGGAAGTTAGAGAGTTGCTGGAAGGCCCCATTACTCTATTAGAGTTGCAGATGGCACTTAAAACTACCAAACCGGGTAAAGCCCCAGGACCAGATGGCCTCACGGTCATGTACTACAAGACTCTACTCCCCTCCCTAGGCCAACATATGGTAAAATTGTACAACAACCTTAGTGAGGGAGCAACGTTACACAGGGACACCCTAAAAGCGCATATTTCAGTTATACACAAAGACGGTAAGGACCCGACACAATGTGGGAGCTACCGCCCGATCTCCCTTCTAAATACGGACCTCAAACTCTTCACTAAGCTCATCGCCAGTAGACTTCAGGGACACTTGACACGCCTCATCCACTTGGACCAGGTGGGCTTTGTGCCAACTAGAGAGGCTAGAGACAATACGATCAAGGTCTTGAACCTCCTGCACATAGCGAACACCACCAAGTCACCAAGCATATTCCTGGGGACGGACGCAGAGAAGGCGTTCGACAGGGTCAGCTGGGATTTCATGTTCGCAACGCTTGATCATATAGGGTTGGGGGCTAAAATGATGAACTGGATAACAGCGATGTACTCATCACCGACGGCCAGGGTCAGGGCGAACATCGTCCTCTCTGACACCTTTCCAATAACGAACGGCACGAGACAGGGGTGCCCATTGTCGCCCCTGCTGTTCGCACTGTCCCTGGAACCCTTTTTATGCCACGTTAGACAGAATCCCGGAATTACGGGCATGGAAGTAAAGGGCGTGCAATACAAGGTCTCGGCTTACGCGGACGATCTGATGTTTTCCCTGTCGGACCCGGCCGTCTCCCTGCCCAACCTAATGAAGGAGTTTGAGCTATACGGGAAGATTTCCAATTTAAAAATTAATCTCAATAAGTCGGAGGCAATGGGAGTGGGGATTCCCCAACCCTTGCTCGCAGACCTTAGAACACGATTCCATCTTAAATGGTCAGAGACGGCGTTGAAATATCTAGGAACCCTCATCCCGACGTCCATTTCACGCCTTTTCAAGCTTAATTTTCCTCCCCTCCTTAGGACTGTGCAGTCGCTCCTCGACCAATGGACCGGTGGGCTCCATTCCTGGTTCGGGCGCTGTAGCATCCTTAAGATGACGATCCTACCCAAGTTCCTGTATCTATTACAGGCCATCCCGATTCACATCCCGGTGAGCTACTTTAGGCAAATACAAACCGCCTTCACAAAGTTCCTTTGGGCAGGGAAAAAAACCCGCATTCATAAGAAGATACTTATAATGCCGAAAATGCCGGGGGGGATGGCGATGCCCGATGTCCAAACCTATTACCACGCGGTACACCTCAGCAGGCTCCTTGACTGGTGCCGACACACAGAAACCAAACTATGGCCACAACTGGAACAAGCCCAGACCATGGTGCCCCTTTTCAGGGCCCCATGGTGTCAGACGGCCCTGCCCCCTAGCCTCAGAACACACCCACTGATTGGTAACACAATCAAGACTTGCACGCGCTTGATGGAAGCCTTTTCTCTCTCGCCCCGTAGCTCGACGCTGAGACCCATCATAGGGGACCCCGGGTTCGAACCGGGCCTGACAGACAGGCCCTTTTTGGCTTTGAGGGAGGCGGGCATATATCAGGCCTCGCACTTTGGAGGCGGGGGGAGGTGGCGAACGGTGGCGGAGCTGTCGGATCCGGGTGGCTTATTCCGCCTGGACTTTATGAGAGCATCGCAGATTGGGCACTTCCTCACGAGCTTGTCTCCCCCTGGAGACGCAGACGCGACCTTAACGGAGTTTGAGGGGCTCTGCACAGAGACGGGCGTGCTGCCACACACGCTCTCTTTAACTTACAACATGCTTATCACGCCGCCTGGGAGCTACCGACCCCCTTTCCTCCATAAGTGGGAGGAAGACCTGAACTGCAGCTTCACAGTCACACAAAAACAGAACATACTTGAGTTCGCACACAAGTCCTCCCTCTGCACCAAATCTCGGGAAACAAACTATAAGCTCCTCACGAGATGGTACAGAACGCCAGATCTATTGCACAAGTTCTATCCGGCAACGTCAGACCTGTGCTGGCGTTGTCAAGAGGAGAGGGGTACCCTCTTACATGTCTTCTGGTCCTGCCCCCGACTCCGGAGCTTCTGGGGGGAGGTGCACAGGATCACACAACAGTTCACAGACCGCCCAGTCCCGTACAGCCCGGCCTACTTCCTTCTGCACGCAACTGACATACCAGCACGCATTTATAAGGCTTCGGTGGTGCTGCATTTGCTGAATGCGGCAAAGGCCTGCATTCCCATATTGTGGAAGACGCCACACCCGCCTACAGTTGCCACATGGCTTAAAAGAGTGGACGAGGTGGGCAGATTAGAGGACTTGGTCCTGACCAGCCAGGACAGACAGGAAAAACACAAAATGACTTGGCAACTCTGGAACCACTTTAAGTATTCCGATGAAGGCTTACAGTTGAGGGGAGAGGCTGAGCCAGTTGCACCCCCGCCTCCCTCCTAGACCCCCGCTGACTGCCCCTCTATGGGCTCTCTGGTGGAGAAGAGGAGATTACCCTAGCTAAGAACGTGAGGACAGTGCCCCTTCCCTCTCTGGTGGGAGACCGGTCCCGAGTCTGTGAGCCCTCCCTCCCTTCCTCTCCCTCCCTGTGCTTGCCCCCCCCCCCTTTTTTTTCTTTCTTTCCCTCTCTGTGTCTGGGCGATCTCGCCCACTCTCTTCTACTCTACTCATCTTTTCTAACCTGCCTTTCTTTCCTTTTTAACACCTTTTAGACGAAAAAGGAAAAAGAAGTGGCTGGCCCCGGCGGGTTGCGGTATAATTCCTTAATATACGGGGGTTCCCGTCATTGCTGCTGCACCATTCCTACAGGAGAACCCTTCCTGAGTATAGGTTGTGTTGCAATGCTATGGATATGTATGTTGTGAAATGATATGTATTTGCTGCGGCCCATCCGGGCCAGTTTCTTTGATATAAATAAAAATTTTAAACATTTTTTTTCATCTTAATCACTCTGAAAAAAATGTTATAGATTAATAGATGTATTAAAACATAATAGATATCTGAGATGTCAAAACTGCTTTTTAACATGTATAATTGTAATTGCTTCAGTGTAATCTCCTTGGAGACACAGCAGGAAGTGTGAGGAAATATCTACAGTTAGAAGAATTCCTTCCTTAGGCTTTACTCACACAGATGGTGGTAGGCATACACCAGCAAGAATCAGCAATTCTTGCTACCAGATAAACTAGCTGCAAACACAGTGTGTGAACAGCTACAGCTCTAAGCAATACGGGCAGCTTTATATCCTGTACAAATCAATGGTTGGCACTGCCGATGTTCACATGTAACTTATCATCAAATCTAGACACCTGGCTGGTAAGTTTACCCACTGGTTTCAACCCTCACTGAATCACTGACCCTAAACAGGTTTGAACATCACAAAAATCTGAAAAATTTCCTTATATGCGCAAGTGTTCCTGGTCAGAAGTACAGCACTAGTATGTCAGAATGACAACCAAGTAAATTTAAGAAAGAATTTAAGAAAATAGTTTGTATGCAGTCATAGTTTCTATGTTTCTCTCACGACTGGATTCCAATAACAGATTTATTGTTGCAAAAAACATATTTCTGGAATAAAAGAAGCAGCTATAAAGATGGATTTGCTTTATAATACTTTAAAAAGGGTCACCAATTATCCCAAAACAAACATCAGCATGTCATTATCAATATCAGAATAGAGTACAATACCTGTGACTTAACATGCTGATCAGGTGCAGTCACCAAACTAGCACAGCTAAGCCAGAGCATCACCATAATAGACAGAAACAAGCAGGCAGCCAGAATCCATCGTGGTAATCCAGATCGCCTGCAAGGAAAAAATTTAAGAATTTATTAAACCCAAATCCATCTACATTTATTTTTCTTCTGGACACTAAAAAAAAGGGTTAGTACCTCAAGCGGGTTTTTTATTGCCTCTTTTGCCAGTACATGTGGGTAGAAAAGAGTACATGTGGATGGAGAGAGCACCTCTCCAAGGAAGGCACACAGAACAAAAAAAAAACATGTTTTTCAGCAGAGATGGGAAAGGTTAGAACCTTTGAGGATTTTATTTTGCTGTCTTTGTCTTCTGACCTTGATGTCACAAGAATAAAAAGCAAGGGGAAATCTCACCAGTGGAATCAAAGACAGCACTAAAATCTGACTGAAGTTCTAACACTCCCTCACACTACACAAAACCAAGGTGATGGGGAAATTGCATATATATTTCCTTATTAATAATGTGGCTCAGTAATGCATTTTAAGCCTCCAAATGTTGGTTAAGGAGGCCATATATACTGACATAAACATGGCTTTAACTTATACCAAAAGAATGTTATTGTTAACTGACCAAGTCCTTGGGGGGTCATATTGCAAAGAGAGTTGGCTTGGGGGGTGTGCATTCCTTATACACAAGTCTAAATACCACAGCCCAAACTGAAATAAGTTAGTCTCAGGCCTCGTACACACGACCGAGTTTCTCGGCAAAAACCAGCAAGAAGCTTGCTGGGTTTTTTTTTTTGCCGAGGAAACCGTCGAGGATCTCGTCTGGCCAAAAAGAAAGCATGTCTTCTTTTTCCTCGACGGGAATGGGAAAATTTGGCTCGCTGAGACCCTCGGCGGCTTCACAAGGAACTCGACGAGCAAAAAGATGTGTTTCGCCCGTCGAGTTCCTCGGACGTGTGTACGAGGCTTCACACCAGAGCTTGCAAAACATGCATGCGCCTGTATGATTACCTGCCCATGCTGTATAAAAAGCAGTTGGAATTCCATGGCAAAACAGCATCTTTAGTTAAGTATGCTGGTTGTATTTTCGAATATTATCCATATCTGTCTGTACTTTTAATAAATGTTATACTTTTAAGTATTTGTGTGATCTCTCTTTGCACATATCGAACACCACCCCAAAAAATGTGACAAAACACAAGGAAAAAAAGATTTGGCTGGATTTTGGCTTTTGGGTTTAGTTTTGAAGGACATCATAACAGTTGGTCTTTTAAACCCACTCACTTACAGTGCAACCCAAAGCTTTCCACTCTAGTGTAAATAAAATTCATAGATACTTCCGTTTTGTTACAGATACACAAATTATATTTGTCAACTAGCAAAATAGTCAGCTTTTTTTTCTTTATAGCGCAAAACATAAAAACCACAGAGGTGATCAAATACCACCAAAAAAACTCTCTTTGTGGGAAAAAATGACATACATTTTATTTGGGTACAGCGCTGCATGACTGTGCAATTGTCAGTTAAGGTAACACAGTGCAAAAAATGGCCTGGTTATAAATGGGGGTTAATCTTCAAGTGGTAAATAACAATTCTAAACATAATAAACAAGTTTAACTTGGCTATCCTGATTGGCTCAGGCTTAACATACTACAGTATTACTATCTGCTCTCTAAATCAGGGGTCTCAGACTGGCGGCCCTCCAGCTGTTGTGAAACTACAAGTCCCATCATGTCTCTGCCTGTGGGATTCATGTTTGTAACTGTCAGCCTTGCAATGCATCATGGGACTTGTAGTTTCGCAACAGCTGGAGGGCCCGCCAGTTTGGGACCCCCTGCTCTAAATAGTATTTCGCAAAAACTTCCAAACGCCAGCTGCATCATACATTTATATGATATCTTCTTACTTGGACATACACCCAAGAAAATCATGTTCAGATTGTGGAGTTTCCAAATGGGATAACTTGTGTTTTATTCTGGATTCCTTTCCTGAAGTCTTCTCTACTTTTTCTCGAATGCCTGAGAATAAAGAAAGGTAGTATATTACTGTTTATTGAGAGCATATTCATGAAATATGAAAATGTGACATTAAATGGGTGGTACATAAATGCAGTTAAAACATGGCAAATAATCACATATTTTTTGTCAAATACTAACAAGAAACTAAACTATGGTTGGTATGTGCTGATACTTAAAGCGGGGGTTCACCCTATAAACAAAAAATGTATTTTTTTTTCTAGCATAAAATTAGGCATAGTAGCGCGAGCTACAGTATGCCTGTCTTGATTATTTTAGCCCGGTACTCACAGTGCAATCGTACATTGAAGATACCGACTCCCCGCGGGGAATGGGTGTTCCTATCCAGACGGAGGATGATTGACGGCCGGCTCTGGCACGTCATGCTTCTCCGGAAATAGCCGAAATAGGCTTGGCTCTTCACAGCGCCTGCGCATAGTCTGTGCGCAGGCGCCGTATAGCGCCGTGAAGAGCCGAGATCTACTCCGGCTGTCTTCGGGGAGCGTGACGTGCCAGAGCCGGCCGTCAATCATCCTCCGTCTGGATAGGAACGCCCATTCCCCGCGGGGAGTCGGAATCTTCAATGTACGATTGCACTGTGAGTACCGGGCTAAAAAAATCAAGACAGGCATACTGTAGCTCGCGCTACTATGCCTAATTTTATGCTAAAATGTTGCTATGGAGGGTGAACCACCGCTTTAAGATGTCCAATTTTCTCCTGTAGTGATTAACTGTAGCTTACATATAAGGGAGATTAGAAATAATTGTAGTGTTTGGTTTTAAGGAATTATTTAATTTAAACTTGTTTTCAGTGTTGAAAGCTCCACACTTAAGCCTCGTACACACGATAGGATCACCAGAGGAGAACGGTCTGAAGGACTGTTTTCATCAGTCCAAACCGATCGTGTGTAGGCCCCATAGGTTATTTAACCTTCGGTCAAAAAAATGAGAACTTGCTTTAAAATTGAACCGATGGATGCCTAACCGATAGGTCAAAACCGATCGTTAGTATGCAAAAGCATAGGTTAAAAACCCACACATGCTCAGAATCAAGTCGACACATGCTTGGAAGCATTGAACTTTGTTTTTTTCAGCACGTCGTTGTGTTTTACGTCACCGGGTTCTGACACGATCGGTTAATTAACCAATGGTGTGTAGGCAGGACGGACCATCAGTCAGCTTCATCGGTTAACCGATGACAACGGTCCTTCGGACTGTTCTCATCGGATGGACTGATCGTTTGTACGAGGCTTAAGAATTATAATGCTGCTGGGCTATTAATGCCAAAAAAGGAACATATTCGATATAGGTACCTGCACTTTGGGCTTTCCGCTTTCCTAATAAGATTAATAATGTATCTCAGTTATGGTTAGTGAAGATCATTTTGGTAAATGGAAATTTCTTTTGCTTTTTGCCTAATTTGCCTTTTTCATCAAAATGTGTCTCTAATTTCATCATGATGCTTTCTTGGATACAATTTGCTTGAACAAAAAGCAATCTACTCTTAAGAAAACCTTCTCATGTTGCTTTGCAAGTTTTCACACTACTCAAACCACCTCAAGCAATCAAAGAGTGAATGGCAAGCGATGCCAAGGAAAGATTTTAACTTGGACATACTAGAAGATTTCTTTGATTATATTTTGCCCATTTAATGATATGAATTTCTGAAGAAGTTTATAGAGCCATCATTTTGGTAACTAATTATATTTAATTATTGGCAGGAACTAGAAGCAGAAAGCACAGTGATCTGGGGGTACCATTATGCTGGCATCTGGATTTTTAAAGAGCTGTATATCAAAAAGAACAACAAAGATGTAAGTTTATTAGGTAAATATCTACAACACTATACGTGAAACTCCCTCTGTAGCTAATCAGAATAACATTACAATACAACAAACCCCAATGTGCCAGAACAAACAATATAATATTAATCTCAGCAAACATTCACTCATCCAAGTATCAAAAATTTGTGTAATCAATTAATTCAGTTCTTTGCTATCTTATAAACACCCATTAAAAAAAGATGGCACCAGCAAAGAAGGCAGGGGAAAAGAAAAATAGCCGCTCTGCCATCAATAAGGTAGTTACTAGGTAAAACGCCATCAATATTTACAAACGGAACCATAGAGTTGACTTCAAGAAACGTGCTCCCCGTGTTGGTGTTCTGAAGGAAATCTTTAAATTCCCAATTAAAAAGATGCGCACTCCTGATGTGTGTGCATTGACACTAGGCTGAACAAAGCTGTGTGGGCCAAAGAGATCAGAAATGTTCAATACTGTATTTGTGTGCGCTTGTCGAGGAAACTCTGTGAGGATGAAGACTCCCCCAACAAACTGTACACATTGGTCACCTATGTACCAGTTACTACATACAAAGGTCTACATACAGTCAACATTGATGAATTTGTTTGTTATTGTTAAAACTATTCTCTTGCTATTAATACTTATCAAATTTAATTTATACTATACCTGTATTTGGCTTCAAGGTATTAAGAACTGGCTTTCTTCCTGATTTATCAGTGACCTCTGATCTTGGAGCTTGAAGCTCTAGCACTGGGTATTCCACTTCTGGCTGAGACTGAAAGGTGAATAAAAATATTTTGACTGTCATGATAATCAGAAATTAAAAAAATGAATTTCTAAAAAAAGTGAACCAGGAAATGGCTAGAATAAATAGGACTTCGCTGAAATCCTATTTATGAAGTTTTATTTTAATAAGGCATTTGACCGACTAATGGACAAATGCCATTTGACCTAAGTTGCATACTTTTTTTTGGGCTTCAAACTAGTTCTTTGTATTCTTTAGCTATTTAAATTGTAAAATGTTCATCTTACATTTTTTTTTCTTGTACACGAATGTATAATTTAAGAGAACATTTCCTACATCTTTAGTAAATCAATTACACTGTGTATAATTTTAACTTAGCACTTTTTTCATAAACATTAATTAAATTGGTTTTAACACAGTGTTTTGCGATGCTGAAAGATACCAATTAAAAAGAAAAAAAAGTAGAATTGAATTAATAACAAACAACTATTGATCAGACCAGGGGTCTCAAACTGGCGGCCCTCCAGCTGTTGCGAAACTACAAGTCCCATCATGCTTCTGCCTGTGAGAATCATGCTTGTAACTGTCAGCCTTGCAATGCCTCATGAGACTTATAGTTTTGCAAAAGCTGGAGGGCCGTCACTTTGGGACCCCTGGCTCAGACTATCAAACATTTATATGAAATGATACCAACATTCACCTGAAATACCACAACTTTCCCATCGTCAGACTGCAGGTAGAAAGTCCAAGTGGAAGAGATAAAGCTCTGAGCTGAGCTTACAAGGTCACTGCAGAACCCAGAGATCAGATCAAACATGGAAAAAGATGAGGGAATTCGGAAGTCTAGCATCTAGATCAATAAAGAAAAAAGCTGTGACATATATTCAATTTTTTTTTTTACATAAAAACAAAATAACATTACACTTGGAATAAGTGCCTTACTTGAGAAAGTGTGTGGTCACGATTCCCTTAATAGTGTACCTAAAAAACTATTTTTTTCATTCATTTTGGATAGTGTGGGGAAGATCTAAAACCCCTATTAGAATTGCATTGCTCTTTGTGTTTGTGCTGAAGAGATTCATCTTCTATGTTTGTCCTGGACACCATTGAAATTGGGACATTGATTGATGGAAAATCTAAAATATGATGGTTGTCACAGGAGGTGAAGGGAAATCTCTCAATGGGGACATTTGTTGTATTGATAACTATATAAGATGAGATTTAACCTAATTTTGGAAAGAATTCCTCTCATATTCTATTGTATCTTCGAGACAAGAAGTATAAAGAGTAAGGAATAAGGTTCAGAAGCAATGAAAAGCTTCACAATTCCACTACAATGGTCTTTATTGTAAAGCTTACATAAAAAGACAAGGCAGAGAGGCTGAATGCATTTTGCCCATTAGCACTTAGTCATAAGGCAGTCGTATGCCTTATGACTAAGTGCTAATGCACAAAACGTTCCAAGACTCTGCAGACTTAACATTTGATGTGAACTTTATATTTAACACAGCAGCAGTGGAAGAATGTGTGATCCTACCTTTGGATCTTTCTATGGTAATTTCCCATCAATTTTTTATATTATACAATTTCATAATTGAGTTATTTGCCATAACTAGTGCCACCTACTGATAATAATCCCTGTATAGCTGCTACACATGAGACCCTATTTAATTCTACCAACATTCCATGTACTCTATACAGACTGCACACATCGGGCCAGATCTACGTAGATAGGCGTAACTTTAAATGGGCGTAGCGTATCGTAGTTACGCTACGCCGCCGCAACTTTGAGAGGCAAGTGCTGTATTCACAAAGCACTTGCCTCTAAAGCTACGGCGGCGTAGCGTAAATGTTCCGTCGTAAGCGCGCCTAAATCAAATGAGGAACAGGGGGCGTGTTTTATGTAAACTAAGTTTGATCCCACGTAAATGACGCTTTTTTCGAATGGCGCATGCGCGCGCATGCTCAGTATCACGTCGATTTTTCAAATTAAATTACGCCCGCTCGATGCCTAGACGACGTGAACGCAAGTTACGCAAAGCCCTATTCGCGAAAGTTTTACACAAACGACGTAAACGACGGAAAATTCGACGCTGGCCCGACGTCCATACTTAACATTGCGTACACCTCATAGAGCAGGGGTAACGTTACGCCGAAAAAAGCCTTACGTAAACGACGTAAAAAAAATGCGCCAGGCGGACGTACGTTTGAGGATCGCCGTATCTAGCTCATTTGCATACTCTACGCGGAAATCAACAGAAGCGCCACCTAGCGGCCAGCGTAAATATGCACCTAAGATCCGACGGCGTACTAAGACGTACGCCAGTCGGATCGAGCCCACATTCAGTCGTATCTTGTTTTGTGGATCAATAGATACACCGGCGTAATTTCTTTGTGGATCTGGGCCATCTTCAGTGGAGAATTTACCAAACCTTGAGCAGCTAGAATCTGGAGCAGTTGTGCATGACCCTCAATCAGCTTGTATCTTCAGCTTATTCTCTAAGCTTTAAAAATGAAAGATAGTAGTTGATTGGTTCCCATGCACAACTGCTCCGGATTATTGCTGCTCCAGTTTCATAAATCCCCCTCAGTTTTTATTCAAAGGGACTGTTTCATTAACATCGGAGTAAAGATAATAAGTTCAACAGTAGAGTTGCCTGTAATGGCCACTTATAAGACTTTTTTTATATTTTCCTTTTAAATGAATGGTGTAACCTTATGGTTGCTGTTTGTAACACCAGCTCTTTTGAGCATATTTTCTTATTTTTTAGTACAACCAAGTCAGACAGAAAAAACATACAATTGAAAATACCTAAACTGGGATCTATTTATCAAACAGATCAATAGACTATTGATTGCTGCATACATTATTATTCCTTAATAGAAACTAACACTCCCCAGACTAATCATAGAAAAAGTAGAAAAGAGAAATTGATCTGTAAAACCAGGAAGAGTAGGATAACATTATTTGGGCAAACAGTTCTTTGGTAATCTCTTCTGGTGTCATTACTTTGGTTGAAATCTCTACACGAAATGTACTATAACACAGAAGGTAGCATAAAACTCACTAGTAGAGAAAACCATATCCACCCCAAAAGTAACACTTATGTTACTTAACCACTTGCTTACTGGGCACATAAACCCCCTTCGTTCCCAGGCGAAATCTCAGCGTCTGGCACTGCGTCGCTTTAACTGACAATTGCGCGGTCGTGCGACGTGGCTCCCAAACAAAATTGACGTATTTTTGTAAAAAAAAAAAAATCGCAATAAGCGACTGGTTTGCGCAAAAGTTATAGCGCCTACAAAATGGGGAACAGAATTATTATTTTTTTTATTATTTTTTTTTTTACTAGTAATGGCGGCGATCTGCGATTTTTATTGGGACTGGGATATTGCGGCGGACGTATCGGACACTTTTGACACAAATTTGGCGCCATTCACATTTATACAGCGATCAGTGCTATAAAAATGCACGAATTACTGTATAAATGTGACTGGCAGTGAAGGGGTTAACACTAGGGGGTGAGGAAGGGGTTAACTGTGTAGCCTGGGTGTGTTATAACTGTGTGGGGGGATGGGGGTGACTGGGGGAGGGGACCGATGCTGTGTCTCTATGTACAAGAGACACAGATCGGTCTCCTCTCTCCCTGACAGGACGTGGAGCTCTGTATTTACACACAGAGCTCCACGTCCCTGCTGTCACCTGCCGTGTCACCGACGATCGCGTGTACCCGGCGGACATCGCGGCCGCCAGGTACACGCATCGGGTCTTCGGCGATGCGTCGGGACAGTTTTTACCCGCCGCGCGCCACCCAGTGGCGCGCGCGGGTAATGCACATAAAAGGCCGTGTTTAAACGGCCACTTGGCACTTGAGAGCCGCGCTGCGGACGTATTTCGTCTATAGCGCGGATCTCAAGTGGTTAAGTACACACGATTGGATTTCCAATGGTATAAAATCAGATGGAAGCTGACTTTCATCAGTCTTGCCTACACACTATCAGACTAAATTACAACCCTCCAAAACGCAGTGACACTACGACGAGCCGAGAAAAATTAAGTTCAATGCTTCCGAGCAAATTGATTCTGAGCATGCGTGGATTTTTCTCCGATGAAGTCCCACACAGACGATCAGAATTTCCTATTGCTTCAGATGGGGCCCACACATGGTAATTTTTTCCAATGAAAAAAGTCCATCTGACTTTTTTCATTGGAAAAAACGATCACGTGTACACGGCATTTAGGCTTCATGTACACTGGCCTACATTTACTACGGCCACAGGAAAATTCAAAAAGCAGCAAAATAGCGCCGCAATTTCTCTGTGTTTACCTATGGTCAAAATGCTCTTGAATTCGATTTTTCTGCGTTCAGGAGAGGGAGGTTGAAGCTCACCTAAATGCGGCAGCTCCTAAACTCTGCTAAAAGCCTATGTGTACATTGACATTTTATGGAGTTGAGTTTATGAGCTTTGGCAAAAAAACGGCAAAAACTCCAAAACTCCTAAAAGTTTAGGAACTGGATAGTAAATAGACAGATAGATATAGAATAGATAGATAAATAGACAGATAAATAGATAGATAGATATAGAATAGGTAGAGAGAGAGAGACAGATAGAGATGAGAGAATACAGACCTGTACAGCATGGCTCTATGTTGCAGTGCTGGGAGCCCTCGTGTTGTACACATACAGGATATGTGTAATGAAGGCTCCAGCCAGGCAGAGCAGAGGTGAAGCACGGCTCCATCCACCCTCAGTCTGATCACAGACTGAGAAGAATACATACAGCACAAGGTGCTGCTGTATATGGGTGGAAAGAAAAGTCAATTACAGGCTGTTAGCAATACATTACCTTGCTCCTCCATTCACGCAGAGCCGAAACCAGAAGTGACACGGCGCCCGGGACAGCACCGCCCAGACATGAAGGAGAATGACCCAATGAGCGCTTGGAGGCGCAGTCAAGAATGCCACAGGGCATCAAAAAAACCCACAATTGAAGCGTCTTGCCTGCAATCATGGGACTGCATTGGCATGACGCTTTCATAGTGCATTGTGCCTGCTGCCCGCCCGAACACAGTGCACTTAAAAGGAACCATTTTTTTCTGTTTGGAATCTTGGCTGTTGTGCATCAAGATGATCCACACTTATGCTTTATATTACATAGTTACATAGTAGATGAGGTTGAAAAAAAGTCCATCAAGTCCAACCTATGTGTGTGATTATATGTCAGTATTACCTTGTATATCCCTGTATGTTGTGGTCGTTCAGGTGCTTATCTAATAGTTTCTTGAAACTATCGATGCCTCATGTTGAGGCCACCTCCTGTGGAATGGAATTCCACATCCTTGCCGCTCTTTCAGTAAAGAATCTTCTACGTGGTTTAAGGTTAAACCTCTTTTCTTCTAATTCTCTCAAGCGTCTCTTATTCAGAGAGAATAAGTTCAGTTTTCTTAACTTTTCCTCATAACTAATATCCTCCAGACCCTTTATTAGCTTTGTTGCCCTTCTTTGTACTCTCTCTATTTGTAGTACATCCTTCCCGATGACTGGTGCCCAGAACTGGACAGCATACTCCAGGTGTGGCCGAAATCATCTTATCTTGTTTATTTTACAGCGCTGTTACTTTTTTTTTTTTTTTGCAATAAAAGATATTACGTTTTGTTTGCATAAATGTATGCTCTGTCATGTTTCCCTTTTTTCTTCTTAACATTATTTTTGTTTCCTTTATATACATATCATCAGCCTTGAGCCTAGGTTCACATTGGAGCGATTTGTCATGCGATTTGAAAGATCAAATCGCAGGACAAGTTGCAGCCTATTGAAGGCAATGTCACTGTTCCAATTGGTGTCACACCGATTTTGCAGCGCCGCACCAGTTTGCAAAAGTAGTTCCTGTACTACTTTTGCCGATTTCAGGTGCGACTTCAATAGACATTTGTGCATGAAGCCACACAAATGTCTATCAAGTAGCACCTGAAATCATGCTGACCTTGCTACTTAGAAATCGAGCTACTTCAAGTGAAGTAGTGCGATTTCAAAATAGCATCAATGTGAACCAGGGCTAAAGGAGAATTTCTGGTATGGATATTTTATACATAGTTTCATTCGCCCAGCTTGACCCATCTTAGATTGGCATATACCATACCTTAAGTAGACACTGCTCCTCTGATCTCCACTTTCTTCTGTGTCCCATGCTGAGCAGCTGCCCTACTGAACTCTGAACACAGAAGGTCGGCCGCTCAACACCAGTGCCATTGAGAGAATGATTTGCATGTTTTGAATGAATGTAAAGTTTTCTCTGATTGGACAAAGTGGAGAGGCGGGTCAATAACTATGTATAAAATTGCCATATCTGGAATTATTCCTAAACTTTCATAAACTGATCTAAGTAGTGAATGCATTTATATGTTTGTTTTTAATGCTAGTTTAAAAAAAAAAAAAAAAAAAGGAGAAGATCCTGGAAATGCTTTAATCAGTTTATATAGTATATAAATATGGGTCCAATTCTGTATCCAATTACCAAACCAAATTTTTTCTGCTAGTCCCTTTGATCCTAGAAATATCTCTTTATAATGATTTCATTAATATAGAAGCTTGAAGCAGAGTAATGTTATCAGACAGGATCAATCTCATTTATTTGAGAGGCAGCTTTTCATTAGATAAGCCTTTGGCAAATGGTAATAAAACATAAGTAAGATCTTACGAAAAGGCTTAGGATTTATGCTACATAGGTCACTGCATTTCCAGAAATCAACAGGTATTTTCTGTTCTTGCTAAAGCTGTTCTTGGCTTAAAAAGAAAATAGCTACCATATATACAGTGAAAGTTTGGGCACCCCAGGTAAAAATTTGTATTAATGTGCATAACGAAGCCAAGGAAAGATGGAAAAATCTCCAAAAGGCATCAAATTACAGATTAGACATTCTTATAATATGTCAAAAAAAGTTAGATTTTATTTCCATCATTTACACTTTCAAAATGACAGAAAACAAAAAAATGGTGTCTGCAAAAGTTTGGGCACCCTGCAGAATTTATAGCATGCACTGCCCCCTTTGCAAAGCTGAGACCTGCCAGTGTCATGGATTGTTCTCAATCATCATCTGGGAAGACCAGGTGATGTCAATCTCAAAGGTTTTAAATGCCCAGACTCATCTGACCTTGCCCCAACAATCAGCACCATGGGTTCTTCTAAGCAGTTGTCTAGAAAACTGAAACTGAAAATAGTTGACGCTCACAAAGCTGGAGAAGGCTATAAGAAGATAGCAAAGCGTTTTCAGATGTCAATATCCTCTGTTCGGAATGTAATTAAGAAATGGCAGTCATCAGGAACAGTGGAAGTTAAAGCAAGATCTGGAAGACCAAGAAAAATATTAGACAGAACAGCTCGCATGATTGTGAGAAAAGCAATTCAAAACCCACGTTTGACTGCACGATCCCTCCAGAAAGATCTGGCAGACACTGGAGTTGTGGTACACTATTCCACTATAAAGAGATACTTGTACAAATATGGTCTTCATGGAAGAGTCATCAGAAGAAAACCTCTTCTATATCCTCACCACAAAAATCAGCATTTGAACTTTGCAAATGAACATATAGACAAGCCAGATGCATTTTGGAAACAAGTTCTGTGGACCGATGAGGTTAAAATAGATCTTTTTGGCCGGAATGAGCAAAGGTACGTTTGGAGAAGAAAGGGCACAGAATTTAATGAAAAGAACCTCTGTCCAACTGTTAAGCATGTGGGTGGATCAATCATGCTTTGGGGTTGTATTGCAGCCAGTGGCACAGGGAACATTTTACGAGTAGAAGGAAAAATGGATTCAATAAAATTTCAGCAAATTTTGGATGGTAACTTCATGCCATCTGTGAAAAAGCTGAAGTTGAAGAGAGGATGGCTTCTACAAATGGATAATGATCCTAAACACACCTCAAAATCCACGGGGGATTACATCAAGAGGCGTAAACTAATGGTTTTGCCATTGCCTTTACAATCTCCTGACCTCAACATAATTGAAAATCTATGGATCGACCTTAAAAGAGCAGTGCGTGACAAACAGCCCAGAAATCTCAAAGAACTGGAAGACTTTTGTAAGGAAGAATGGGCAAAGACACCTCAAACACGATTTGAAAGACTCTTGGCTGGCTACAAAAAGCATTTTCAAGCTGTGATACTTGCCAAAGGGGGCAGTACAAGATATTAACTCTGCAGGGTGCCCAAACTTTTGCAGACACCATTTTTTTCCCTGTAATTTTGTAAATGATGGAAATAAAATCTAACTTTTTTTGACATATTATAAGAATGTCTAATCTGTAATTTGATGCCTTTTGGAGATTTTTCCATCTTTTTCTGTAACGCAGGTATTCTAGGGCGCTATTCAAAATTAATGTTACCCCAGTGCACCAATGCACATAATGCACTTACGCTTTTGCATGCAGCAGCACACTGGTGTACATGAGCGCTTACACTTATGGAATACATTGCCACCTCTCCACTCCCAACTTTCTGACTGGACTGTAAAAGAGCAGCAGCAGACTCATGAGGTCCTCTTTCTGCTCACTCTCCTTCTATCAGGTGTTTTACCCTGTACACGCATTTGCATACAGCATACCTGATTGGCTCCCAGTTCTGCCCTCCCTCTTCCAGTCCCAAAGTGTGCTGCTGTATACATTTCAAAAGGCTGATACCAAGCCAATACATTTAATGATTTATTAATACAGACCAGCAATAATTTATATAAATTTGCTTGCAGTTCAGCTTAAAATCCAAAAGATCAATAAACAAGCAGTGATACTGGCAACTAGGGTATATAACCTGGGGTATATTTACTATATTTGGCTGTTAGCATGGGCGTTGCAGGGGTCACAATCGCAACCCCGCCCCTAGCTCCAGGGGGCCCCAGCAGCCTCCCTGTCAATTTATCATATCCTCTACAAAGTCCAGCTCTGATCTGCCCTAGGGCCCCACAGCCATGCTTCAGAGAACTGGGCTTCTACTTTGCCTTCCACAGTCCACACCCCTTCAATCTCATTGGCTGGGGAGAAGCTCCCAGATCAAAGTTGCACACCCCCCAAAGCCCCCTGACCACTCCCTCTGCCCTGGATACTATGCCCGGCTGCTGAACTCCTTTCCCATTCCATCACTCTATACTGTTCCTCTTCCGCAGGGCTGAAATCACATTCCTTTACAAAACAGCCAATTAGCTACAATCTGCACAGAAGGTATCTGCCTACTGCAACTACACTGCCGTTCTGACCAGAGAATTTCACAGGTCAGAAGGGCAACATAAAATCAAGAAATACCCTGTAAAGATTGACATACTGTGTGTAAAGAAATGTGATTTCTGCCCTGTGTAATGTGGGGGGGGGGGGGGGGGAGAGGCTCTATGCAGTGCTGGGAAGGGAAAGGAGCTCTGCCAAGTGACCATCCAGGGGTCCATGTCCTCTGATTCTCCAGCGGTGATCCCTGTCCTATGATTCTCCTGCAGTGATCCCTGTCCTCCGAGTCTCCAGTGGTGATCCCTCTACTCCGATTCTCCAGTGGTGATCGCTCTCCTCTGATTCTCCAGTGGTGATCCCTCTCCTCTGATTCTCCAGTGGTGATCCCTGTCCTCTGATTCTCCAGCGGTGATCCCTGTCCTCTGATGTAAAGAGGAACTCAAACTTCTTAAGCCACTTTGAGTATCTTGGCGTGCAATGGATGTATCTGCATGCACAGTGTAAGGGGTGGGTGGTAATGGGGGGGCCAGGTTAACTTTTGCACACAAGCTACACCTCTGGCTGGTAGGCTAGTGTTTACAGCAGCAAAGTAAGAAGGGAAACCCTAAGGGGATGGTTTAATAAAGGTAAATACACAGTTCACTAAACTCTAGGGAAAATTCCCTTGCAAAAATGCAAGAATATCTAATCATGTGCAAGGAAATAAAAAAACAGCAAATTGAAATTTCACCACATTTCCTACGCTCTGGGGAAAATGTCCTTGCAAGGTGCAACTTCCTTTTTAAAATGAACAGCTTGTTTACCTTTAGTAAATAACCCCCTAACACTTTTGTTTTATTTTTTAATTAAAAAAAGTTTTTATTTTACTTGTATAAGTTTATAAATCATTACGTTCAAACCAAAACATACATCGTCACTTATACAGGCTCTAAAATTATTTTACCATGATATTACATAATTCAAAGCATCAATAACACTGTTAAATGTGCATATACCAAACAAATTATTTGTAATATTTGTCAGAACCTGTATACCCGGAAAAAAAAACTTGTGTAAAGGGAAGGAAAAAATTTGAAAATAATTCAAAAAGCATAAATAATTTTCTTCAACAAAAATGAGTGGTCTGCCCTAACTTTGAGATTTGGTATATGTTGCTTTATATTTTTCTCTGCAAATTTGAGGAAAATTGCCATCTAAAGCACAGAAATGGAGAAACCTTGCTTTTCAATAACACAGAGTCATCCTACGCATAACTATCTAGAAGGTACATCTTTACATTCCTATATACCAGCTCTGATAAGCTGCCTACACAAAACTGTGTGATACAGAACCATTGTTCACAAGGAATGTCAAAGTCTGCATTCTGATTTGTCACTCACAATGATGGATTGCAGGTTCACACACTCCAGCAGGTTCCCATTGTCAAGTTTCAAAAGAAAGCTGCTAACCGTGTGTGTTTTTGTCTATGGTCAATGACAATGGTGCTTTGAAAAATCAAAACATTGAGTGCAATAGACAGTATACTGTTTATAAAATGTCACATCATATACCACATTTACAGTAATGTAATACATATTACAAAAATTGCTATGCAATCAGCAGGGTAGTGCTTTAACCACTTAAGCCCTGGACCTTTAGGCAGCTAAATGCCCAGGCCAGGTTTTGCGATTCGGCAATGCGTCGCTTTAACAGACAATTGCGCGGTCGTGCGACGTGGCTCCCAAACAAAATTGACGTCTTTTTTTCCCCACAAATAGAGCTTTCTTTTGGTGGTATTTGATCACCTCTGCGGTTTTTATTTTTTTTTGCGCTATAAACAAAAATAGAGCGACAATTTTGAAAAAAATGCAATATTTTTTACTTTTTGCTATAATAAATATCCCCCAAAAACATATATACATTTTTTTTTTTCCTCGGTTTAGGCTGATACGAACGCCGGAGGTGATATAGATGAAGGAATTTAATAGGTATTTACTCATTTTTTTAACAGAATCATTACACTATTCTGTCTGTCTACCTTGCAGACATTGGGCCAAATCCTCAAAAGGGATACGCAGGCGGAACTGCTGTTCAGCCAGCGTATCCCTGTGCCTATCTTTGGAACTGATCCTCAGAAGCAGGGGCCAAATCCTCAAAAGGGATACGCAGGCGGAACTGCTGTTCAGCCTGTGTATCCCTGTGCCTATCTTTGGAACTGATCCTCAGAAGCAGTTTTCCAAAGATAGGCAGAAGATCCGACATCTGTAAGAGACTTACACTGTCGGATCTTAGGATGCAGTACCGCATCCGCCGCTGGGGGCATTTCGAGTCGAAATGCCGCTTTGCGTATGCAAATGAGGACTTACGGAGATCCACAAAGCTTTTCAGCTTTGTGTTTTCTGCGTAAGTTTACGTTTGCATACGTAAAATTAGTTCTGCTTTTACAAAGTGTAAACTAGTAACACCTTGTAAAAACAGATCTTTTTTTCGATCGTCGCGTTTTTTTTTAAATTTTGAATTTTTTTTCCCGGCGCGTAACTTTTTTTTTACCCGACGCAACTTTATTGTCCCGTCGCAATCCACAAAGCCCGACGTAACGTAATTTCGCGCGCTGCCCGTTGGGAAAATTACGTCACGAGCATGCGCAGTACGGCCGGCGCGGGAGCGCGCCTCATTTAAATTGTCATCGCCCCCTGCAGAAGAGGACAGCCTTGCGCCGGAGACATTTAAGTTACACGGCCTGAAATTTCTAGGTAAGTGCTTTGTGGATCGGGCACTTAGGCAGAAATTTTAAGTCAGTGTAACTTAAATGGGAAAAAATAAGTTAGGCAGGATTTTTGAGGATTTGGCCCCAGTTTTCCAAAGATAGGCAGAAGATCTGACATCTGTAAGACACTTACACTGTCAGATCTTAGGATGCAGTACCGCATCCGCCGCTGGGGGCATTTCGCATTGAAATGCCGCTTTGCGTATGCAAATGAGGACTTACGGAGATCCACAAAGCTTTTCAGCTTTGTTTTTTCTGCGTAAGTTTACGTTTGCATACGTAAAATTAGGGCTGCTTTTACAAGGTGTAAACTGTTTACACCTTGTAAAAACAGACCTTTTTTTCGATCGCCGCGATTTTTTTTTAAATTAGATTTTTTTTTTTTCGCTGTATCTTTTTTTTAACCCGTCGCAATTTTTTAACCCGGCGCGATCCTCAAAACTCGGCGTATCGTAAAAACACGCGATGCGCGTCGGGAAAAATGACGTCACGGGCATGCGCAGTACGTCCGGCGCGGGAGCGCGCCTCATTTAAATTGTAATCGCCCCCTGGAGAAGAGGACCGCCTTGCGCCGGGAGAATTTAAGTTACACGGCCTGAAATTTCTAGGTAAGTGCTTTGTGGATCGGGCACTTAGGTAGAAATTTTAAGGCAGTGTAACTTAAATGGGAAAAGATAAGTTAGGCAGGATCTTTGAGGATTTGGCCCATTAATTTTAGGCCAATTTTTTTTTTCCTTTACAACCCCTTTAAGCTTGTTCAATTAACCACTTCAGTCCCGGAAGATTTGGCTGCTCAATGACCAGGTCATTTTTTGCCATACGGCACTGCGTCGCTTTTACTGTCAATTGCGCGGTCATTAAACGTTGTACCCAAACAAAATTGATGTCCTTTTTTTTCCCACAAATATAACTTTCTTTTGGTGGTATTTGATAACAGTTATCTTCCCCGGTGAAGCTGTATTCTAGGATTTGTTGTTCATCAGCATTTTGGACTGTATTCTATTGTTTGTTTGCGCTGAACTTCCATTTTATTTTAAACATTTGGTATTTGATCATCTCTGCATTTTTTTGCACTATAAACAAAAAAAGAGCAACAATTTTGAAAAAAACACGATATTTGGTACTTTTTGCTATAAGAAATATGAATTGGAAGCCTTCGGTGACATTTTAGTAACTATGTTTTTTTACTAGTAATGGCAGGGTTCAGCGATTTTTTTCGGGACTGTAACATTATGGTGGACAGATCGGACACTTTTGACACACATCTAACTGTAGGGGGATGGGACTGACTAGAGGAGATGACAGATCGTTGTTCCTAGCTAGTAGGAACACAGAATCTGTCTCTCCTCTCCTCACAGAACAGGGATTTGTGTGTTTTTACACACACACACGTCCCTGTTCTGGCTCAGGTGCCTGCGATTGTGGCCAGCGATCAACGCGACCGCCGGCCACATGTATCAGCACCCCTGCAGTGCAGCGGGCACATGTGTCTGCTAGCTCTGCTTAAAGGGCCTACAGACAGCTACGACGGTTCGTGGGAACACGCAGACCTGTCGCAGTATAATAATGGCGGTTGATCGGCAAGCGGTTAAAGTGGATGTAAACCTGATACATTAATTTTGACCTAGGCAGATATATCTGCAGTGTTTTCTCATCTCTCTCCAAAGCCGTAAGTCCCATGTTTCTCTGCTGCTCCGTTCTTCTGTTATCCACATGATAACTTCTGACAAGCTCTCCGACACTGGAGATAAAAGCAGCTGAACATTTTTGTCGGGGTGGGTGCTATAAATAGATTAGCAGGAAGCTTGTTTATTCACAGCACAGCTCTGCATGTTTTTTTCTTCCTCTGCCTATGTGGAGTGATGGTGTGTGCTTTTCCTGCAATCAGCTATTCTAAGGCTGGACACTAGAAGAAAGGTTCAGTGAGCTGCTGCATGCAACTCATTCCTTGGGGTCTCTGTGATGTTGGTTGGTGGTGGGGGTTCAGTGGGCAGTGACAGGGCGTTCTCTGTTTTGTCACTGCCCATATAGAAGACCACTGCTTCATTGGCAGCATACTCTTTCCCCCACAAGTTCATATAAATTCTAAGATTATTATTAATATTCTAAGATGCCAATCACCTGAGGGTGGTGGGACAATTGCAGGAGATCTTGAATGAATGAATGAAGAATTTATATAGCGCGGCACATGCAAACTAAATCGCCTCTGGGCGCTGGTTGTTCCTGTCTCCTTTGATATCAAAAGAGATGAGTTTTGATCTTTCTACTGAAGGCTAGGTGGTTCTCCTCCAACCGAATGCTGGTTGGTAAAGCGTTCCATAGTCTGGGAGTCCTGGGACCTTGGACCGCGAATCTTCTTTCTCCTTTGGACTTGTAATTGGCTTTCGGTATTTGGAGCAGGTTTTGGTTGGTGGATCGCAGAACGCGATTGGAGTTGTGAGCCTTTATTTTGTCGCATAGATAATGGGGAGCATTCCCATGGATACATCTATGCGTTAGACAGAGTGCTTTAAAGACAATTCTGTCTTTTATTTGCAACCAGTGAAGAGTTCTCAGTAAAGGTGAGATTGATTCCCATGGTTTTTTCCCAGTCTCAAGTCTGGCGGCCGTATTTTGAACGACTTGCAGACGAGCGATTTGGTACTTTGGGAGTCCGAGGTAGAGGGCGTTTGCATAATCCAATCTGGAGTTTACAATTGCTCCCACCACGGCCGCTATGTCTTCTTTGGGAATAAAAGGAGTGAGTTTGCGTAGTAGGCGCAGCAGATGGTGAGATCCGCTGACTACTGACCCTATTTGTGCGTCCATTGTCATGTAGGAGTCAAAGATGACCCCGAGACTTTTGACTTTGGCGCTAGGGGTGATGATTTTGCCCATAATGGGCGGGGGTATCCAAGTTGTTGCAGGTTGATTCATGCGCTTGGCGTGAAACAGGAGAAGTTCTGTTTTCGCTCCGTTGAGTTTAAGATAACTCTTTGTCATCCAGTCCTCTATCAAAGAGAGGCATGTCTCTAGATTGAGATGGTGATCCTTTTTGTTGCAAATGCGGAAATACAGTTGCGTGTCGTCAGCATATGAGTTATAAAGCAGTTTTTGGCTGCTAATGATTTTAAAGAGGGAACAAAGATAGATGTTAAACAGCACCGGTGATAGAGGCGATCCTTGAGGGACTCCGTGCGATACCGTGCGTTTCTCAGAAGTGAAAGTTCCCAATTTCACTGTTTGTGATCGGTTTTCCAAAAAAGAGGAGAACCAAGATACATCACCTTCTGCGACTTTGGCTATGTCCGCTAGCCGAGATAGTAATAGTTTGTGGTCTACAGTGTCAAAGGCCGCGCTTAGGTCCAGCAAAACCAGGAGACAAGATTCTCCTTCGTCTGCGGCCTCGAGAGCATCATCCCATATTTTGAGCAATGCTGTTTCCGTACCGTGTCCGGGACGGAAGCCAGATTGAAATGGATCAAGTAGGTTGTGGGTATCTAGATGCTGTTGCAGCTGTTGTACCACTACTATCTCCATGACCTTGGAGAGAACGTCTAGGCCTGTTATGGGACGGCGATGAAGTGGGTCCTTGGGGTCTAAGGTGGGTTTCTTCAAGATGGGTTGGATTATGCCCTCTTTCAGCTGGGAGGGCACCATGCCCTCCTTGAACGAGTGGTTTATAAGCTGCGAGATAGGAGGTGCCAAGATTTCGGCGCATTCCTTCAGCAGTTTGGTGGGGATGATATCATTTGGCGCGGTGCTGTTTCGCAGAGTACCGATGATATTTTTAGTGGCATCGATGGAGATGGGTTCTAGTGTGAACTTTCATGATTGTGGTGATTTTCTGTGGGTGTTGTGTGAGTAATTGCAGGGGGGGGTGAGGGGGGTATTGTTTTGCTGAATGCTTTCCCGGATTCCCTCGATTTTATTAATGAAGTAATCCGACAATTCATTGCAAAATTCTTGGGTGTCAGAATTGGGGGCTTCAAGACAGACAGGATTCATGGTCTGAGTGACCATCTTAAAGAGTTCGCGGGGGCGGTTTAGGGCGCTGTTGATAGCCTTGGAAAAATAATTTTTCTTGGCTTTGAAGATTTCTTTATGATATTTTCTTGTTGTGGCCTTGTAGGTGATGAGGTTTTCTTCTGAGGAGCTTCTTTTCCAAGCGGCTTCCGCCCTTCTGCGCTCTTGCTTCAGTAATGACAGCTGGTTGTTAAACCAGCTTGAGGTATTTTTTCGGATGCAGGTTTTCCGTTTCGGCGCTATTAAGTCGGCTGACTGTAATAGGGCTGTGTTTATGGCATCCAGTGTTTCTAAGGTCGTTTGATGAGGTTGAATTGTTTTTACTTTTTCCCTTAATGTAGTTTTGAAGAGTTCCGAATGGAGCTTCTTCTGACATCTAGTCCAGTGTGTTGTCACTGGTTTTGATGTCTTTGTTAAGGGGGGGATTTTGGAAATTCGGAAATTAATTGCATGGTGATCTGTCCATGGCAACGGTTCATTTTCCAAAATGTTTATTTCCAGATTTTGCCTGAAAATAAGATCGAGTGTGTGACCTGAAGTATGTGTGGGCCCACATACTAATTGCTGTAACCCTAATCCTTCCAGGTGGTCAATACAGGCGTCGGCAACGGGGTCTTGTGAGGAGTTGGCCCAAAGGTTGAAATCCCCGAGCAGCAAAAGGTGTTTGCTGTTAAGGGTGTAAGTGGAGATAAAGTCTGTTAATGATGGCAGAAACTGCGATTTTGGGCCAGGCGGTCTGTAGCAGAGTAGAATACGGACGGTCTTCTGGGAATTTGTTTGTAGTTGCAGAGTAAGGGTTTCCATGAATGGAAGGGGGTTTTGAAGGACTGGTTTAGTGATCGCAAGGTGAGTCTTGTAAATCACCGCCAGGCCTCCTCCTCTTTGCCCTATTCTGTTTTCGGTTATAATATGATAGTTTTCAGGCACCAGTTCTCCCAGAATGGTGTTACAGTCGGCTGTGAGCCAGCTCTCTGTAATAAAGAGGCAGTCTAAATTGTGTTGTAGAATGAAATCATGGATTTCTAGTCGGTGTTTTACTGCCGATCTTCAATAATCGCTCAATTCTTAGGGCTTTTTTGGTAATGGCTGGTAGTATTGCGGCCAAACGCCTCAGACCCCAAATAGTTTCGGCAGAATATTGCAATTTAACCATGGTCGCCAAGCCTCAAGGGGGGGGGGGGGAGTTTATTCTGGGGTGATGGAGAGAAGATTAGCTTAATCTTCCCTTCTAGCTTGGTCCAGAGGAAGGCAAAAAACCCTGGCCAAGCTGTGCCAATATGCTGTGGCCGGGGAAAAAATTCCTTCCTGACCCCTTAACAGGCGATCGGGTAAAGCCCTGGATCAAGTTCAGGTTGTATTAAAGGGGGGGGTGGGAGTGAGGGGTATTCTTATTGCTGGGTGTAGCAGAGATGGCCACCGATCAGGCAGCAGGATTCAGGCTGGGGGCTAGCTTTTGGTGGATCGGTTCTGCTGTGTACTGTTCGGTTGTTGCACATGGAGAACAGGTATCCTTCAGGGGTAGGGGGAGGGGGGGCCTCGGGTCAGTTTGGTGGAGATAGAGGGGTGTGGGAAGCGTTGCGCCGCTAGGCCGCGGGTGAAGCCGCGGTCTTTCCTGGATCGCGGCTGCCGCGGTTCTCTGCAGGCCGGCGCGGATGTCCGGAAAAGCGCTGAAAACGGCCGGAGGTTGAGGCGGGGAGGTGATGGGGGGGATGCCTTGATGGTACTATGGGGGTGTAGAAGGGGGGGTGAGGAGAAGGGGAGAGCCAAGCTAAATAGTTTGCTGTGGCGGCTTGTCCTGAAAAGGACGGCCGCCAATGATCCTAATAGATGGCCCTGAGAACAGGGGCTTACCTGTAGGTTTCCCTATGGAGGAGAAGAAAAGGGAGCCAGGGGACGTCAGGGTAGGCTGGGGGAAGCCAGGTGGAAGTCTGCGGCAGGAGATCTGACCAGCAGAGGCCGGGGAGAGCGGACAGCAGTGACAGGGGGAGGATCAGGCAGGCTGGTGGTGGAAACCCTGCCTGTCTGGCTCCAGGAGCCGTACGTCCTACTGCTAGGTCCGCACGCCGATTACTTCCGGAGCTCAGTTCTAGCCCTGGGGAGGAGTCACTCTTTCAGACTCAATCCTGAGAGCAGGAGAAAGATAATGTGTCTTCACAAAGGATATGCCCACTGAAAACGGCATTGATGTAAAGACTGAAGCGTGTCATTCTATAAAAATGATGGGAATGTTACATGACTGGACCCAGTGCACTCTGTATGTGTGAGTGCATGGGATAGCCATTCAATAGCTCTTCAGAATCATCTGGAAGTCTGCTTTAAAAATATGAAGAACCCAAAAACTCCCCACATCTCTCCACATGAATGAGCAAGCAATACATAGTCATTCAAAAATGTTAACAGAAAATAAACACACTGGTTACTTTAACAAGCCCTATATTTAAAAGCAAATCCATTGTCAGTCATGCCGTCCAGCAATGCAGATCCTTGTCAATCAAAACGAATGATGCATTGCCCAGCAAAGAAAAGGAAACTCTGACATGTCTGTTCCCAACTGAGACTTGTGCCAAATGGCAGATAGCAGGCTGATAGCCAAATAAAAAAAAAGGAGCAGGGCTGTTTGGCTAGATGGTCATTGACCAAATAAGCCACCATTTCCACCCATTTGTTTACATTAGGCTGTCAGCAAGGATTTACAGGATGGTAGCTGAATAGACAGGCCTGAAATGACACTGGTTGCTAGGAAATTGGCTGCCTAACAATCATCCAGAACTGGAAGCTGTCACATTTAGCAGCTGGGGGTTTGATTACTAGTTGGATGAACACGTTATTTTGTTTGTTCATTCCCTGAACAGGGAAAGTTTAGACTAAGTTCAACTCGATATTTTGTTTGTTCGTTCCCTGTTCCCTGAACAGGGAAAGTTTAGATTCAACTCTGAACCTAAAACTCATGCCCATCTAAAATAAGTCTCTTCTTTCGGACTAAATATTAAATGATTAACTTTTTGCTTAAAGGGGTTGTAAAGGTAAAAAATGTTTTCCCTAAATAGCTTCCTTTACCTTAGTGCAGTCCTCCTTCACTTACCTCATCCTTCGATTTTGCTTTTAAGCCTAGGTTCACACTGCTGCGAATTCAAAATCGCGGTAAAATGCACGATTTTACCGCGATTTCGCCGCGATTTTGCCGCGATTTCGGCCGCAATTTAATGTAAATCGCGGCCCGAAATCGCAAAAAGTAGTACAGGAACTACTTTTTGAAATCGCAGATGCAGGGTCGCACTGATTAGGACAGTGCCATTGCCGACAATTGCCGCCGATTTGAGATGCGATTTGACATGTCAAATCGCATCTCAAATCGTTCCAAATCGTACCCAGTGTGAACCAGGGCTAAATGTCCTTTTCTTTATCGTACATCACGGGACACAGAGCTGCATATTCATTACTATGTGGGTTATAGAGTCTACCTTCAGGTGATGGACACTGGTGTAATCAATTAAACAGGAAGTTCCCTCCCTATATAACCCCTCCCCTACTGGGAGTTCCTCAGTTTTTTCATCAGTGTCTAAGGTGTTGGTCACGAGTTAACATGTGCTCTTAGGAGCTCCACTGGAGGGATCCATGCTGGATGTAAAAAGCCTCCATAAATCCGGATCCGTCCAAGGTGCTTCATAGCCAAAGTGGACGGTACCCGGGCCTCGGTACGAAGAACGAGGTTTAGCCTATAATGCCTCTCTGCGGAGGGCTGGATCCTGGGTTCCAGAACTTTGTGCCTTCTAAGGACAAAATGTTTTTTCTGCTGCCAGGGTGCTATATAGGTCCAGGGGTGTGGTGTTCCTGCCATGGACCCCGGTCCCTGAAGGTCTAGGACTATACCCACGGTGAAGGGGGAAGATTGGGCCTCTTGCTTGGCAATACCCTGCAGCGTGGAAAGGTAAGAGAGGGACCTACGGGACTTGGTTCGACAGTAGGTCTTCTGTAGGGGACTATGGGTCTCGCCTATATTATGTTTTTATGCATGGGCAATGTAAACCACAATGTCTTTTGAGACGGGATGGCTCAGGGCACCCATATACCTCCCCTAGCCGGCATGTAGCCTGGGCCACTATGTCTGTTCAGACAGGATGGCTGTAGTACCCATATATCTCCGCTTGAAGGGGCTGGTACATAAAAAAAAAAAAAAAAATGCCCTTAATCCTATGCAAAGCATTGTCTTCCATGAGTAGCTGCAAGTCTTATCTGTTTTTCCACTACTATGGGCAGTAAAAGACATGCCTGATGTTTTCGCTTACCATGCTTTCCAAAGACGGAAGCTTAAGTGTTAGCTGGTCTATTGTGCGTCCCACTTCCTCAGCTTCAGGCTCTACCATGTCGCACGTGCTCACCGGCTCAGTGCAGTCGCAGAGAGGGCTCTTCAAAAAGGCCCAGACGTCAGAGCTCTGTAAAGCTAGGGGGACACAAACGCAAGCACCTTGTGTGAGTTGGATACAGATTCATCTAAGACGCCTACTCCGCATCTAGCTGTGCAGATTAGCAGGCATTGTTGCTGCCAGACTATGTTCAGCTGTTGATGCACCTGGGTTAAGCTCCTCTGCTTTTAGCTTAGGACTTTGGTCTCCCCATTGAATAAGGTCAGGGGTAGGAATATAAAAAGGAATCGCCACCTGAACCTGGTGGCCCCTTATTCTCCCCTGTAGAGACAGCTCACAGATTGAGCCATCAGACCTGTCAGGCAATCAATGCAGCCTCCCCCAACATTGCAGCCACTCTGCATGTGTTTTGTTTTTTGCATCACATTTGTTGTTCTACAAGAGGTTAACTGCCATGTTCGCAGCATCCTCACAAGAAGCAAAAAAAAAAAAAAAAAAAAAAGCAGGGTGTGTCCCTTTTTCCTGCTTTAATCCTTAAACAAAGGGATTAGAAGAGCTGGGGATGAAGGTTCACGGTCAGAGGACAGGAGACAGGAGCTGCAGCCTAACGAGGAGAAGCTATCAATAGCCCTACAGGTTCTGATTGCACCTGCAGTCTTTTCAGAGATTCATGCTGCATATAATTTCCCTCTGCCTACTCGGCCAAAGCCTCTATCTTCTCCTTAGAGTGTAAAGAGAGGTTTTCCTATAGGTGGCTAGTAAGACCTCCATATGGTCCTCAGCCTGGTGTCGGCTTCAGGCTAACCAAATGCACATCTGAGGGATGCACAGTTGCTGGTACACATTGCTAACGTCTCTTAATTGAGGAAACGCACATCTTCAGAGGATAACTTCCTTTTTACCAGTCCGCATGTTGCATAAGATACATGAGTTTGGAATGCATGTGGGATAAAAACAAGTAACAAAGCATGTTTTATTGTGGATCGCATAAGGATACATGTTTCTGTCTGTATGGTGTTGCATGTTTGTTAGAGTTGCATAGAAATGCTTGAGTGCATAAAGATGCTAGTTACCTGATCACTCAAGTCCTGGATTACCCAAGGATATTGGGTCACACAGAGAGACTTGTTTCCACAGAAAGGCCTAAAATCGCATAAAGACGTTTGTATGTATAAAAATGCTGGATCACACACACATGGTTACCTGATCACCCAAATCCTTGATTACCCAAGGATGTTTGGTCACACAGAAGTGGTTTGTTTCCACAGAAATGCCTAAAGTCGCATAAAGTTGCTTGGATGCAAAAAAGATGCTGCATCACACATGGTTACCTGATCATCTGCGTCCTGGATTACCCAAGGATATTTGGTCACACAGAGAGGCTTGTTTCCACAGAAGTGCCTAAGTTCGCATAAAGATGCTTGTATGCATAAAAATGCTGGAATCACACATGATTACCTGATCACCCAAGTCCTTGATTCCCCAAGGATATTTGGTCACACAAAGAGGCTTGTTTCCACAGAAATGCCTAGAATCGCATAAAGAGGCTCGAAGGCATAAAAATGCTGGAATCACACATGATTACCTGATCACCCAAGCCCTTGATTCCCCAAGGATATTTGGTCACACAAAGAGGCTTGTTTCCACAGAAATGCCTAGAATCGCATAAAGAGGCTTGAAGGCATAAAAATGCTGAATCACACATGATTACCCGATCACCCAAGTCCTTGATTACTCGAGGATATTTTGGTCGCACAGAGAGGCTTGTTTCTACAAGAATGCCTAAAGATCGCTTAAAGATGCTTGAATGCAAAAATAAGCTGGATCACACATGGTTGTCGGATCAACAGCGTCCTGGATTACCCAAGGATACTTGATCACATAGAGAGGCTTGTTTCACAGAAATGCCTAAAGTCGCATTAAGATGCTTGAGTGCATAAGGATGCTGGATCGCACAGGGGTGCTTGGTCACACAAGAGTCCTTGGTCACACAAGGGTTCTTGTCCGCACAGTAGTGCTTAAAATGCATAAGATGTTGATCGCATGGAAGATGCTGAATCGCATAAGGATGCATGATTACTTTAAAGTGGTACATGGCGGCCTAATTAAGCAATACAGGATTCCTTGTGTTTGCATAGAAATACGGGTCTGCATGGGTTCATGTTGCACATTGTTGCATAACACGTTTATATCGCATGCTTGCTTGCAAGATGCTTGTTCCAGAGCACACATGCTATATGCATGTTTTTCTTAAAACATATTTATATGAATTCATGCTTCCAGGAACACACGCTGCCATGTACACACACTTCCATTGAGGCATATGGCTTTAACACTTGCCACATACACACATGGGGAGCCAGTTGCATATGTGTTTATTTACTTGGGTCTGCAGAGGTTGTCTGCGTTTCGCAGGGGAACAGCACTATCTCCAGTTGGTGGTCTTGCCCTTTTGGGTTAGCCTCCGTGCCTGGGTTGTCAGGGTGCTAGGGCCCGCCTCTAGCAGGTCTGTAGGCCCAGGGTATAGCAGTAATGGCATACCGAAGCAAACTCCTGCTGATGGGTCAGTCAGTAGCATGGCTGGACCTAAGGGTGTCCAGCATGGTCAAGTATCTGGAACTCTAAAGATACATTCTTTCATTTGACAAGAAGCTGGGTATGTTTGGCACAGTCCAAAAAGAGTTTTTTTTTTGGCCTCAGACAAGACCATCGCTATAAGAAAACTGGTCTATGTGGTCACGGCAAGGAACAGTTCCTTACTTTTGGCCTTTTGATTAAGGCACTAGGGAAGATGCTGGCTTCATTCAAGACAGTTCCCTATACTAACTTTTATTCAGGGCTGTTATAAACAGTATTTTGTCGGCCTAGAAAGGGTGGATCTTGACCTAGCATTATCCAAAGAACCCGGTCCCAGAGATATGCTGGAATTCCTCTTGGTGATTCTTAACTAAAAGGGTTTGCCAGGTCAGGAAGAGACCATGGCCCAGGGGAAGTAGTCAAGCTCCAAGGGAGCCTTATCTGTCAGCTAGAGCTACCGATGGAGCATCTGGCTTAGGGGCCTGAACGTTCAGGTGGCAGGTTGGTTCTGTCAGAGTACAATCAGACTATGCCATACTAGTGATTTACTTAATTTACCAAGGAGGAGCTTGTGCCTTGCCTATTGGCATTCGTCATTTCATGAAATGCAGAATTGGCAGGCGATTCGCTGGAGCCGTCAACGAGTGTCTCCGGGAGAATGACCTCTACACCCCGACTGTTTTCCTGACCAAATGTCACAGAAATAGTACCCTGTACATAAGATGTATTGGCGTCCAGGCTCAACAAGAGATTGAACAGCTTGGGGTCAAGGATAAAGGATCCACCCGCATGCGGGGCAGATGTGTTTTAATCCGAGGGGGGGGACCAGTTGTCACTGGTTGTGTCTCTCCCCCCAGTGCCGCGACTTTTGTGGCTTCTATGCAACATTTAGAGGAGAACGGAAGCTGGCCTGATTACTCCGGCATAACCCTGACGACCTCTCGGTGCAGGAACAGTAAGGGTGGTAGTAGAGGACCCACAGTCCCTTACATCTTGTCCAGGCCTACTTTGCAGGGGGTATTACATTCTGCCTTGCAACAGGTGAATTAATGGTCTGGCTATTATAGACCACATTCTCGAGGATCGGGGCTTTCAGAATCAGCGGCAATTCCCTTGATTCATACAAGAGAGCTGGCCTCCAGGGTCAGATAGCCTACGGTCTGGAAGGCCCATGTTCCTGGTGTGAAACCAGATGGTGGCATCCGTGGAAGTTTGTCAAAGGTAAAATTCCTGCCTTCCTACATTTGGAAAGGAGACGGAGCTAGCCTTAAGTTATATCAAGGATCCGATCTCGGCCTTGCTTCCAAAGGTCGATTACTTCACACTCTTTGGTCCGGGCTGTTATGCACGTCACCCCTTGTATAAGTCCACCAGTTAGGTCGCCCTTGTGCTCGGAGGATTGGCTCTAGTTTTGTCGGCTTACAGGGTCAGCTCCTTGGGCCGATGCACCATATTTCCCTTCATCCTTTAACAAGGGAATTGGTGTTCTTGGTTGTGGTAGCCTCCAAGAGTTTCAGTATTGGCAACTTTCTTGGTATAGAGCCATACTCAATTATTCTTACAAGTAGAGTGATTTTCATCCTCACCCAACCTTATTTACTAGAAGGATCTAGTATTCATTTGAATCTAGATATTCTTACCTTCCCTTTTTTCAAAACCTTGTTTCACGGAAGGAAAGGTTATTGCTTTTCTCTCAATTCAGATGAGAGCAGTTAAATACCTATCTGAAGGTTTCAGATATAGAAAGCTGACGTTTTTATTGGGCTGCCAGAAGACCCTAGATGGGCAGGCAGTGTTCAGGTCAGCTATTAAAATGGTTACACTCTCTCTCTCGTTGGAGTAAGAAGGGTCTAGGCCTATCTGAAGCGGCTGCTCGGATACGGAAAACTGATGTTGTTGCGCTACCAGGAGGCCCCAGGAAAGGGCAGGCAGCGTCTAAAATCAACTGTTTTTAAGGTTGATTCATCAGGTTATTATTCAGGCTTGTGGTTAGAGTAGGATTCCCCCTGTTTTTTTGTGGGGGTGCTCCCTACCAGGATGGTAAGCGCTTTATGCGCAATGCATTTCCAAGCCTTTATGACGCAGATTTTCAAGGCCGCAACTTGGTCATCTGTGCTTACGTTCACTAATTCCTATCAGGTGAACATAAGACGGCAAGAGGATGCAACTTTTTGGAGCAGTATGCTGCAGGCAGCATTATAGGTCCTCACGTCTGATGGCGGTCTGCGTTGTTGGTGTCTCCCTCCCCTCAGTAAGCATTGCTTTGGGACATCCCACATAGTAATGAATATGCAGCTCTGTGTCCCGTGATGTACGATAAAGAAAATAGGATTTTTATAACAGCTTACCTGTAAAATCCTTTTCTTGGAGTACATCACGGGACACAGAGCTCCCACCCCTCTTGTTTGGGGATATTGGGACACTTATTGCTTTGCTACAAAAACTGAGGAACTCCCAGTAGGGGAGGGGTTATATAGGGAGGGAACTTCCTGTTTAATTGATTACACCAGTGTCCATCACCTGAAGGTAGACTCTATAACCCACATAGTAATGAATATGCAGCTCTGTGTCCCGTGATGTACTCCAAGAAAAGGATTTTACAGGTAAGCTGTTATAAAAATCCTATTATTTCTTCTGAGAAATCCTCACTTCCTGTTCTGCTTGTAACTACACACAGTAATGCAAGGCTTTCTCCCTAGTGTGGAGAAAGCCTCTTGAGGGGGGAGGGGGCGAGCAGGCAAGTCAGGACACTCTCTACTTTGCAGATAAAAAAAGGAGCTGTGTGTTAGTGGGCGTCCTAACACTCCTGCTCGCCCCCTCACCCCTCAAGAGGCTTTCTCCACACCAGGAAGAAAGCCTCGCATTATGGTGTGTAGTTACAGACAGAAGAACAGGAAGTGAGGATTTCTCAGAAGAAATAAGGACATTTAAAAGCAAAATCGAAGAATGAGGTAAGTGAAGGAGGACTGCACTAAGATAAAGGAAGCTATTTAGGGGAATTTTTTTTACCTTTACAACCCCTTTAACTACTTGCCGACCAGCCACCGTCATTTTACGGCGGCAGGTCGGCTCCCCTGCGCGAGAGCCCGTAGTTATACGTCGGCTCTCGCGCAGGCCACTAGGGGCGCGTGCCGCTCGCCCCCGACTCCTGTGCGCGTGCCTGGCAGGCGCGATCGCCACCGGGCACACGCGATCGCTTGTTACAGAGCAGGAACCGGGAGCTGTGTGTGTAAACACACAGCTCCTGGTCCTGTCAGGGGGGGAAATGCTGATCTTCCGTTCATACAATGTATGAACGGAAGATCAGTCATTTCCCCTAGTGAGGCCACCTCCCTACAGTTAGAACACACCCAGGGAACATACTTAACCCCTTCCCCGCCCCCTAGTGTTAACCCCTTCACTGCCAGTGGCATTTTTATAGTAATCCAATGCATTTTTATAGCACTGATCGCTATAAAAATGCCAATAGTCCCAAATATGTGTCAAAAGTGTCCAAAGTGTCTGCCATAATGTCGCAGTACCGAAAAAAAAAACGCTGATCGCCGCCATTACTAGAAAAAAAAATATTAATAAAAATGCCATAAAAATACCCCCTATTTTGTAAACGCTATAACTTTTGGGCAAACCAATCAATAAACGCTTATTGCGATTTTTTTTTTACGAAAAATATGTAGAAGAATACGTATCGGCCTAAACTGAAGAAATTTTTTTTTTATATATTTTTGGGGGATATTTATTATAGCAAAAAGTAAAATAAAAAATATTCTTTTTTTTTTTAATTGACGCTCTATTTTTGTTTATAGCGCAAAAACTAAAAACCGCAGAGGTGATCAAATATCAGCAAAAGAAAGCTCTATTTGTGGGGAAAAAAGAACTGCCAATTTTGTTTGGGAGCCACGTCGCACGACCGTGCAATTGTCAGTTAAAGCGACGCAGTGCTGAATCGCAAAAAGTGCTCTGGTCTTTGACCAGCAATATGGTCCGGGGGTTAAGTGGTTAAGCAATTTAAAATGCCATTGTTGAGCATCAATTTGAAGATTACCTCTACAGTAGCTGCCAGTAATCTTTATGTACAGTAAGAGGAAAGAATATCGTATTATTGAACAAAGCCACAGCAAATTCAATTTCAAGCAATTTAGCAGCCTCTGTCCAACATTTTAGAGCTGCTCCAGGTTCATTTTTATAAATACAAAACTCTCATAAATAAATTACCCTTTCTTTCTGATTTTCAGCTTCAGCAAGCTGTTTTCTACATCCTGTAGTACAGCCATTCTGCTCTTCAGTTTTAGGATAGGCTTCAGCACAGGCTAAAAAGAAGAGAAAACAGATACATTTTAAAATGTTAATCTTGACCCAAATGTAACCCCCGAATGGTATGAATGATGACTATTGTAGCACCCTCTTTGATAGGCTGCTAGGATGATAGGTAAAGTTAGTTCTTTTTGGCTCCTCTGTAATCAATGAAGCAGCTATTGTTTTTGTTTTTTTTTTGCTGTACTGGAACTCACTGGTTGCAGGTTTAACTGTTTCACCTTGATTTCTAGAGGCTCTCAGAACATAGGGTTTGGGAGAGTCAAATGGACAGCTTGAATATTTTTTGTGCTACAGCCAATCCCTGGGAGGTTTGCCCAGTATGTGGCAGGGTAGACTATAAATAATCTGGGTCTGGAGAAGCTGGGTTCTTGTTTAACAGCTACAGGGGCTGCTGCCCCTTCCATGGAGGCAGCTCTGCTGGAGTTTGTTGATGGGGAGGGGGTAATCCTAAAAACATTGGAGTTAATTAAGTGACTTTACATAAAGATTTGGTCTGGAGAAATCACTGAAGAGTTCCTGGTAGAAACCAAAAACTGTATATCTGTCCTGTGGGTATTAATCTTTCTCTCACTGAAAAGTGTCCGATGGGAAGCTGGGAACTGTGAAGTTGTTCTGTGACATAGAGATGTTCATTGGAGACTGGGGTATGTTTAACTGTCCTGTGACGTTGCGAGTACTGACTGGTGATAAGTGCCAGTGATAGCTCTCTCTGAAACAGCTCTTAGCCCAGGTTCACACTGAGCTGCGGGAATGATTTCAGTCCTGCATGTCAGTCCTGATTTCGGCCGCGATTTCAGAGACATCTGTACGGGTTTCTGCACAGTTGTCAATGTAAATTGCAGCCTGAAATCTCAAAAAGTACAAAAACTGCTTTTTGAAACCTGTGCAGCGCCACAGATGCGGCGTTGCACCGATTAGGATGGTGACATTGACGGCAATTGCAGACGATTTGACATGCTTTTTGACATAGTTACATAGTTACATAGTTAGTCAGGTTGAAAAAGACACAAGTCCATCCAGTTCAATCACAAATTGTCAACCTGTCAAATTGCATGTCAAAGCACTCCAGTGTGAACCAGGGCTTAAAGGGTCTCAGTTCTGCTCATTTCCCTTTGTCCCTGGCATAAAGACTGTATAAAGAAACTTAGCCTAGTGAAATGTTTCCTCCTGTTACAATTCAGTATTTGCAAAGTATCCCATACTACCTTAACCCCTGTCCTGTTCTGCAAGCAATAAATTATAGAAAGACAACACTATAGACTGTTTATTGGAGCAAGAGTGAATAGACTGTTGTTTGGGTGATTGGTGGCCTCTGCATTGTTTGGGGGAGAACCAGTTAAAATCAGCGGGTCCTACAGGGCTAGCGCTACATATGGCTTTCATCATCTGCCAGATGTAAAATTATACAGTACATAAATAGCAAGAGCAGAATTATAGCATGATGTAGCTTTGCAGCAACATATACAATGCCATTATTAAAGCTATGTATTGTAAAACTTGTAGGTACTTTTATACCCCGCCATGTTGTTTAAGCTATTAACACTTTCACTAGAGCATTGCTTAAAAGCTTAAGAATAAGTAAAATATAAAAAATGCATAGGAGCTAATTAGTAACTAACCAAAACATTTGTACTCCAATAAATTACATTTTACTTTATTCCAATCATCAAAGCAGGTTATTAAAAATGCAAGTTGGTACTAGGGACGTAACTGCAAATCATGGGGTCCCATGGCAAAATTTAGATGGCAACCTCTCTCTGTCAGGCCCCGTACACACGGCCGAGGAACTCGACGTGCCAAACACATCGAGTTCCTCGGCCAGTTCAGCCCTGAAGCCGCCGAGGAGCTCGGCGGGCCGAGAGCTCCCATAGAACAACGAGGAAATAGAGAACATGATCTCTATTTCCTCGTCGAGCTCCTCGTCGGCTTCCTCGGCCGAAAGTGTACACACGACCAGTTTCCTCGGCAGAATTCAGCCAGAAACTCGGTCGGAAGCTGAATTCTGCCGAGGAAACTGGTCGTGTGTACGGGGCCTCACATCTAGTACTGTCAGCTGTGACATAACTATCATTGATCATAACAGAAAGTATGCCAAAATGAAGGACAGGTAGCAGGGGAACTGACAGTATAGTCATTATTTTACTAGGAATCAGTTTTTTTGAAAGGTGTCAAGAAATGGTGTTGATAACTTTTCTCATTCATTTTCAAGGTAGCTGTTTTGTCCTTAGTAGCTTACCAGATCTTATATAGTGTAAATGTTAACACCTCCCACCCCTCCCACTGACACAGCAAGCAGGTGCTGAAAGAAGTAGTCTAGTTAGTTCTTAAAAGAAAAACAATAGTAGAAGAAACAATAATTACTATCTGAATATTTTAAATGATCACATAAGTGTCAGCACTCCTGCACACGAATACTCCTTATGCTCCATACACACGATCGGTTTTCGTGTTGGAAAAAGTCAGATGAGAGCTTTTGGTTGGGAATTCCGACCGTGTGTATGCTCCATCAGACTTTTTCCAATGGAAAAACTGATGGAAAAAGATAGAGAGCAGGTTCTCTATTTTCCTGCCCGAAAAAAATCAGATCGGAATTTCCTATTATGTGTACAAATTCCGACATGCAAAATTCCGACGCATTCTCGGAAACAAATCGACGCATTATCAGAAGCATAGAACTTAATTTTCTCGGCTCGTCGTAGTCTTTTACGTCGCCACGTTCTTGCCAGTCAAAAGTTCACCGAACTTTTGTGTGACCGTGTGTATGCAAGGCAGGCTTGAGCGGAATTTCGTCGGAAAAAACATCCAACTTTTTTCCGACAAGAAAAAACGATTGTGTGTACGGGGCATTAGTCTAAAACCCTAATACAAACTTCCTTCAACTTTAGCTTTTTTCAGAACTGCAAGCCTCAGAAATATTGTTGGTTTTTATTAGGGTTGTCCCGATACAAATACTAGTATCGGTATCGGGACCGATACTGAGCATTTGCGCGAGTACTTTTTTTTTCCCCCCAAGAGCTGGTGGAGAGGTAGCGGAGAGGGGTGAAGTGCGAGTGGAGAGGGGGTGGAGAGGGGGCGGAGAGGGGGCGGAGAGCGGAGCAGAGCAGTCCTTGTATGGAGGAGAGAAAAGCTGATGCTGCTGCCGCCTAGTCCCTAAGACAAAGCAAAGTCCCCCCCCGCCGCTGCCGACATCTAGTTGATCAGCCCTGGGGGAACACAACAGCTTTTATTTGAATAGCTGTGTGTTCCCAGCCGTGCCTCATGTATAGACACTCCACCTTGCCCAGAAACATTGATGGACAGATCACCCGTCCCAGGATTGGACGGGTGATCTGTCAATCAAAGTGCCCGGGGCAAGGGGGAGTGTCTATACATGACAAGTCGCTGCGGGAAACACACAGCTATTCAAATGAAAGATGTTCCCCCAGCGCTGATCAACTAGATGTTGGCAGCGGCGGGGGGGGGGGGACTTGGCTTTCTCTTAGGGGACACAAGGCTGCATTAGGGACATGGCTGCATTAGGGACATGGCTGCATCTGGGGACGTGGCTGCATTATGGACATGGCTGCATCTAGGGACATGGCTGCATTAGGGACATGGCTGCATTAGGGACATGGCTGCATCAGGGACATGGCTGCATCAGGGACATGGCTGCATCTAGGGACATGGCTGCATCAGGGACATGGCTGCATCAGGGACATGGCTGCATCAGGGATATGGCTGCATCAGGGACATGGCTGCATCTAGGGACATGGCTGCATCAGGGACATGGCTGCATTAGGGATATGGCTGCATCAGGGACATGGCTGCATTGGGGCATGGCTGCATTAGGGACATGGCTGCATCTAGGGACATGGCTGCATCAGGGACATGGCTGCATCTAGGGACATGGCTGCATCTAGGGACATGGCTGCATCAGGGACATGGCTGCATCAGGGACATAGCTGCATCAGGGACATGGCTGCATCTAGGGACATGGCTGCATCAGGGACATGGCTGCATCTAGGGACATGGCTGCATCAGGGACACGGCTACATCAGGGACACGGCTGCATCTAGGGACATGGCTGCATCAGGGACATGGCTGCATCAGGGACATGGCTGCATTAGGGACATGGCTGCATCAGGGACATGGCTGCATTAGGGACATGGCTGAATTTAGGGACATGGCTGAATTTAGGGACATGGCTGTATCTAGGGACGAGGCTGCATCTAGGGACGAGGCTGCATTTGGGGACACAAGGCTGCATTTGGGGACACATTGCTGCATTTAAAAAAAAGTATCGGTAATCGGTATCGGCGAGTACATGAAAAAAAGTATTGGTACTTGTACGCGATCCTAAAAAAGTGGTATCGGGACAACCCTAGTTTTTATCAGAGGAGAAACAAGTATATTTTTATAGAGGAAAACTGCCAACCAAGATGTCTCTGGGAGCAATGAATCATCAGTGCCAGCAAAACAAATGCTCCTTACTGCACAGCCTGAAAAGGTGATCTGTGACTAGTGATGATGATGAACCTGAAAATTTCTGTGTGTCAGCTCAGGGGGTACAGGGTCAGTGTCAGCGCTAATGTAGCCCTACCCCCGCAGGAGCTGCTGGTTTAGATTTTGGGCGGCACGTTACCTCTATTCTCACTGTCCAGGGTGAAAGGAGAATCTGAAGAATTTCAATGTCCACACACAATGTACCTCTTTTCTCTTTGGAGTAAGGGGATGGAAGGGTAGGTAGGTTCAGGTGCACAGTCACAAAGTAAGGAAACACTCCTGTTTCCAGCAAACAGTTCTCGTCGCCACTCTAGCCAGAGTGGGTATTGCTCACCCGGATAGGTCCCTCTCACTGGCCTAACAGCCGGGATGACACACGAAAATAAAGTACAGTCTCTGCCACAGACCTTCCATTCTCTGTGAGTTATCTTGGTCCGGAATCCTCTGCCACAGGATTCAGCACCCGGATCTCTTTAGCTTTTTCTCACTAGAAACTTTAGACCCGACAGGTGACACTGTCAGACCTCTCGATGTACGGTGCTGCCTTAGATGAGGTTTCCAGGCCTTCTCCTAAGGTACCAGCCTCTTGCATTGTCCTTACTAGGATAGGTCCTACCCTGGTCTCCTTCATCAAGTGGCTTCCTCCCGCAGGACGGACAGCACAGGATCACCTCTGCAGTACGGGCCCCAGCCAGACAACTGGGCCCACCAGACGAAGCCACAGCCCCGGGCCAACGTGGTCCCGGAGCTAGGATTTACAACACGCACCCCAGCCAGGCGGGCCATGAGGTGTGAACGGACCCCGCACCAATGGCGTCTGTCCCTTAAGTACCCCTCCCCAGCATGCACAGCAGGGTAACCACTCCCACTAATTCATTGCTGAGGGGGACACTCAATATACCATTACCGGGCTGCTGCCACCCTTGGCCTGGGGTGGTAATAACACTCCCAGGCTATCAATGGTGGATCACTCCCAGCACAGCCATGGCTAGAACAGAGGCTAAATTTGTCCTTAATCACTCTGGTCTGAGCCAAATAACAGCTCAGATGCCCATTAAATTTGAGGCAGTGCCTGTTCATCAGGAGCAGGGCGCTACACTGACATCTCCAACTCATGCACATAGATGTTTATTATGCTGTAACAGCCTTCAAAATGGGGCTCCCCACCCAGTCACAGCAACATGTGTTTCCATTGAAAAATTGCCTCCAACTCTTGTTTTAGTGACAACTCTATAACTTTGGATTTCCCATCACTTTCTGTGCTGATGATAATAGTTTTTAGGACAAAAAGTGAGAGTGAATCTTCCCACATGGGACAAAGACAATAAAAACAATTAAAGAAAATATAATCATGGCAGTCATTTCAACCTTTCCCTACTCTATCCAAAATAAAAAGAATACTATTTGGTTTTAGATAAACTTAAGAATTCCAATGGTTTCTTCTATATTTGAAAATGATTCAGAATCCCTGTCCTGGTACACCAGCTAATATGCCATACCTAGAGTCTACATACCATCTGGTATTCAAGGATATGGCTGGCTAAATCAATAAAGTTGGCTTGAAGGATATTAATCTCCCAACTTCTCCTCGTTTTAAGGGACTATCCTGTATTTAGAACTAAATCTCACTGTCCCACTCTTTTTGGTCTAATAAATAGACTTCAAAAACAAAGATTCACTATTTAACCACTTGCCAACCGACCCAATTCTGACACTTCTTTTATATATGAAAAAAATCTGTGTTTTTTACTAGAAAATTACTTAGGGCTCCCCAACATTATATGTATATTTTAGGAGAGACCCTGGAGAATAAAATGGCGATCTTTACATTTTTTTATGTCACACTGTATTTGCACAGAGGTGTAAGGATACTGCCTTATGAATACTAATTAGTACTATTGGATCTCAGCTGCAGAGGCTTCTCAGGTCTAACCACCAGTTCACTCTCTATATAGCCAGAAAGTTTTGGGGTTAATTCATCACAGCCTCAATCTGTACCAACATAAAGTAGCTTATTGCTGCATAGTATGAAATCATATAAGGAAAGTATTTTAAAGTCACTTGTATAAAAAAGGAAAGCTTACTGTGTACCTTGCTTGACAGTATTATGTTACACCTGACTTATGAAGGAGTAATTATTATCTGGCGTTTATATTGTTACTTCACAATATTTCTGCTTAGTACTGAAACAAGCATAGTCCATAAGAGTATTAAATCAGATAAGCATTAGCAGAGGTATATGTAATAACATTTCCTCAAACTTGCAAGTAATTGGTTTCACATCCCAATGCAGCAGGTAATTATATGAACATGATACTTGCAGTTCCGCTGGGTCTTGTAGTACACTGCTGCAGAATGTGCATAGGAGAGTCCTAGGTTAAATGATGTTGAAGAGTCTGTGCAGGGCTGAGGAAGAGTGCAGTGGGCTGAAGGCTCACTGCTTGATTAGACCAGGAGACAGAGATCTGTGGTCAGGGAGCTGACAGGTGAGAAGGTCTGCAATGGCTCCTGGGCTTCAGGGTGTGGGATGATTGTTCACAGGTGACGGCAGGCATCCAAGAGAATAACCGAACACCCTGCCGTCATCTGTGGGGGATTTAAATAGCCCCGATTTCGCGGGGAAAACGGGAAGGACGCTGAGTCGCACTTCCGCGTTCCAGCTTGGAACGCAGACGTCCGCGCACCGGAAGTGACGCGGACGTCTTTGCAGAACGGAGCGCAGCTGCTGGGAGAAGGCACAGCTGCGCTCGTTCTGCGAACAGTAACATCAGAGATGTTACATACTCCCCTCCTCAAGGGGGCACCACCAGTGCTCCCAGAGATAGAGGGCCGATTAGGATATCTTTGGTGAAATTGTCTGATTAGACGAGGGGCATGTATGTCAGAAGAATTTTCCCAAGAGTCATCAAGTTGATCGTAACCTTTCCAACGTATTAGGTATTGAAGAGTGGAACCACGTTTTCTAGAATCGAGTATTCTCTCAACTTCGTATTCAGTCTCGCCATGCACCTTAATAGGTGAAGGGGGACATGGCTTCCTATTAGGAAATGGATTAGAAACAAAAGGTTTAATGAGAGATACATGAAATGAAGAATGTATTTTCCAATCTGGGGGTAGAAGTAATTTGACAGCATTAGGATTAATCAAATGTGATATTTGAAAGGGTCCAGTGAATTGGGTGCCTAGTTTTTTTGATGGTATTTTTAGGTGAAGATTTCGGGTGGAAAGCCAAACTAAATCCCCGACCTTATAATTAGGAGGTACTGATCTGTGAACATCATAGTATAGTTTTTGTCTTTGTTGAGCAGTCTTTAGGTTGGAACGTAGAATATCCAGTGTATTTTTTAAAGAAGAAAGGTAGTTATCAACTGCTGGAACACTATTTGGGAGATAAGTGGTTGGTAGACTGTTGGGGTGGAACCCATAATTGGCAAAAAATGGTGTGAATCGAGACGAAGAACTGATAGAATTGTTATAAGAGAATTCAGCAAGGGGTAGTAGTTGAAACCAATCATCTTGTAGGTGTGTACAGTAACATCGTAGGTATTGTTCCAGGATTTGGTTGACACGTTCTGTCTGCCCATTTGTCTGAGGGTGGTAGGCAGTGGACATGCGGTGGTCAATTTGTAGAGCAATACATAGGGCCTTCCAAAATCTAGAGACAAATTGACTACCGCGATCCGAAATGATTTGTGAGGGTACTCCATGTAATTTGAGAACATTGGTAATGAATGCCTTTGCTGTCTCAAGGGAAGTTGGTAACTTCTTTAAAGGAATGAAGTGTGCCATCTTGGTTAAGAGATCTACTGTGACCATAATGGTGTTGGCACCGTTGGACCTAGGGAGATCAACTATAAAGTCCATCGACACAACTTCCCAAGGTCTATTAGGTACTGGGATAGAGGCGAGAAGACCGAAAGGGGGTTTCCTAGAATGCTTGTTACGAGCACAAATTTCGCATGAGCTAACATATTCATGGATCGTTTTAGCCAGATTGGGCCACCAATAATCTCTTTTAATGAGGTGAGTAGTTTTGTTGATCCCAGGGTGGCCGGCTAAGGGTGAGTCATGAAGATGCCTAAGAAGTGAGAGTTGTAGATTGGGGGGAACGCAGATCTTGTCGTTGAAAGTATAAACACCATCTGGTAATCTAGTAAGGTCTTTTGGTAAACAAGAGGGATCTCTGGAGAGTGTTTGAGAAATTAACTGTCTAAAGGAGGTGGAAACGCCAATGACTCGGTTTGATGGAATGATAGATAGTGGAGGAATCTCAGTAATTTGGTCCTCATTCATACGAGACAAGGAGTCAGCCTTGATGTTTTGTGTTCCAGGCCTGTAGGAAATATAAAAATCAAACCTGTCAAAAAATAAACTCCATCTGACCTGACGGGCAGAGAGTGTCTTACATGCCTTTAGATGTTGTAAGTTACGGTGGTCTGTCAGGATGGTTATTGGATGAGTGCTACCCTCCAACAAGTGTCTCCAATTTTCTAATGCATCTTTAATTGCAAGGAGTTCCTTTTCACCGATGGGGTAGTTCCTTTCTGCTGGTGATAGGGTCCTGGAGTAAAAAGCTACAGGATGTAAAGGCTCAGATTGAGTTGCACGTTGAGAAAGTATAGCACCCAAGGCATAATGAGAGGCATCTACTTCTACAGTGAAGTGGTATTGAGGGTTAGGCAGTTGTAAGATGGGGGCCGAAGTGTAACAGAGCTTAAGAGTGTCAAATGAATTCTGGGCCTCCTTTGACCAGGAGAAGGGTGTCTTTGAGCTAGTAAGAGCACTCAATGGTTTGACAATTGCTGAGAAATTCTTGATAAATTTGCGGTAGTAGTTTGAGAAACCGAGGAACCGTTGAAGAGCCTTCCTTGAGTGAGGTATTGGCCAGGAGATAATACACTCTACTTTAGATCGGTCCATTTGGATACCTTGGGGTGTAATTTGGTACCCTAGGAAAGAAATACTTGACTGGCTGAAAACACATTTCTCTAGTTTGGCATATAAGGAATGCGTTCTGAGCCTGGCCAAAACCCAACGAACGTGTTTAGTGTGTTCCTCAAGTGTATCAGAATAGATCAAAATGTCATCCAAATAAATTACTACGCAGATGTCAAGCAGATCCCTAAAAATGTCATTTATGAACCACTGGAAAGTAGCAGGTGCGTTACAAAGTCCGAATGGCATCACAGTGTATTCATATAGACCGTAGCGAGTCTTAAAAGCGGTCTTCCACTCATCACCTGGACGAATCCTGATCAAATTGTATGCACCCCTAAGGTCTAGTTTTGTAAAAACTTTAGAGGTTTGAAGGCGTTCAATGAGTTCAGGAATGAGTGGTAAGGGGTAGCGGTTCTTCACAGTGATACTGTTGAGGGCACGGTAATCAATGATAGGCCGTAGTGAACCATCCTTATTTTTGACAAAGAACATGGCGGCACTTGCGGGAGAAGTGGATGGTCTAATAAAGCCCTTTTTCAAGTTTTCATCGAGGTAACTCTTAAGGTGCACAAGCTCTGGTTGTGATAGAGGATAGATACGTGCAGTTGGGATTGGACAGGTAGGTAAGAGATCTATAGGGCAGTCGTATATTCGATGGGGGGGAAGAATTTCTGCCTTTGTTTTACTGAAAACATCTGAGAAATCTAGTAGATAACTAGGGAGATCTTTACAGTAAACTTCTGTGGAGAGAATCGTAAAAATTGGGTAGCAAGTCTCGTGGCAGAATGTGGAGTTTAAATTGAGTGAGTGGTTAGACCATAAAAAAGTTGGCTGGTGGAGTAGTAGCCAAGGTAACCCGAGAACTATTGGGAATAACGGAGATGGAATGACATCAAAGACAAGGGTCTCTGTATGGTTATTCCCGCAAGTGACCAGTAGGGGTGAGGTCTGAGAGGAAATTGGGCCATAGTTGGAACTAGAACCATCAATAAAAGTGACAGAGAGAGGATTTTGCTTAACCACACATGGAATTTTATTTGAATTCACAATTGCTAAATCAATGAAATTGCCACAGGCACCGGTGTCGACCATCGCTTCAATGGTAATTCTGGTTTGATCCCACTGTAAGGTAAGAGTGACATAAATAAATCGATTAGTGGTAGTTCCAGGTGGATTGGTTTTACAAATGTTAGAAATGTTACCTTCGGAGTTCCTCTTAAGGAGTGGACAAGTGGAGACAATGTGGTCTGGAGCGGAACAGTAGAGGCAGAGGTTATTAGCTCTGCGCCGTTGTTTCTCAGCCAATGATAAAGGACCTTTGACAGTTCCTAGTTCCATGGGAACATCCTTTGGAGGTGACTTAGATCTCCTGAATTGTGGAGGTAAGTAAGTGTTGAATTGTTCAGCCTTCCTTTCACGGAGACGCCGGTCAATGGTGAGAGATAAATGCATCAGATCTTCTAGGGATGGAGGAAGCTCTACGCGAGCTAACTCATCCTTCATTGATTCAGATAAACCTAATCTAAATTGATTACGGAGTGAAATGTCTGTCCACTGTGTCTCTCTGCTCCAACACTTGAATTCCGAAATATAGTCCTCCACATGTCTTTTCCCTTGTTTAAGGCTCCTAATGGTGTTCTCAGCTGTAAGCTGTTTGTTAGGGTCCTCGTAGAGGAGTGACATCTCATCCAAAAATGTATTAAATGCCCCCAGTAAATCACCATGTTCATCCACATATGCATCAGCCCAGACCCTAGGCTCTCCTTTCAAATATGATATGAGGGTGAGGATACGAACCCTGTCTGAATGATAGGTGCGGGGGCGCAGTTCAAACATGAGGCGGCAAGCACTAATGAATTGGCGGAAACATTTTCGGTCCCCTGAAAAGGGTTCAGGGGCGCAAACTTTGGGTTCAGGTCTCTCCCTGGGTAATGCAAAATTTTGGTTGCGTAAAGCGTCATTTTCTAGACGTAAATCATTGACGGTGGCAGTGAGGTTATCCACTCTTTGTGAAAGTCCAACTAGGTGGTTAGCAAGCTCTGCTGGATCCATTATCCTTTTAAAAGGGCGGTTCGGTTATTATGTAAGGATACTGCCTTATGAATACTAATTAGTACTATTGGATCTCAGCTGCAGAGGCTTCTCAGGTCTAACCACCAGTTCACTCTCTATATAGCCAGAAAGTTTTGGGGTTAATTCATCACAGCCTCAATCTGTACCAACATAAAGTAGCTTATTGCTGCATAGTATGAAATCATATAAGGAAAGTATTTTAAAGTCACTTGTATAAAAAAGGAAAGCTTACTGTGTACCTTGCTTGACAGTATTATGTTACACCTGACTTATGAAGGAGTAATTATTATCTGGCGTTTATATTGTTACTTCACAATATTTCTGCTTAGTACTGAAACAAGCATAGTCCATAAGAGTATTAAATCAGATAAGCATTAGCAGAGGTATATGTAATAACATTTCCTCAAACTTGCAAGTAATTGGTTTCACATCCCAATGCAGCAGGTAATTATATGAACATGATACTTGCGGTTCCGCTGGGTCTTGTAGTACACTGCTGCAGAATGTGCATAGGAGAGTCCTAGGTTAAATGATGTTGAAGAGTCTGTGCAGGGCTGAGGAAGAGTGCAGTGGGCTGAAGGCTCACTGCTTGATTAGACCAGGAGACAGAGATCTGTGGTCAGGGAGCTGACAGGTGAGAAGGTCTGCAATGGCTCCTGGGCTTCAGGGTGCGGGATGATTGTTCACAGGTGACGGCAGGCATCCAAGAGAATAACCGAACACCCTGCCGTCATCTGTGGGGGATTTAAATAGCCCCGATTTCGCGGGGAAAACGGGAAGGACGCTGAGTCGCACTTCCGCGTTCCAGCTTGGAACGCAGACGTCCGCGCACCGGAAGTGATGCGGACGTCTTTGCAGAACGGAGCGCAGCTGCTGGGAGAAGGCACAGCTGCGCTCGTTCTGCGAACAGTAACATCAGAGATGTTACAAGAGGTTTTTCAAACGCAATTTTTCTGGAAAACAAATAATGAGCGCAATATATAACCTAACTTTTTGTAAAATATGAAAGATGATATTACGCCGAGTAAATAGATACCCAACATGTCATGCTTTAAAATTGTGCAAGCTCATAGAATGGCGGCAAACTGCGGTACTTAAAAATCTCTATAGGCGATGCTTTAAAAAATTCTACAGGTTACCAATTTAGAGTTGACCAGAGGAGATCTAGTTCTAGAATTATTGCTTTTGCTCTGTGGGCATGACCTACATATGTGTTCACCACTGCGAGTTAGCACGGGGTGGGAGAGAGGGGCGGGAATGCTTTGAATTTTTTTTTATTAAGAATTATTTTATTAAAACATTTTTTATAAGACCCCAGATCTCTCCTCTACAATGAAAAGCATTTGAAAAAAACAAAACCTTGATCTAGTGCTTTAAAAAAAAAGGCCTTGTTTACACTGGGCCAGAACCAAAAGTGACATCATGTCATTGCCCTGGTCCTCCTAGACCAGTGTTCCCCAACCCCCGGTCCGCGGCCCACTACCGGGCCGCAGCCCTTCTGCAGCCGGGCCGCGAGTGCGAGCAGGCGGCATGAGACTTTTCTTCCTCCTGCCATCGCTCTGTAATCCTCACAGACCCGACAGCGGGAGGCGGAACAATTCTGGGTGGAGGGCGGAGCTGCCCAAGGTTATCAGACAGGCGATTGGCTGCTAGGACTGTCCTTCATCCTAGCAGCCAATCACCTGTTTGTTACCTCGGCCCTCCATCCAGAACTGTCCCGCCTTCCTTTCCTGCAACGCCTATCCTAAGTCTCCCTCAGTTACTGAGGGGAAGGTTATACAGGGGAACATGGGTGGCAAGTGACATGGCTGCAGGTGGCAGGCTGTGGGTGACAGGCTGTGGTGGCAAGTGACATGGTGGCAAGTGACATGGTGGCAGGTGACATGGCGGCAGGTGGCAAGTGACATGGCTGCAGGTGGCAAGTGACATGGCTGCAGGTGGCAAGTGACATGGTGGCAAGTGACATGGCTGCAGGTGACAGGCTGTGGTGGCAAGTGACATGGTGGCAGGTGACATGGCTGCAGGTGGCAAGTGACATGGTGGCAGGGGCAGGCTGTGGGTGGAAAGTGAAATGGCTGCAGGTGACAGGCTGTAGGTGGCAAGTGACATGGCTGCAAGTGACAGGCTGTGGTGGCAGGCTGTAGGTGGCAAGAGACATGGTGGCAGGCTGCAGGTGACAAATGACATGGCTGTAGGTGGCAGGCCTGGAGTGTGGGGGGGGGGGGACTGATGACTGTAATGTGGGGGGGCCTGAAGAAGTTAAATTGGGGTGACCAAGAACTGTCATGTGAGGGGGGCTGAGTATATTAAAGTGGAGGTTGGGAATGTAATGTGGGGGGTAGGCTGCCACTGATTCTGCATTATGGTGGGTTTAACTATTTAATTTATTACTACAATGTAATAGAAATAATGCGCTGACAAATTGCCCGCAAAAAATCACTTACCCCCCCCCCCCCCCGCATGCCATCCCCAACCTCCCCCAACTGGGCCTTGGCAAAATTTCTTCCACACAGCCGGTCCCCGGTGCCAAAAAGGTTGGGGACCACTGTCCTAGACCATAGAGATGAGCAGAGGCCATCTGTCCTCTGCTCATCTCTGTTACCAGGCACCGTAACTGCTGGATAGGTTCCTGGAGCTACCAATTCCCCAGGTAAGCCTGAGAACCACTGCTCGGATCACTTTTATCGGTTAGAGAATCGCTGGCTGAAAAAAACAATACAGAGGTTATGGCATATTGTTTCAGCCATAACCCTGGTATTCTACTTCCAGCCGAGGATGTCTTTTTTCTATGGTCTGGTTGGGAAGTGCTACTGAAACTGTAAACTAAAATTTCTCATCCCATTATTGCATGAGTTTAAACAGTAGAAAGAAAAAAATGTTTTATTAAAACACTTATGGACTTAACCAATCATGTTAAAACCCCATAGTTCATGTACAGTAACTCTGGGTGTGTCCTTTGCCTACATACTTTTTTGCAAAATGTTTTCTTCTTGTCATCTTAGAGGGTTGTGAGGTATAATGATATATAAAATATCAGATTCATTTCCATGCTCCAGTTTTCAGTTAATTTTTTTTTATTTCTTTTTACAAATAGAGATGAGTGAATGTGCCTGTGTTCCATTTGCAGATTCATCAAACCCTTTATAAAGTCCAAAAATTTGAAATTTAATTCACACACTAATTGGGGTGAAACTTGAAAATGAATGGTCTATTTTTAAAAATAACAGGCAAGGCATTGTAAAAAAAAGGGAGCGGGGAGCTGGGCACCACCATGGGGGACATTTAACAACTACTTTTTTTGTACAAAGGGTTTTATTGAACATACAGATCAACAGAATAACAGAACAGTGGTGGACGCATCAAGGAGAAATAATTGTAAAAACAGATATCAAGAAGGGTAGTCCGAGACAGAATTTTAAGCAAGCCCTTGGAAATCCAAGGGCGATCACGTGTGGTCAGCAAGAGGTTGTCATCCACTCGTAAGTCCTGATAGGATGGTAGCATGCTAGACTAGGTTTATGCGCTAGTGGTCTTGCAGAGCCATATGTAAAACATGTGTCAAGAGGGAAATACAAAACATAACATATCAAAAAGAGAATACATAAAAAAGGTAGTATATACCATTATTCAAAAGAAACATTTTCTCACCATGTGTCCAATCCCAGCAGGACCAGGCCTGTGGGCCAGAGAGACATAAAAAAAAAGGTAGGAAGAAGCAGAGGGGAAAAGGAAGACCAGAAAGTAAATAGGATAGGTGTGAAAGGCAGAGAAAAAAGGAGAGGAAAAAAAAAGGGGGGGGGGTGGTAAGGAAAGAGATGAGTCCACGAGGTGAGGGGAACAGAGGCGTACTAGAGAGAGAGGAGCGCTGGGTCAAATAATGAAGGGTGGTTATGAGCCACTCAGGGTTACCATACCCGGAGGAATTTGTCATGAGTATCTGATAACACGGCTTTCAGTTTCTTGTTTACCATAATGTCATTCACGCAGTTTGTAACTGCTTCGAAACTAAGGGCCGGAGTAAAAATGTGAGACACCAGTTGGCGTTCCAGGCGAAGTAGTTCTGTGATCGGTTTCCACAGAAGGGCCTCAAAAGGGTCCCTCTTTAGGTTGGTGTTAAAGAGGTTGCGAAGGAGCGTATAAACTCTGACCCACACTCTGCACACCTTGGGGCAGGTCCACCAGATGTGCGCCATTGTACCCTCTTGGGAACACCCACGGACACATAAGGTGGAATAGGATAGGATAAAACTCGCCAATCTGGCCGGGGTGTAATGCCATCTGTAGAACACTTATAAGTGTTTTCCAAAAAGAGGACATTCTTGGGGCATACTTTTTTTATTTATTTATGGTGCACAGTATGGTATAGTAGGGAGTGGTTCCTCCATTTCATGTGACTTTGCAGAAGAACTTCGGAAAACACCAGTGCTTTCATCTACATGTTTGGGATGTTTTTAGACTGTATGTGTTGTTATGTAAGATTATAATGGGCATGTTTGTATTTTAGCAGCACATGATTTGCATGTTTAATGTATCTGCTTAATTTTGCATTATTGGTTGGCTTAAATACAGCAGCACCTAGGCCCGGACTAGCCATAGGGCATACCGGGAACATGACCGGTGGGCCGCGGTAGCCCGTGGGCCGCATCTCACATCTCCTTCCAGCTGCAAGTCGGGGCCGCACTTGAGTGACAGTGACACCCGTCGGCACGTCAGGGGGCCGGGACCCGCAAAGATCCCCTTCTCTCTGGCACGGTGGCCACGGCTCTGATGATTTGATCAGTTTCGGCTGTCTCTCACAGCCGAGCAGAGTGAAGCGGCCTCCTCCTCCTCCTTTATGTCTACACAGGGGGAGGGGACCCGCGCTGATCTGAGGTACATTATGGGTCTGAAGGGGGGGTCTGTATTGTAAGGGGGTTTCTGCATTTTAGGGGTGGTCTGAAATGTAGGGGGGTTCTGTATTGTAGGGGGGTCTAATGTAAGGGGGGTTCTGTATTGTAGGGAGCTCTGAAATGTAGGGGGGTCTGTATTGTAGGGGGGTCTGAAATGTAGGAGGGGTTCTGTATTGTAGGGGTGTCTGTAATGTTGGAGGGGTCTGTGTTGTAGGGGGAGTCTGAAATGTAGGGGGTTCTGTATTGTACAGCACAGAGCACGGAGGGGACAGCACGGAGCATGGAGGGGACAGCACGGAGGGGGACAGCATGGAGGGGGACAGCACAGAGTACGAAGGGAGACAGCACAGAGGACGGAGGGGGACAGCACGGAGGAAATTAATCACTGACTCTGTTCATTTGGAAAAGGTAGGAGCCAAATTTAGCGGCTCCTACCTCTGCTTTCCATCCTGACAGATTGAGGGGGGAGAGCAGCACGGTGCAAGGAGGGAGACAGCACGGAGCATGGAGCACAGAGGGGACAACACGGAGCACGGAGGGGGGCAGCACGGAGGGGACAGCATGGAGGGGGACAGCACGGAGCACGGAGGGGGACAGCACGGGGACAGTCAGCAGTGATCAATGCGGCTTTGGGGGGAGTTATAAGCACCAATCTAGTATAACTTTAACTAAAACAGCTGAAAAGGGGGCAGATCAGTACTTGCAACTCCCCTGCCGCACCGATCACCCTGACTGCCCAGGTATCAGGTGAAGCATCGGAGCATTTCCCCGAGTACAAGTACTCAGGGAAATGCTCGGTACCGATACTATTATCGGTATCGTGACATCCCTAGAGAGAACCAAGGCTTCAGGTGGCCGCATTGCTGGACAGTGGGACAGGTGATTGTGGGTTTAACCTCTCTGGCAGTATGTCTGATTATTGATGCTGAAAGCGGTACATTGTTTTGCATGGAAATTTGGCGTTTTATATTGTAGGCCTGTAATTCTTAGGAATAACTCACTTAAATCTGTCCAAACAATTGATTTCTTTCCACCATAACAGTGCAGGTATTATGGACTGTACTCATTAGGCACACATCTTTTTTGTCACGCCATCACAGTGCCATATTTTTGCCTTTCTGCCTGGCAACCATTACTCCAGTCTTCAGCTTTATACTGCTAAACATTGGCGGCATGTCGCACTGGTTAGCCCTAACGGTTCCTCAGGCATCCTTATTATTCTCCAGAAGAAACTCATAAAGTTCAGGAGATGTGTAAAAGTTGTCGGTAGATACGAAAAAGCCCTGATTTAGCAATGGCTCAATCAGTGAAAGAACAGAAGATGTTGCCATTCAATAGTTGCTGTATTTTGGGTTGCATTTTGTTCCTTGTCCAGTGTATAGGACAACATTCCAAATGTAGCCAGTTTTTACATCAAATCGTGCTCTCTTCGATGGCCATTAGACTTTCATCTATGCTAATATCTGTCTGGCACATAGCTCTGTTGGAAATTCTTCAGGATCATTAGATATACTTTTCAAATTTTCTTGAGTTTTGGTGCTGGATAAATAGTTTCATCAAATTCTTTGTTTGCAAATATTTCATTATCAGGGAAAATTGTACTCTGATATGATCATGCCGAAGAATGGAGTGGGAAGTTATTTGTTAGTTGTCCAATACCACTTCTGCAGGTGTTTCCCCACCACCCTCTGAAGTATTAATAGGCCCAGAAATTTACAAATGTCATCTTTGGTCACTGGTTTCCACTTTCTACTTTTTGAAAACTTCCAATGCATAGTAGCTTGTTGCTCTTGGTACTGGTTTGTCTCCGTAACTATTTCAATAACCTCAATGGTCAGAAATAGGTCTAGGTATGCCAAGGGGTTGTCACCTTCAACGTCCACTGTCATACCAGATGCTTCGGTAAATGGGAATCTTGGGGGCACTGCGTGATTCGTATCGCAGTTAATAGAGCACCAGGTCCACACATCACTGAGCTCAGTCGCAGTATCATTGCCGAAATAACTTTCTGTGTCTGATGACGAATTTCGCCATGAATCACTATCACTCAATTCTGCAAGTGATCCTGAATCACTATCTCCGTTTTCAAGCGGGTCCATAACCCGCTTTTGATGTAGAGGCACACTTTTTGGATGCTATGGATGTTCTCCAGTTTCCAGGCAGACATGGCACTGGACAAAACACTAGGGACAAACTGAGATCAAATGATTTGATACAATAATGCAATCCAATAAGATTACAATGTATTCTGTGTTGCGTTTTATACTTTTTGAATTTGCTGCCGTTTCCACCCTCCTGCGTCGCAACGCTCGCAGGGGGAACGGAGCCGTAACACACAAGGCATCGGGTGGAAGATCTGCCCGCTGGACACAGCGGCAGTACATCACGGGATCGTGGGGTAAGGTAAGTAATCTCTTCCAGAATCCTGCAATGCAATCCCGAGTGTGGCTCGGGATTACCGCCAATGTTACTAAAATTTCACCCGAGCCACACTCTGGAAAACCGCCATGGTGGTTAAAAGTCTGAAAAGACTGAAAACATTCTGGGGTTGATTTACTAAACCAGTGAGTGTGTATGTGACTCTATACTCTGTCCCTAACTACTCAATGTCTCCTCCTGCACGCAATAACAAAAGGCTGCTGGAAACCCTGACTTTTATAGGTAGGGGGCCGTCAGATAAGAAAAACCCTGTGATTGACCCTTCTAAGACACCAGGAGATGCAAAGTTGGTAACTGACTAATGTTTACCATTTCCACAAACCGAGTGTGACTGGGGTTGGAGCCAAACACATGTTCAACTTGGACTCAAAGCTCAACTCAAATTATGAAAATGTTTATCTTAATGTTTAAATAGTCTTCTTTTTGCAAAGAATATTCAACTGACTGCATTCCTGGTTACTACTGCCTTTTTCAGTTGTTTCTAACCTTTCCAACTTGGGGAGAGATTACAATTAGATGTATGATATTGTTCAACATTGGTAATAATGCTTGCTATCATGCTCACCTGGGCTTTTTGGATATACATGCATAATTTGATGTTATTTTATGTTATATTATATCTCTACATGTGACTTATCACTACAGATGATATATTAGGCATTGTTAATCATGTTTCCTTGTTTAAGGAAGCATGTTTTTTAGGTTTTGCAAGTTGAAATTAAAGTAGCTTGTCCACTACTGAGCTACTCTGCAACCAAGCACTCATATCCATATAGAAACTATGTACTATATTATTATATTATTTAAAAAACAGGAAACAGAACACTTTAACATTACCCAAAATAAGGCTTATGTAGCGTGTTTTACATGCTAAACCACAAGCTACTTGTATAACTCAATATACCCGCTAAAACAGCATGTATTATTTTATTATGTCTATGATTACCTGACTCGCATTCAGCTCTCGTTGTGTTAAGATCAGCAATGACATCCACAAAGTGACAGATGGAGAAAAGTCTGCATCCTCTGTAGCAGGCACCAAGGACATCATCCTGTGGGAGGACACAGGCAGCATGAGTAGTTTGTTCTCTCATTTATTTCTCTAATCACTCAATTTCAAGTCTGATTAGATCTAAATCTGAAAATACATTTTAGAGTATGTCATTCTGGCATAAAACATTAACTATGGAGAAATCACAATGTGCTATTGAACCATAAATGTTCAAAATGACTTAATAGTTGGGAATCATAAAATAAAAATATCACCAAAGAGTCAAGATGTTAAGACACTTGTTATTAAATAATAATGGGGTACCAGTTTATCAAAGGTACTGTATTTCAGCTAAATATTTCATATCCAGAGTAAAAATAGTATCAGTGCAGGTGCAAAATCAACTTTGTGGCCCATCTGCACTAAATTCTTGACTTGACTCCGTTGCTGATGATGAAATTTACAGATGCAAATGAAGTTGGTGCAGTAATTACTTCCTATTCTCTCTTTTAGCAAGATCCAGGCGAAGTTTCAATTGCAGACAGAGTGACTGCAAGAAATTAGCTCCTGCAATACCGGCCCTTTTAAAAACCCATAGGGCTCTGTGTATCCATTGTCATTCGTTCATCTGGTATTAAATATATATTTGTAAAGAAAAATTGTATGCTTGTATGCTGCATATATTACAGAATTAATTATCTCCGCACTTGATCTAGCTAATGATCACAGAAAACCAAACTAAAATGATTCCAACATTTAGAGAAAAAAAATAAAAATTTGCGTTAAAGTGTGCTCACTCATATCCTGTCATGGATATGTAGTATGTCTGGCAGCTCACCTTTCTCTCCATGTGTTCATTAGAGGCCAGACTCTTTTATCGTTGCCAAAAAGGATGGCACCTTGAGACCCTGCATCGACTATCGAGGTTTAAACGCTGTTACTATTAAAAATCGATACCCCTTACCCTTAATATCTGAGCTATTCGATAGGTTGAAGGGTGCCTCCATTTTCACCAAGTTGGATCTCAGGGGGCATACAACCTCATTCGAATACGAGAGGGTGACGAATGGAAGACTGCTATTAAACACTCGAGACGGCCATTACGAATACCTTGTTATGCCTTTTGGGTTGTGTAATGCCCCAGCTGTGTTTCAAAACTACCGATTTTGGCTTGTCTCCGACTACTCCTTTTTGCCTGTGACCCTGACCCTTGGCCTGTCCCTTGGTTATCCTTGTCTGCCTGTTGCACCGACCTCGGCTTATCCCTGACTTTCTCTGTGTCCTGAGTGGCTGCTTCCCCTCTCCCTATGGAGCATGACCTAGGGGACTCCGGGGGCCACGACCTGGATCCAGTTGCAGCGAAGGCCATCCTCACCACTAGAGGCTCTGGTGAATACCAGCTGTATCTTAGACGCTGCGCCCTGGGGAATCTTGGGCTCAAGCTTCCTGTAGAGTCCCTGTTTGTGCCCCAGTGAACCTCTCCTCCATATCCACTCTGTGGTTCATCCGCAGCAGTCTGCTATAGGGTTCACTACCTTGTGGTGCACCCCTGACTCCAACGGGGTGCACTTGTCATCTGACCACAGGTGACCTGACATATCCACAAGTGTAGAGTATTTCCTTTGCTGCTGCTGGTGGAATGGAGTGGTGTATGAATGAAACAAAGTGAATATATGCTGTTAAGGAAGGGGAAGAAGTTAAATGCCCCCTTTCCTTTGCCCTGCATAGACAAAAGAAAGGGTCATTTATAAAAATAAATAAATAAATAAAGACAATTAATAAAGGAAGGTTGATGTGAGTCAGTTACACTTTTAAAGTCTCTATGGAGCTATGTTATTCCCTAGTCATGCAGATGAAGTAGCTAGTGGTTAGCTGCCAGTAAGCCTGGGTTCACACTTGTCCGACAAATGCTCCGACATTGGGAGCTCATGTCACATGACGTGTGAAAATGAATGTTTCCCTATGAGAGCCGTCTTAACTGGTCCTACACAAGTCGGTCCGATTTTGAAAATGTTCCCTGTACTACTTTGGTCCAACTTTGATCCTACTTCAGCCCATTAAATATCATTGAAGTCGGATCAAAGTAGGATCCTTGTCCTAACCATCCGACTTGTGACATCCGACATTGTGATTACAGCAGCAGTAAAAATAATTTATCTCGCACTGGGATTGTTTTGATTGGTCAAAGAACAAGTCAGACTATCACAAAGTCGGATCAAAGTAGTATCCTGTTCATGAAAGTCAGATGGATGTAGGACCAATGTAGGACCAATGGAGGACTGATGTCGCAGAGCAAAGTAGGATGAAAGTCGGATGACTGTCGTGTAGTATCAGTGTGAACTCCTTAGAGTGGCCTTGAGTGGCCTCCATCACCTGTGTGTTGTTTACTGGCCTGATTTACCAGCATGCTTTGAGTTGTGGCTTTGTAACCTTTCACTCTCCCCCTTCGAGGAATGATATACAGTGTGTACTGTCTATTTCCTGTACTCTTTTGGAGAGCCAGTGATAACACCCATTTCAAACTCTGTTGGATAGCCCATGAGTACATCTATCTCACACTCTGTTGTAGAGCCAGTGAATACACTCAGAAGCAGCAGCAGTACCAACGTGCTGGTTACTGTGCATTTACTAAAATTGTGCATTGTAAAAACCATAATAGCTATTAATACCATACCAATGTTGACAGTATTCACAGGAATTGTAACATTTATAGCAATTTTATATCAATATTTTTGAAAGTATACTTAATAAGTTATATTCATATATTAAAAGTCTGGAAGTTGATGACCTTTCTAAATCTTCAAAAAGGAGTAAATGAGTTGAAGATTTTGGGGACACCGGTTTTAGAGTTTTTAAGAGGCATGTGTGCATCTGTCCTAGAGTGGTGATGGTGGGGGTTGCCTGACCAGAAAATCCCAGTGCCCAGAGTATGCAAGATATTGGGAAAGAAGAACTGCAAACCATTGTTAGATGCAGTGTAGATTAACATACTGTACATCTGGGAGAGGTTTACATGTTAACAGGTTTTATACACCTGATAAAACATTAAAGGGGTTGTAAACCCTTGTGTTTTTTCACCTTGAAAAACCTTCTGACACTGTCCAGCCCCCCCACACCTGAGCCCGTTAATTTCCTTGGCGGAGACATGCTCTTCATCTCTGCCCGTTGTCTCAGCTCTTGATTGGATAGATTGGTAGCAGCGCAGCCATTGGCTCCCGCTGCTGTCAATCAAATCCAATGATGTAGGTGACGGGGGGCTGGGCTGAGTCCCGCTTTCTGAGTGAATACACACAGAAGCAGGACTCAAGACGCGTGCCCACACGGGTGTCCATCAAGGAGAGTGCTTCTCCAATGTGGACACCTGTTGTGGGGAGGAGCTACCAGCGCTGCTAAGGGGACCCCAGAAGAGGACAAATCGGGGCCACTCTGTGCAAAACGAACTGCGTGAAGTGGCGGTAAGTATGACATGTTTGTTATTTTTTATTTATTTTTTTAAAACAAGGGATTACAAACCCTTTAAAATAGAACTATTGGCAAAATTGAAAATTACACACATGATGTAGTCTGTTAAAAGCGTTAATACAGCAGTCTGAGTCCCCTCTGTAACTGTTTTTTTTTACCTGTTGTTCCTGACAGAAAATCTTATTTCTCAACTTATTTTAACAGACAAAGCAAAAGTTTCAGTTAGAGGGTTGAGACAAACCATTTAACACTGACAGGGGTGCTTACAATTGTCAGCTTTTATTCATATAGTTACAATTTTTATCCCAATATGTAAAGTCTAGTTGTTTATAATGCTGCTGTCCAAGACTGGCCATGTTGCTCCTCCAAAATACAGTGGGGGAGTGAGTGTAGCCACCCTAATACAGAAGGTGTATTACTGGCTGGACCATTAGGTGCAAATAAAGGGAAAACAAAAAAAAAAATGCAGCCACTACATACTGTATAGGGATTGGCAATATGCATTATATTGCATGCATTTTAACCTTTGTGCTCAGGCGATCTATTTAATCAAATAACAGGTGGTAATTTTCATTCTACATTCATAATTTGCAGATGCTTTTAGTTCTCCCTACTTTATCCTTTATCTTTTAAATTATTCAGTTTAATGATTATGTAAAATTAATATATGTAAATATGAACATATATGTGTGTATATATATATATATATATATATATATATATATATATATATATAGTCATTCTCGAAATTGTTGGCACCCCAGGAATTTTTCCAAAAAATCAAGTATTTCTCACAGAAGTATTGCAGTAACACATGTTTTGCTATACATATGTTTATTCCCTTTGTGTGTATTGGAACAAAACAAAAAAAGGGAGGAAAAAAAGCTAATTGGAAATAATGTCACACAAAACTCCAAAAATGGGCTGGTCAAAATTCTTGGCACCCTTAACTTAATATTTGGTTGCACACTCTTTGGAAAAAATAACTGAAATCAGTCGCTTGCTATAACCATCAATACCACTCTTCCTTTGCAAACTGCTCCAGGTCTCTCTTATTGCAAGGGCGCCTTTTCCCAACAGTAATTTTAAGATCTCTTCACAGGTGTTCAATGGGATTTAGATCTGGACTCATTGCTGGCCACTCTAGAACTCTCCAGTGCTTTGTTGCCATCCATTTCTGGGTGCTTTTTGACATATGTTTGGGGTCATTGTCCTGCTGGAAGACCCAAGATCTCAGACCCAAACCCAGCTTTCTGACACTGGGCTCTACAGTGCGACCCAAAATCCTTTGGTAATTCTCAGATTTCATGATGCCTTGCACACATTCAAGGCACCCAGTGCCAGAGGCATCAAAACAACCCCAAAACATCACTGGACCTCCACCATATTTCACTGTAGGTACTGTGTTATTTTCTTTGTAGGCCTCATTCCGTTTTCGGTAAACAGTAGAATGATGTGCTTTACCAAAAAGCTCTATCCTGGTCTCATCTGTCCACAAGACGTTTTCCCAGAAGGATTTTGGCTTACTCAAGTACATTTTGGCAAACTGTAGTCTTGCTTTTTTATGTCTCTGTGTCAGCAGTGGGGTCCTCCTGGGTCTCCTGCCATAGCGTTTCATTTCATTTAAATGTCGACGGATTGTTTGCCCTCACACCGATGCTCCCTGAGCCTGCAGGACAGCTTGAATTTTTTTGGAACTTGTTTGGGGCTGCTTATACACCACCTGGACTATCCTGCATTGCAATCCGTCATCAATTTTTCTCTTCCGTCCACGCCCAGAGAGATTAGTTACAGTGCCATGGGTTGCAAACTTCTTGATAATGTTGCGCACTGTGGACAAAGGCAAATCTAGATCTCCGGAGATGGACTTGTAACCTTGAAATTGTTATTTTTCCACAATTTTGGTTCTCTAGTCCTCAGACAGTTCTCTTCTCCTCTTTCTGTTGTCCATGCTTAGTGTGGCACAGACAGACACACATTGCAAAGACTAAGTGAACTTCTCTGCTTTTTATCTGCTTTCAGGTGTGATTTTTATATTTCCCACACCTGTTACTTGCCCCAGGTGAGTTTAAAGGAGCATTTCATGCTTGAAACAATCTTATTTATCCACAATTTTGAAAGGGTACCAAGAATTTTGACCAGCCCATTTTTGGAGTTTTGCGTGACATTATGTCCAATTTGCGTTTTTTCCTTTTTGTTTTGTTCCAATACACACAAAGGGAATAAACATGCGTATAGCAAAACATGTGTTACTGCAATACTTTTCTGTGAGAAATACTTGATTTTCTGGAAAAATTCCTGGGGTGCCAACAATTTCGAGCATGACTGTATACACACACACACACATATAAAAGAAAGGTATGTTCAGTCACTCTTTTGGCTTCATGGCTTCACAACAGCCTTCGTCTTTCTTCACTGTCCATCTACACAATTCAAGTGGATTTTTCCTACCTTTACAGAAAAGCTATGCACAGAGTAAAGGGAATAATTAGCTGATGACTGTGATGGCTTCATTATTGATTATTCTGTGGTTGCAGTAATCACAGTAATTAGTTAGACCAGTGACTGTGTAAGCAAAACTAAAAGGTTTCATGATCATGGTAATCTTTATCCATTGCATTGATTAATAATAAAACAAATAGTAAAAAGCCTTATTTTTGTGTTTTCCACTGTCATATAAATGTGAAACTATTTCGAATAAAGAAATCCTGGGTTTCTCCATGTGGAAGACATCAATTGGTATATAATTTTTGTAAGCAATGTTCATAGGGACTGTAAAAAATTGTGTTTGGATCAGTCATGATATTTTAAGGCCCCTTTCACACTGGGGCGCGATGTGCAGTGACGGTATAGCGCCGCTATACCGTTGGATCTGCTGCTGAATTGCGGTAGTATTCGGCCGCTAGCGGTGCGGTATTAACCCCCGCTAACGGCCAAAAACGGGTTAATACCGCCCGCAATGTGCCTCTGCAGAGGCGCATTGCCGGTGGTGTTACCGCGCTGTCCCATTGTTTTCAATGGAATGGAGCGGTGGAGGAGCGGTAAACACACCGCTCCTCTCACCGCTCCAAAGATGCTGCTGGCAGGAGATTTTTTGTCCTCCCGCCAGCGCATCGCCTCAGGGTGAAAGCCCCCTGGCTTTCACAATGAGACTGCAGGGCAGGAGTTTTTCAGGTGGTATTTAGGCACTATTTTTAGCGCTAAACCACCTGAAAAAGAGGCCTTAATATTTGTACAATAAAGAATTTTTGTGATTTTAAGATGTACGCATTTACTATAGTCTATGACCTATATGTCGTTAACATTCCCCTACAACCAATGTCCTTAAAGCATGACACCCGTTAATGTATTATTACTGAGTAATCACCCTTCCTGTCTTTAAACTGTAGTCTATGTTATTTCAGACCACTACGATATTCCTGTTGATGACAGAGGACTTTGCTTATTTTTTTGTATTTTGTGTGTCTTCTGTGCTGTATCTAAAGATGTGGTGTACTAACGGTATGCTATTACTCTGGTAAGCTTTCCTTTAAAATGTTATTGTTAAAAACTTGGACTTTTTATGAACTGATGATGAGCACACATTAAAAAGGAAGCCTGGCAGAATCAGCAAACTATGGAAGGTGTGTGGATTAGTTCATTTGACTGGGTCTATTGGCTTGTACACACTATAAGAAATCAAGCGAGAATTTTCGTCCAAAGAACTTTCGTACGATTTTCGTATAGTGTGTTCATAACTTTCTACAGCCGATTCTGACCTACTGAACGAAAATTTCTGAAGGGACAAGCTTCAAATATTTTCTCGTACGGGAACAGAGCGAAGGATTTTCGCCTAATGTGTACCATTTTCGTACAATTTTCTTATAGTGTGTACCCCACATAAGACTGCTAAAAAAGGCTACTATTATACCAGTACACAAAGAAATATGTTTCTGCATGCATTGATCCTTTTGATTAAAGTGGTTCTTTTTACTAAATAGTTTTTTTACCCTAATGCATTCTTTGCATTAAGGTAAAAAAAACTTCTGTGCCAGGTAACCCCCCCCCCCCCCCAGCCCCTTCTTATACTTCCCTGAGCCCATTCTCGATCAAGTGCTGCCCTGGAGCAGCGGCTCTCTCCACTCTCTCCCTCCTCTCTGGGCAGATTGATAGCAACAGGAGCCATTGGCAACCCACTGGTAACCCAGAGGGAGCGGATACCTGATTGGAGGGACCACTGCTGCCGGGCCGCTGGGTCAGGTGAGAGGACCTTGTAGCCATCATTTGTTGCTACTCCTAGAGACTGAGTCCTTAGTAACTATTTAAACCCTATAGCTCTATTATTTACTGTCTGCGGACCTGGTTGACTGTCAATTAGCACTCCAAAACTTATTGGACCTCAAGGTTTAGCCGGCTGAAGAGTCAGAACTAAAGACTTAACAGTTGCCACCAAGAGACCTCTGTCACCTTTGCTTAGTGTAAGTGGTACCTCTCAGGAGACACTAGTCCATACTTTAGCCAACCCCTTAGAGAGCCCTAATCCAGTAAAGATTTACTGTTTACATTGTAGTTAACGTTTATGTGGACTACTTATTGCTGACATACTGATTTACGTGCTGGTTCCAGTTTAGTAGTATAGAACCTGATTCTTAGTTGCCTTGGTATAGTGATTATTCTGTCTAGCTAGCAGACTGTGTCTGAATGTACCTGCTGTGGGCTCATTTATGTTCAAACTGACATTTATTCTAACCTGTATCAATAGATTAAGTGCACTTACCCCTACGGTTTGTCTATTTTCAGGTAGTAACCTAACACTGGGTTAAAGGTATTTATACTTGTGTATTTAGACCTTCTTGCAGTGAATTTAATTCAACCAGGTATGCCAGAAGGGCTGAGATTGTTCTTGGAGTCGAGGAGCAGAACAGTAGCCAAAATTACCAAGTGGCTCCTTCAGGCTAGTTGTTCATATTCATGCACACACATACATACAGACACACACATACATTGCTGTTTTTTAAAGGTCAACAAACTACATGTTAAATTAAAGTGGTTGTAAACACTTACCTATACTCAGTGAAGTGACTGGCCCCAAGTAATACACAGATGACACAAATCCTCCTACATAAATTGTAGCGATTCATCCTTGTAAAACTCAGAGGTGAAAAGAATATTTCACAGACTGACAAAACACAGGCAGGGAGCTGAAGACACACTGTACAAGAGCTTTGAACTGATTGAAGGGAAAGGACACACTCCCCTTCATACAACACACAGGAACAGAGCGGAGGCTGTCAATCAGCTGGAACTCCCCCCCTGTCACCTTTCTGCTCTTGGTGTCATAAAAACTTGTCATAAGTGACTGATAACAGAGTAACTAGAAAGCAGAAAGAAATTACACTTAGTACTTTGGAGAGAGGCAAGTAAACACTATATAAATATGTGCTTTGTTCAGATTTCATGTCTGAGGCCTCGTACACACGACCGTTTTCCTCGGCAGAATCCATCAAGAAACTTGGTGGCAGAGCTTTTTTGCAGAGGAAAACGGTCGTGTGTATGTTTTTCATCGAGGAAACTGTCGAGGAACTCGACGAGAGTCTCAATTTCCTCGTCGTGTTCCTCGTCGGGCTGGTTTTCGACGAGAAACACGTTCGTGTGTATGCTAAGAAACCCACGCATGCTCAGAATAAAGTATGAGACGGGAGCGCCCCTTTCCGTAAAAGTAGGGTTTGTAATCACATTTGTCACGCTGTAACAGTCTGAAAAGTGCAAATCGTCTCTTACCAAACTTTTATTTAACCCGCAGTAACATGAGATTAGCAAAAGCAGCCCAAGGGTTGTGCCAGTGGAATCAAACTTCCCCTGCCATTGTATGTGTTGTACGTCACTGCGTTTGAGAACGAGGAGATTTGGTCTTGACCGTGTGTACGCAAAGCAAGCTTGTCAAGTTTCTCGACAAGCCTAACAAGGAACTCATCGAGGAAAACGATGTTTCATTTACGACAAGTTCCTCGGTCGTGTGTACGAGGCCTGAGGTTTACAACCACCTTAAGCAAAAGACCAGTAGTGTTGTACTTTAAAACACTGGGAAAATAAGATAGTATTGGTACATATGAACTATTTGCTGACAAGGTTCACACTCTTTGGCTGTTTCCATCGTCCATCGTTTAGAGGAGCTCTGGTTAGATACTTGCCCCAAGCCTTATAGGCTATGTCATTAAAAATCACCAGTAGTTTTTGACATTGCTGACCTATGGCATTTATGGTAGTGAGCCACCATCTAAAGTTTGCATGGCCACAATGCTTCCCTCCCAAGAAGTGGATGCAAGATATAAAAGTGATATAAGTGGGGGGGGGGGGGGGGGCTAACAAGAAAGTGAGAAGAGCTAAAGATTTCTCTAAAGGCTTGAAGCAAGAAAGCTGGGAGAGCACTTTACCATGAGACATTTAAGCTCTACTACAAGACAGGAAAACAATTGCCAAGATGTACTGTATGTTTTCCTATAAAGTTAAGTAGTTTGTGTGCTTATTATTCTTGTTTAGTAAAAGCACATTAATATACTACTGGGTTGATTTTCTTGATTTATTACAATAATTAAATGATAGCTTCACCTTTTATAAACAAAAGTAAATGCACATCTTTTAGCAGGTAAAAAAAGATCATTTTCTTTTTCCATTGGAGCCTATAAAGCACTGGAATGCCAGGATCCTGTAGACCAGGGATAAGCAATTAGCGGACCTCCAGCTGTTGCATAACTACAAATCCCATGAGGCATAGCAAGACTCTGACAGCAACAAGCATGACACCCAAAGACAGAGGCATGATGGGACTTGTAGTTTTGGAACAGCTGGAGGTACGCTAATTGCATATCCCTGCTGTAGACTCTCCAATACAGGCAGGCAGTTACTGAATTGCAAGAAGAATCAATGAACTTTGAGAGAACTTACTGGTGCCCTCCCAGTTCGTTGAGAACTATAAGCCTTAAGCCATGGTGGCCGGTACTTGTAGTTCATTCATTCTCACAGCTCTGTAAATATATGACACGGTCGTGTGCGCGGAGCCCCAAATGGCAGCACTGTTTTAAAAGTGTGACAGCCGGTCCGAGGGAGAGGATCTCACGACCACTGTCACATGGGGGGGGGGGGGGGTTGGGCATGTGAGGATGCAGGAGCTGATCCACCCTAAATACAGGTAGAACATGTAACATGTTCCAAAGGTGAACTAGCTCTGCAATGCTTAAGAACATTCCTGAGAGATCATCAGCTCCTACTGCCTGTGACCTGATCATTTGATCCTGTGACTTGATCCGGCTTGTTTGACTCAGCTTACTCTTAAAATCCTGTTGCTGACTCCGGCTTATGACCCAACCTTGTCTACTGCTTGCTTTTCCTGTACCTTCTATGCTTACCTGATACCAACCTTGGTCTGGCTCTTATTCCCCTTCTGGCTCCTTATTCTGTACCTATGCTGCCTAGTTGTTGCCAAATTCTGCCTGCCTGATCATGCATTCAAGATCCTGCATCTGCCAGCTTGTCTGTTACACAGTCTTCAGTTTTGCACCTACTACAGTGTTTCCTGGTCTAGGTCTCCTACAGGCACCCATGCCACTCTGTGCCCTGTTATACCCTATAATCAACTCCAAGGGAAACAGAACAAGCCATGTAATGGAAGGCCATCTCATCAACTCGGCCTCCACCAGGTACATGACAAAAATACAGTCCTATTCATTATAGAAAACAAATACATTGGTAAATCCGGTGGCAGCCATTTATGCTAGTACTGTATTGCTTTTCTAGACTGCATTATACTTATCCATAAAAGTTAGGTGTAATATTTAATATGACTTTCCTCCATGTGTTTGAATGCGCATAGAAGTGCCCCTATTCAGTCCAGTATAGAAAACAAACATTAGTAAATCTGGTGCCAGACATTCATGCTAGCATTTCTTTTCCAGACTGCATTATAAATATCCATATTTAGGTGCAATATTTAATATGACTTTCCTCCGTGTTTTAAGGACAGAAATGAAAAAAGTTGGCAATTCTGCAAGGGCATTGTTTTTTTTTTGGACACTAGTACCGTGTATCTATGAAATCTCTCTAAAATAAATGGATTTCCCATCATAATAACAAACTAAACTCAGCAATGTAATAAGTGAAACTCCTGCGCTGTGTTGGATCAGTGAGTGGAGGAAGGGAAAAGGAAGGGGAAAGAAAGGATGGTGAATGGGAAGTGGGTGCACTGCAGCAAACAGAGAAGGTCTATCCTAATAGACAAAAGTGATAATGCAAAAAACGATAATGTCTGCGCTGTGAAATAAACCACTGCCAATGGGTTGTAGGCAGTGAAAAAGGGGAATGGACCTGTAGGGGTAGTGAGGTGAAGGAATAAATATTACAAGGTGACAGACAAATAAGCAATGCAAACGTCAGTCTTAGTGGCAGAGTGAGTCAATACATACAATAAACAAAATAAATTGAACAAAGTAAATAAATGGTTAAATAGGTTAAATAAACATGACAGTCCCAGTCCCACGATCAAAGGAAAAAAGGAATCCAGGTGAAGCATGTAGAATGGATGAATAAGTAAATAGTCTGAGGTGAAAGTTCCAAAAGCCAGATCTGTGAAAAGGCGCAACAAACAAATCCAAAAAAACGTGCAGCCCACACCTCTTGTGATCCTAGCAGCTTACCTCACAGCTGTCACGTATAGCCAAACCAAAGTAAAATGCTTCAACCTCTTAGCAGATGGATGCCTTCCTGGAGGGTGGATGGGTGAATCTAATAGATCTCAGTCCCAGGTGGTGCATGTGGGAGATACAATAAAGACACTATAGCGTAGTCCTGTCACCACTGGGGAGCCTCTGTTACAGTAAATAGATGTGAACTTACACAGTGTAATAAGAAGGGGTGCCTATCTCCACGAGCGGCGAGCTCGTCAATGTCCTAACTCCTCTCTGCCAAAAATGGAGCAATCTGAGGCGGTCACACATCCAGGAGCTGCGAGCTCGTCTACCATCCGTAAGGTGCTGCAAACAGTCCAGTGCTTCAGTCCCGATGCGTATTTGTCACACCACGTGACTTCATCAGGGGATCCCCTGATGAAGTCACGTGGTGTGACGAATACGCGTCAGGACTGGAGCACTGGACTGTTTGCAGCACCTGACGGACGGTGTGAAAAGGCTCTAAAAGTTTGGATTTCCCCTCACTTCCTATCTCAGTGATAGTGGTCACCAGGACACATATAGTGATATAGCGGGGACACAGATGGCAATGAGAATCTAAAAGAGAGGGGGCAGAGTGGGGAGCCTTCCCAGACGGCAGAACACAATGATTACTACTAGTGGCTATAGCCGCCGGCAGTAATAGTACCCAAGTCGATCGATGGGTCAACTTGGGTACGATCAGCCTGCCCAATGGTGGATCGAATCTCAGCCAGTCCCTGTGTAACCATCTGAATTCATCACTCCCTTATTAGCAGATATAAATAGAATATATGACTAAACTTTCCAACTTACTTGACTGTCTAGTGCGGCTAATATCCTGTGGTCTGCTGATATGATCTTTAGTGCTCTCCAAATAGGAAGATTGGGATGCCACTGGCAATGCTTTTATCATGTGATAATCTCTGCATGTGTATAGCAGACTTTTGCTTTGGCAGGGAGAAAATAGATCAAACCTTTTGAAATGAAATAAACCACAATTTTTGCCCGCTGTTAAAATAAATACAAAGGTTTTCTGCAAATTGGAAAGAAATCAAATGCATGCAGAAATGTGGGTCTATTTACTGTACGAGAGTACAGCATGCTCAGCAAAAGAGGATGCCTGCATTATCAAGCGTTTTAAAAATCCATTAACAATTTTATTATCCATTATATTTTTATCTCAGCAGGTTTAAAGCTTATACTACGTATATCTCCTCCTGTCTATACTCATTGCTGCACTTGACCACGCAGCAGGGAATTGCTTTTGCTTTCCTAGAGATAAAAAGATGTCTGAGATTTCACCATTATGAGTAAAACTAGAGTAGAGAAAACTAATATCCAGTGCAAATTAAAAACCCCTCATTGCACGAGTATATATAAAAGCATCACATATGTAGAAGAGTGTAGTAAAATGTGTGCTAATATTTGAAACTAGTGATGCTGTTTTCCTTCACAGGTAATCTGACAAAACTATACAGCTGGGACTGCCATCTCTATTCTTTCTTCACTACTTGGTCACTGACCCATATAAAAAATTTGCAGTCTCAGTGCTTGCTGAAAATATTAGAATTTCACTGTTAAGGGTTTTACTTGTTACCAGCAATTTAACAGCATCAAAATGATATGGTAGCTGCCATTACTATCACCGCTGTGACCATGGGCATAGCATAAGGAGTTGCAGGGGTCACAATCGCAACCCCGCCCCTAGCTCCAGGGGGCCCCAGCAGCCTCCCTGTCATATTATCATCTCCTCCACAATGTCCAGCTCCGATCTGACCTAGGGCCCCACAGCCACGCTCCAGTACTGGGCTTCTACTTTGCCTTCCACAATCCACACCCCTCCAATCTCATTGGCTAGGGAGAAGCTGCAAGGGATTTCCTGAATGGAGAGGAGCATTGGATGAGAACAGCCAAGGATGGGGAAGTGTCTGTGCTGTGTGCTGGCAATATGGAATTAAACCGATGTCACTGGTGAGGTAAGACACCTCTCAGTGTCTCCAAGTCACCAGCTGGGATTCTCTGTACCCCCCCCCCCTCGGGGATGTCCACTTACCCCACTTCCCTGACAACTGGGGAAGAGACACACTCCTCCGGGAGTGGCAGGGAAGGGGTTAACATCAGGGACGATCAAGGGGTTAAAGCGGGAGTTCACCCATTTAAAAAAAAAAAAAAAATCTCCCCTTAGCTTCCTGCTCGTTCGGTCTAGGGGAATCGGCTATTTATATTAAAATAGGTGCAGTACTTACCCGTTTTCGAGCTGTATCTTCTTCCGTCGCTTCCGGGTATGGGTCTTCGGGAGCGGGCGTTCCTTCTTGATTGACATTCTTCCGAGAGGCTTCCGACGGTCGCATCCATCGCGTCACTCGTAGCCGAAAGAAGCCGAACGTCGGTGCGGCTCTATACTGCGCCTGCGCACCGACGTTCGGCTTCTTTCGGAAAATCGTGACGCGATGGATGTGACCGTCGGAAGCCTCTCGGAAACCTGTCAATCAAGAAGGACCGCCCATTCCCGAAGCCCATACCCGGAAGCGACGGAGAGGATGCGTCTCGTAAACGGGTAAGTACTGCACATATTTTAAAATAAATTGCCGATTCCCCTAGTAATAACGAGCAGGAAGCGAAGGGGGAAAAGTGCCCTCTAAGGGTGAACCCCCGCTTTAAATGTGTTCCCTGGGTGTGTTTACTAACTGTATGGGGGATGGGCTGCCTGGGACAACACACAGATCCGACTTCCTGCATAGCAGAAAGACAGGATCTCTGTGTCATCCCCTGACAGATCTCTATTCTGTCTCTGTGGAGAACGATCGTGGGCGGCCGGTGGACATCGAGAAATCCGTGTATAGGCCGACGTACACCTATGGCTATTCATGCACCTGAGCCAACCTGCCTCAGTATAATTGTGGCGACTGGTCGGCAAGCGGTTAAAAACTGACCACACTAAGCAGAACACACCGTGGTCAGTTCTCTAGCTGTGCTGAGAACTCAGTCTGCTCTCCTACAATGATCAGACTTGTCCTGACTCAGCCCCCCTCTTGCGCAGCCATTTACTGGGAAGCTCAGTGTACTGTTGCTTCTCCTCCCCCAGCTCTTATGCAGTACAGAGGGAGCAGAGGGAATGTGATCGCTTATAAAAGGGGAGGGGGGTATTTATAATGGTCTTTTTTATACCTATACACAAATGTTTTGCATTTTGTTTCAATTTTAAACTGAATGAGCTGTTTTAAGGCCGGGTTCACACTAGTCCGACATATGCTCCAACATTGGCAGCTCATGTCGCATGACGTGTGAAAAGCAATGTTTCCCTATGGGAGCCGTCTTAACTGGTCCGACACATGTCGGTCCGACTTTGAAGACGCTCTCTGTACTACTTTGGTCCGACTTTGATCCTACTTCACTCCATTGAACATCATTGAAGTAGGATCAAAGTCGGAAATGCAGTCTTGCACGCTCCGACTTTGGCATGCGACATGTATTCTACTGATCTTGAGGGGGAACTCCACACCAAATTTTAACAAAGGCAGAAGGCGACAGAAGGCAACAACACAAGGCTGGGTTCACACTTGTCCTACAAACGGTCCTACATTGGGAGCCTCATGTCCCATGACGTGTGAAAATCAATATTTCCCTATGAGAGCTGTCTTAACTGGTCCTACACAAGTCGGTCCGACTTTGAAAATGCTCCCTGTACTACTTTTGGTCCTACATTGATCCTACTTCAACCCATTGAATATCATTGAAGTCGGACCAAAGTAGTATCCTGTTCATGAAAGTAGGATGGATGTAGGACCAATGTGGGATAAATGTAGGACCGATGTAGCAGAGCAAAGTAGGATGAAAGTAGTGTAGTAGTGTGAACCCAGCCTGAGGCTGGGTTCACACTACTACACTACTTTCATCCTACTTTGCTCTGCTACATTGGTCCTACATTTATCCTACATTGGTCCTACATCCATCCTACTTTCATGAACAGGATACTACTTTGGTCCGACTTCAATGATATTCAATGGGCCTGAAGTAGGATCAATGTAGGACCAAAAGTAGTACAGGGAGCATTTTCAAAGTCGGACCGACTTGTGTAGGACGCTACAAGACGCTCTCATAGGGAAACATTGAACACAGAGCAAAGTAGGATGAAAGTAGTGTAGTAGTGTGAACCCAGCCTGAAAGGTGATCACTTTAATGTGAATGCTAATTAACAAAGTGAATGTGCATTGAACTTAGTAAACAAAACCAATTTGTGTTCAACTTAATATTTGCAAGCAAAATCCTGCTTTTTAAATTTCCCTCACACATTATTGGGTATTTAACATGAACACCTTTCATTGATTCATACTTTGAAAAGTAAATGTCAGCAGGATCTACTCCTTTATAAAACCAACCCCGCAATGGTAAATGTAATACTGTCAGTAAAATCACAAAAAACGTTGCTCTTGTAAGGTCAAGTGCCTATTAGCTCTTTACTATCCCAAGCTATAACTTTCAGAAGGTTCTGCAGTTGGACAGCACTTACTAAAAGAGCTGAACCTAGGACCAGATTCACGTACAGGCACCTATCTTTAGGCGGGCGTAGCGTATCTCAGAAACGCTACGCCGCCGTAACTTAGAAAAGCGAGTACTGTATTCACAAAGAAGTTGCGCCTTTAGTTACGGCAGCGTAGCGTATATCGGGCGGTGTAAGCCCGCCTAATTCAAAAGAGGCTGGTTGGGGGCGTGTTCTATGCTAACTAATCGTGACCCCACGTATTTGAAGTTTCTTACGAACTGCGCATGCGCTGTCCTTGAAAGTATCCCAGTGCGCATGCTCGAAATTACGCCGCAAATCGTCAATGCTTTAGACGTGAACGTAACTTACGCACAGCCCTATTCGCGAACGACTTACGCAAACGACGTAAAACGTAAAAAATTTGACGGTGGCCCGACGTCCATACTTAACATTGCATACGCCTCATATAGCAAGGGTAACTTTACCCGGAAAAAAGCCCTAAGTAAACGACGTAAAAAAATGCGCCGGGCGTACATACGTTTGTGAATCGGCGTATCTACCTAATTTGCATATTCCTTGCATAAATCTACGGAAGCGCCACCTAGCGGCCAGCGTAAATATGCAACTAAGATACGATGGCGTAAGAGGCTTACACCAGTCGGATCTTAGCAAAATTACGGCGTATCTTGTTTTCTGAATACAGAAAAAAGATACGCCGGAGCATCCTAGAAGTTACGCGGCGTATCAATAGATACGCCAGCGTAACTTCTTTCTGAATCTGGCCCCTAGTATTTACCCTGCTTCTTTTACTGATATACAATATAATTGTGGAATGAAGCAAACAACCTGATCTCTATGGCTTTGTTACCTATGTCATACACTGCACTCAAGGTCTCGCAACATTGATTTCTGCTGCCAACCTGCCTTCCCAATCTCTGTAAAGACTGAACTTCACCATAATCCATTTCCGCAAATTTAATGGAAAATTATTTTTTGACTTTCATGAACCAGAAAAGCAAAACATAAAGATGCTGATTTACTAAAGATATTTACAATGTTTACTTAAATGTGTTTAGTTTAAGTTTAGGTATGGCAATTTTTACATAGTTACAGTGTCCCAGCTTGGACCAATGTAAGTATGTATGTGCCATACCTGTGCAACCCTGTAAAAGGTGAAAATTGCTGCAATACACAATGCTACTAAACACAGGAGGTCGCCCACTCAACATGGGCTCCATTTAAAAAACACTTTGCATTTTATCATTCTATGCAAAGTGCTCTCTGATTGGACGAGGTAGAGAGCATGATGTCTCCACCCTACATCTCCTCCAATCAGAGAATGCTTTTCATTTATTGGGAAAATGCAAAGTGTTGCATAGATGGCATCCTAGCCACGTGAGTGACCTTCTTTATTCACAATGCATCCACTCAGCATGGGGCTCGAAAACAAATGGAGATCACTGTAGTAGCTGTGACTACTACAATAATTTCCACAAGGGGTAAGACCTATTCCCGCACACCTCCACCTTTGGAATTGCTTCCCATTTCTGGGTTACTAAGTGAGTGAGTAATATAGCAACTATTTCTTCTATAGATTTTTCCATCTTGGAGCATAATACCTAGCTAACCACTAAAATAGTTTCACATCCTTTTTAGAGTACATGAAACACGTCTAATGATGCCCAATCATGTTTTTTCTAATATATCTTACTAATCATGTTCTTTGCTTGTACTAATTGTATGAATTTGTATATATTATTTATGTCTGAATTGTAATTATTTGATGTCATGAATTTTACTGCCTGCCGTTAATTATGCCCTAGTGATCAATTTTCTATTATTAAGTTATATAATTATATCAACTTATGTTGAAGAATTCGTGCGACTGTATTTTTACATCACAAATGCTTTATTATTATATGTTCTTATTATGTTTTCCAATTGAACTATCATGTACTTTTCCTAGGGATCTTTGGCAATCAGTTTCCTTTCGTGTGACATATCCATATCATTACATACACCCACAGGTCTCATTTAAAGTCCCAATCCTACCCCTTCTGGTCTTTACACATACAATAATTTCCAGCTTCCCCACAAATCCCACGGGTATGGTACATACATGTTTACAATGGTCCAACCTGGACCAATGTAACTATATAAAAACTTGTACCAACTGCCATACCTAAACTTTAGGTTTAAAAAAAAAAAGGCGCAGATTCAGTTTAAATTCAGGTTAATGATGCAGCTATGATTAAGCACTAATTTATAGTGCGAAACGCGTCAACTGTTTTACTCCCGTGTAGTGTGCTGTGACTTGTAGTGCATTTTTCCTTTTTTAAATAAAGACAACCATCAAGGTTTTTTGGAGTGCGGCTGTCCATATTTTACTTTTTCCATTTGTATGCAGCTCTAATCCAATAATGTTCTGATGAACAGGAATTTACTTTTCTTATAATTGGATAAATTAAGTCACTTTTTTTGAATGAACATTGTAAACTCCTTTAGCTAACTAGCCAAAAGGCCCATACACACGATAAGAACAATTTTGGACGACAAATGATCGGCCGATTATCTGATAGTTAGTATAGAGGTTTCGACAGCCATTTCCGGCTTTTTGGAAGACAATAACTAAAGGCGCAAGCTACATTTTGTTTACTGTAAGTGAGCACAATGTCCAACTTTTGTCTAATGTGTACAGTAGTCGTATGGATATAATTGAATAGAAAAATTTGGAATGTTCAGAAGCATAGAAGACCCTCTTCTTTTTATTTAAAAAAAAACCTTTAAAAATAAAGGTGTTACAAAAATAAAATACTCACATAGATCCTTTCAACAATTATGGGTGATATAAATGACGTCACCGTGCTTCACTGCTGCATTCTGGGTACTCAAAAAAATCCTGAAGGAATGCAAACCTACAATGGAATGAGGCACATTTTTGTGGAATTTTGAGTGCCCAGCTATCTCAGAAGGCAATGGTAATGTGTAGTGAAGTCACCCATGTTTCCTGGAAATATCAGAAGCCAGGGCCAAGGTGAGTATTTTAGATTTTTGGTTGTAACATCTTTTTTTTTTTTTTTAAATAGGAAGAAAAGTCTAACACTATTATTAAAAACATTTCCTCCCCCCTCCTCATAACTACCTTGCATACCCTGTGGGGGGCAGGCTTTCAGAGTGATGGCAGGTAACTGGCAGCAAGGAAGAAGACAGCAGCGGCAAGAGACGGAGGCAGTGGGAAAATGCAGCTCTAGGAGTAGATGGCGGGAAGAAGAAGACAGCGGGAAGAGGCAGCTCGAAAAGAAGATGGCGGGAAGGAGAAGACAGCAGTAAGAGACAGCTCAAGGAGGAGACATTGGAAGTAGAAGACAACAGGAAGAGACAGCTTAAGGAGAAGACGACTAGAGAAGACAGAGCTATTAATAAAGGAATTGTCAAAAATCATCTCTTGTGTTTTTCTTACATTTCACTGCTTTTTTGGTGAATGGGTAGGAGTACGATGTACCCAAAACCCATTTACATGGGGGGGGGGGACTGGGATCTGGGGGCCCTGTACAAGGACATACAGCGGGAAATAAACAATCGTGTTGCATTATGCAGCAGTATAAACATACATTACATGAAGTGAGGTTTCGCAAATCCAAAATTGCAATATGGACATTGGCTATCCGAGGAGTCACATCAATGTTAGATTATACATGTAGGTCATAGCCAAGGTCTCAGTAGAGTCCTCTAGGGTATGACCCTATATCCAGCCCAAATCAATTTATATTATTATATAGAGAAAAGACAGACTTGAAACAAAAAGAAAGCCGTCCCCAAAGAACGGGGTTAGCATAACGGGGGGGCCTTCTTAAAGGTGGTCCTCCAGATTCCGATAAGCTCCCTGCCTGCAGACCTAGACAACCACTGTCTAGGGTTTGTCGGGAACAGGCCCTTGTCCTCATCAACATGGGGGCAAAGCAGCCACCCCCCTATATTGAGGGCATACAGTCTGAGTATAAAAAACGCTTTCACAATTTTTTTTATACATACAGCTTTCAGCGGGGTACCCCACTGACAGCTGTTGACTCATCAGTTGCTAAGGATGCACCAGCCGGCTTTCCGGCCCCCTTCCTAGCAACCAGCTATATACAGTGTGTTTTACAGTGCATTCAAGAAGAAAAAAAATACTTAAAATGCATGCAAAAACGCATAAACAATTCTGGTTTAAAAATGCAAAGTGCACTGAAAAACATGCCTGAAAAACACATCAAGTGCATCCACATAGATGTGAACCTAGACTCAAAAGGCATCTAGACTGGATTGAGGGGAGATCTTCATGTGCAAAATGTAGGATCCTCACACTGGGAGCAGCCCTGCAGGCATCCAGAATTAGTTGTCAACCCTAAAGTAATCTATATAGATTTTACCCACCACTGGCTGTCTGCAGAGTGGAGTAGGATGAAAGTATTTAGCAAAAGAAACTTGCATCAAATTACGCAGTACATTTTTGTTGCAATTATGAAATATTGCTAACATGGCAAAAAAGGGTGAAATATTTTTCTTCCATTACAGCAACGTTACAGATCACAATTCAACCCTTTCTCAAGCTCAGGGTGCTCAAGACTCTTCCACATTACACTGCCCTTTGCTGTTGGATTGCAGACAGTATTTCAGATGTTTTCTTTTATTTTGATATACCAGGCAGTATTTCCTTCTGATTCATCTTTTGTGTAGACAGACCTCCAGCGGTTTTTGCTTTGCATACCTGTTCAGTGTACCAGTTCTATCTGAGTCTTTTTTTAGATCAGGTGAGGTTCATTTTAATAATGCTTTGGATAATGTGACGCTCTGCTACGTGTGTTTGTGAAATCCCTGTAGACTTCTGTGGAGAAACATATTGCATACAAGTATGGTGATGGATATTGTGTTCACCACATCCCTCCCAGGGGTCTCCAAACTATGGCCCTCCAGTGATTACACTTTGAATGTGATTAGGACATACAGATATTGAGAACACCCACAATGTCCCACCCAAACACAACCGTATCTGTAACTTTATTAGCTAGATTCACGTAGGGCGGCGTATGTTTGAGCCGGCGTAGTGTATCGTATTTACGCTACGCTGCTGTAAGTTAGAGAGTAAACCTCTCTGAATCTGGCTATATATCTCTATGTCCATGTTACAGAATGATGGACAGTTGTGTGACGGTGTGGTCACACCTCTATGTATTTTACATTTAGCTTCTTCAGGAGAAAGGCAAGGTGGTCTTGTTCTAATACAGCCTAAAGAGAACAGTGCAGTCCAAGAAGAAAAAGGGAAAAGAGGCAGCCCAGTACAGTATTTCCACAGCAAATGGAGGAAATGCTGAAGGAACCAGGGACCCAATAGTTCCCACCACTCAAGGCTGAAAAGTAATCCTTTGGCTCTAAAGGAGAAATATATGGGTTCTGCTGTATTATGGAGCTTATGCTATCACAGATCTCCCCTTGCAATTACACAGATCAAGAAAGCCTTTATTACATATGCTTTAGGATTACCTGTATGGTGCTGGTGACCTCTGCTATATACGATCATTATTTGTATAAACTCTTGGGTCTCTAGCTCCTTCTGCATTTCCTCCCCATAGCAGTGGAGTGGGGGGAAATATGGCAAGACAATAAAGAAGGTGAAGGTCTGCTTTGAGTACTGATACCAAGAAAATAAAACTTGTAGATCAGCTAAAAAAGTTCTAAAACCTTTTTGCCATATTTATGTTACACTTTTTTTTTTAGCCTGTTGCAGCAAATGAAATTCTATTTAAAGTAATATTAACTACTTTTCTGAAATAAATCAGCAAAAGGATGACTACATCAAGGTGTCCCAACATTTGCATAGGAACATAAATCACATACAGCTTTCATGTAAGTTATTATTTAGTGCACAAGTATGTAAAGTTCAAAGGTATACAAAGAGTCATTTAAGTATAAATTATACTATGAACTGAGCATACAAATGTTCAATAATAATTTCTTATATTAAAAATCACATGCCAGTATCTGGGTCAATGATATGAGGATGGGCTTTCCTTTATTTTATCTGATATTTCCTTTAAACCATACACAGTACACTGCAAACGTGTTAGGCAGGTATGAAAATGCTGAAAATTAGGAATGGTTTTAGAAATAGAAGTGTTATCCGTTTATTTTTTTATCAATTAACAAAATAGAAAGTAAATAAACAGAAGAGATATCCAAATCAAATAATTATTTGGTATTACACCTTGTGTGGATCTACTTTGCACCTTGGACTTTCTATCATGATCTATATTTACTAAATGGACTCTGTTTATTATTTTTCATTTTTTCAATTTATATTCACTTTGTGCATATATCTGCTACAGTTCATTTATACTGAATAGATATTCACTTGGTACTGTGTCCACGTCATTAGTGGATAATAAGCAACTGTTCACATTTATTTTTTTGTTTGTTATATAGCGCGACTCCCTTTTTGTAATTTGTTATTTGGTATTACCACATTTTCCTTCAAAACAGCATCAATTCTTTTGGGCACACTTATCGTTTTTGAAGGAACTTGTCAGGTAGGTTGTTCTAAACATCTAGGAGAACTAACCACAGATCTTCTGTGTATATAGGCTGGCTCAAATCCTTCTGTCTCCTTATGTAACCCCAGACAGACTCAATGAGTCTCAATGAGACCCACTCCATGGTATTGTTGGGAAAAAATATATATGTATGCCAGCCCTCAAAATTTCCACTCGCCTGCTAGCATTTGGCGAGTGGATTTAAGCTGGGGGCGAGTGATAACAGTTCTACATGACCAACAGTCAAATCTGTGCCTACACTTAGAGCCACGCTGCGATTGGCGGCCGAAGAGGAAAGGTGCATGCCCAGGAAAAGTAGTCGGGTGAGCCGCACACATGCAGAGCAGTACACAGGTGCTCTCCTTACAATTCTCGTTAAGCCATGGGACCTGATAGTATGACCTCTCTGAGCCTGGCTTCCCAACCTGACCAATGTAGCTGGAGAGCAGAGAGCAGGAAGGAACAAGTGAGCTGGAGGACTGCGATTATCACCACTCTGGGTGTCCCAGGTAGGCAGTGCAGCACAGTGCTCACCAAGAGTTGCCCTGACAAGAGAGCGGCAGTATGCTGTGCAGTGTCAGTGTGCCTGTGTTGTGGTGTCAATGGCTATGCAGGTGTGTGAATCTCGGTGCTGGATTGAACTCCCTCCCGCTGTGCTGCAGCTCCTCTCCTCACTGCCAGACAATGAAAGGGGGAAGTGGGGACATGCAAGTGTGGAGCCGCACACAGGGGCTCCTGATTATGAGAGTGGGTAGAATAGGAGAGGGAGAGAGAGAGAGGAGGATGGATGGGGGTTGCAGAGGAGACAGCAAGAGAATGGGGGAAAAGACCTGGTTCTAGAGAGAAGGCAGAGGAGGAGGAGGGAGTCTTGTACATAAGAAGAGGGAGAGCAATATTTGCAGAAGTAAAAAAGTCCATGTCCCTCTGGTTTGCCCCAGTGCCATGTCCCTCTGGTTTGCCCCAGTGCCATGTCCCTCTGGTTTTCCCCAGTGTCATGTCCCTCTGGTTTGCCCCAGTGCAATGTCCCTCTGGTTTGCCCCAGTGACATGTCCCTCTGGTTTTCCCCAGTGCAATGTCCCTCTGGTTTGCCCCAGTGCAATGTCCCTCTGGTTTGCCCCAGTGACATGTCCCTCTGGTTTTCCCCAGTGCCATGTCCCTCTGGTTTGCCCCAGTGCCATGTCCCTCTGGTCTGCCTCAGTGCCCTGTCCCATTTTGTTAAAGTTGTTGTTGGCAATATTTAATTGTGTAACTTGATTCGGCATAAAACATTTAACAGTGTCATTCCAAGAGATAATCTACAAGGGCGTTTTTATGGGCGGGGCAGTGTATGGGTTAGGTGAGGCAACTGGTGGCGAGTAACACTTGAGGCCTGGCTAGAAGCTCAGGGCTTGAAATTTTGAGCCCTGTGTATGCAGTATATATCAACAGTCATCAAAGAGATTATACAATCTCTAAGCAAGGCTCAATCAATATGTCTCAAATGATATGAGATATTGTTCCATAGTATATGGTAAATATGAGCCAGCTGATGGTGACCTGACTGTGGATTAAACTGGTACAAATCAGCCAGACTGAGATCAAAGTTATAACTACTCTGCGTTTATGTCAAAATCATATGTTGTATGTACTACGCACTCCAACTGGTGAAATAAGTGGTTAGCACTTAGTCCTACGTCTTCCAGGTGGTTTCAAAAGTGTCCTCAGCATCTGATAGAATTACAATTTGAAAAATGACTTTTCCCATGCGTTTATATGAAACAGTGAATCTGTGTATTACTCAGATAGTGAAAGGTCCAAAGTATGTTGGTACGTCATGAAGTCCAAAAATTGTATGGTTAAAGTAAAGTTCCGCCGAAAAAATATATGAAAAGGCAGCAGCTGCAAAAAGTGTAGCTGCTGACTTAATAATCGGACACTCACCTGTCCCTTGGTCCAGCAATGAGGGCATAAGAAGCCCCGCTCCTCTCCCCCTCCTCTCCATTGCGCCAGCATTCTTACTGTGGGCATCTGGCTGTGGCTTCACAGCTGGGCACACACTGCACATGCGCGAGCCACGCTGCGTGCTGTGAATGGCCAGGCAATTTTCTGTGACCTGTCCCAGAAGATTGCAGGCAGGGGTGGACTGACAACTCATGGGGCCCCCGGGCAATAGAAGATCATGGGGCCCCCGGGCTTACAGATGGCCACCACGCCAGAAGGCAGTGCAGAGACGGGGCAGCTAAAATCGGACATATCAGGGACAGATGTAAAAAAAGTTGATTTTTACATACTGTCCCTGGTTTTACTGAGCCTGGCAACCCTGATGGGGCCCCCTAGTGGCATGGGGCCCGAGTGCACGAATGGTCAGTCCGTCCCTGATTGCAGGGAGGGAGGGGGAGAGGTAAACTTCCCTCCAGCCCGTCCCTGATTGCAGGGAGGGAGGGGGAGAGGTAAACTTCCCTCCAGTGCTGCGGAGCCTCGGGAGGAAGTGGGAGTTGGACGCTTCTAAAAAAAAAAAAAAGAGTGCACCCGCCCCCCCCCCAAAAAAATTACATGCCATGTGGCATGTCAGGTGGTAACCATCACTTAAAACGGAAGTTCCATTTTTGGGTGGAGCTCCGCTTTAAAGTGATTGTAAAGTCTTGTTTTAAAAAATTAAACAAAAATAACCAACATGTTATACGTATCTCCTCTGTGCAGTTGGTTTTGCACAGAGAATCCCGGATCCTCCTCTTCTCAGGTCCCTCTTTGCTGCTCCTGGCGCCCCTCCCTCCTATCAAGTGCCCCCACAGTCAGAAGCTTTCTATGGGGGCACTGGAGCAGAGTCACAGATCTGTGTGTCCATTCAGACACAGAGCCCTGACCTTGCCCCGCCCCCTCTCCCTTAATTGGCTGACTGACTTTACAGCTGCGGGAGCCAATGACGCCGCTGCTGTGTCTCAGCCAATCAGGTGGACTGTCCTGGATGGCTTAGACATTCTTGGACATCGCTGGACAGAGATGGGAATCAAGTAACAGAGAGTGCTGGGGTGGCTGCTACATACAAAAAGGTGTTTTAGTGCTTCTTTTTGATTTGATTAATGGTTCAGTTTATGGGGTATGCACTACTCCAGGATTATATCCTATTGGGATTGGTGTAGAAAAAGTTTAATATTTACTGGTATTTAAAAACAAATGGAATGTGGCAGCTGTGAGTTTTTTGCATGTATTACCCTGTATATTCATAACTTCACTAAATATGTCTTTGCTTTCTAATGTAAAAAATATTAATTTGGTGGCATGCACTTATCGGAACTGTAGCAGTAAATGTTACATTCACTGCTTCGTACATATGTCCTTATATCTTCTGTTATTGTAAACAGTTCTTCTCTGTCAATCAGATGATTGTACCTATGTGTGAAAGGTGTTTTAAACGAAATTGTACATTCAGTATATAAGAGTCGGTTCACACTAGGGCGACACGACTTCCAGCGCGACTTTCAGAGGCGACTCTGACCCGACTTAAGCATGAACCACAGGGCGATCTGGGGCGATTTACAACACGACTTGAAGTCGTCTCCAGGACAGGAGACTTTCCTGTGGCCAATCAAACAACAATCAGCTCTAGGGGAGGGAGAGGTTTGCCTGAGAAATGTATGTTATCTTCCTGGAAAGTCGCTTCAGTTAAGACAGTGATCAGACTTGGATCAGACTTGGAGGCAACTTCCATTGAAATCAATGGGTACAAATCGCCTACAAGTCGGATTGAAGTAGTACAGGAACTTCTTTTGAAGTCGGAGCGACTCGAGTCGTGTGTATTAACACCGCTCCCATTCACTTGTATTGTTTTTCTCGACAGCGCGACTTGGGACGACTTGAGGCGACTTCAAGTCGGATCTCAAGTCGCCCCAGTGTGAACCGGCTCTAACTGTTTTCTTTTTTGTATGCTTTGCCTACAGCACACAGCACTAATAAGGTTTTGATTATGTATTTGCATTCCTCAGAGTCCTGATTAGAAATTAGCCTGCCTATGTTACGCCCCTTTGTAAAAGTACAATTGTAATATTAATGTGATACCTACATAATCATGGGTATAAAAAAAATGTCAAATGCGCCAAATAAACCGAACAGTTATGCAGAAAGTATATTTTTTTGTGTCTGTTCCCTACTGCAGTACTTATTATTACATTTGGAATCACTAATCAATATGAGGATAGGAGTTGCCTATCTATAACATTTCCAGAACAGCGTAGTCTGCCAGGCTGCTTTAAGCAGGATGGAGCATTTCCTCAGACTCCTCTCCCACAGTGAACTCTCAGGCGGACTGTACATTGTAACACATTACATAGTGAGGCCTCGTATACACGACCGTTTTCCTCGACAGAATCCATCAAGAAATTTGGTAGCAGAGCTTTTTTGCCGAGGAAAACGGTCGTGTGTATGCTTTTCATCAAGAAAACTGTTGAGGAGCTCGACGAGGAAAAAAGAGAACAAGTTCTCTTTTTCCTCGACGGGAGTCTCAATTTCCTCATCATGTTCCTCGTCAGGCTGGTTTTTGACGAGAAACACGATCGTGTGTATGCTTAGAAACCCGTGCATGCTCAGAATAAAGTATTCGGTAAAAGCAGCGTTTGTAATGGAGATAGTACATTTGTCACGCTGTAACAGAATGAAAAGTGCAAATCGTCTCTTACCAAACTTTTACTTAACACGCAGTAACATGAGATTAGCAAAAGCAGCCCCAAGGGTTGTGCCAGTGGAATCGAACTTCCCCTGCCGTCGTATGTGTTGTACGTCACTGCGTTTGAGAACGACGAGATTTGGTCTTGACCGTGTGTACGCAAAGAAAGCCTGTTGAGTTTCTTGACAAGCCTAACAAGGAACAATTTTTTTCTGTGTGTCCTAGGGGTGACCAGTGTTTTACAGTGCAGTAAAATGCTGGTCACGGCACATAGTGTGAATTTGTTTTTAGATGTAGCAGCAGGGAGTT